>NC_061518.1:11225000-11537500 GCF_022379125.1 Scophthalmus maximus
CACGGATCAACCATTTGCATCATGGAGCAGCTACTGTGACATCTAAAACAGGCGAGGAAGTTATGGAAAAAAGAAAGGACATATTGGGCCAGAAATTAGATTCCCAACAGTTTTTCCTTTGGAAAATGCAAATTTACGGTGCCAAAAATAAATCAAAGTGACAAAGAAGGAGGGTACGGGAATACATGGAAAAGGGTCTTGTGGCTAAAGTTCTGATGAAGTTAACCATAGCATCTCTTCTTACCCAGGTCTTTTGTTTCCTTTCTCAATAATTCCTTTTTACACTGACTTGGATGTGTTACAAGGCTTTGCCCTTAATGTGCATTATGAGAAAATGGCTTCAGCAGACCCAACCGCAAGCTTTCCCTCGGTTTCTGTCTTTCTCTCCCGCTCTGTCTGGCTTTGTTATCCTCGCTCTCGCTCTCACTCGCCCTCCTGTTGGTGAAAAGACGGGCTGAGAGCAGATTTTCTGCGACTTTCTAAGGCTAAAGACTCCGCACAAATAATGATGTTAGTGTTCATGTCGCCTCAGACCCCTCTGATGATGTGTAAGTAGATCAAACTCACTTTCTCCCCCTCTTTTAGTCGAAGAAATTGGTTTCTCTCCTGAGCATGTGCATGGCCAATTTTTCACAAGGGAAATCTCCACTATTTTCAAGGTGGTCGAGAATATTTTTTGGATTAGGTGGTAGTGTGGAAATAATAGCTGACGTTCACATTTCATTTGTTTCCCAATGGCACAGTTTCCCACCCTCACAGGCACCAGCGCATGGCGACTGCAGGAAAGACTTTATTCATTACTTTGTCTGCTTGCACCAAAATATGATCATGATCATAGCAAAGACACTAACGTTTGCGGTGGGCAAAATCTAATTTCAGTGAACAGTCATTTGCTCGTTCTTGGAGGCTCAATGAATTAATATACATACGCATTAGAAACAACTGTTGATTGCACCACAGAAATCTCTGATTGGCTCAGTTGCACATTTAGAAGCAAAGTGCAGCCACAATGAGGAAAACCCAGAACGTGCAACTCAGGCTGGAAGAAAAAAAAAGCCAAAGAAAGAACCAACTGCGATAATCACTTTTTTGAATGGGACTAAAAAAGAGAAATCTGCTGAAATGATAGAGAAAGCCTGTGGTTTGGCCAATGCAGTAAATTTCCCATGAGCCTCTATGACAATCTGAGGGGATAGCCACTCTGGCACACGCCACCCGCCCACACACACACACACACGCACACACATACACACAGTGTTGTTGCTGCCAGGCAGTACGGGTGTAGAAACCTCTAGGAGGAGGCTGGTCTGAAGGAGGGTGATTGACAGGAGGTGGGAGAGGACTGGACTGAGGAGGACCAGAGGAAGATGGGAGGGGTCGTCCTGTTTGAGGAGCAGTAACACTCGTCCTTTTTTCCACTTAACAGAACCGTCTGTAAAATCAACAAAATCTCTGCTTCGGAGAGTGGAAACGACATTGTGGAACAAGTATTAAGGCCCAAACATATTTAGATTTTTGAAAGAGATGGATCTTTAGCTTTGGCTGGAGTATTATATGACCACAATTAACAGCCCTGCAGACTGCATACAAATACAGTATATACAAATGACTTCACAACTCTCCCTCCTATGGATGTTGTTTATGTGCAGCTAATTTGCAAATGCGCAGAGTTACTTTCTTACACTGTAGAGTAAAGTCAGGGGGAGACTTTTACACTGGAGACTGTGTCCCATCAGAGTTTAGTTTTTTAATATTTACCACGGCTCACAATGTTTCTCCTGAATTTAACAAAGTGTTTTAGTGTCTTAACCCTAAACCGTAATGTAATGAGCATGACCACAGCGTTTGCTGAACTCTAACCGAATGCTTTGAGTTGTCTATACCCAACCCTGGAATTTTTTTAATAATGCTTTTAATTGCGAGGAGTGTACTTTGTAGTGAAAACAAAAGAAAAATATTGACGGTAAATTATTTGTAGCCACTTTCCACATGAAGCTTCCAATAAAAATCTCCCAAAAGGATGGAAGGAGAAGTATGATGAATTAGACCTGAATCTGATGGCCTTACATCTCCTGGAAACTGATATTAACAATTATAAATTAGGTGTACATGACCGCAGACAGTGTTGGACATGCCTGCATGCTCTTACATAGACGCATGCAGGAGGGCTATGCTCTTTGTGTTAGCAACGAGAAGGGCTTTACGTCCTTGGTTAGGGGTGGGGTTGAGGGTGAACTGGGGAGGTACAATGTTGCTCCTCATCCCTAGCAAGGCTAAATTTATTGGTTACCATCTGCAGGGTGGAGGAGTTTGGGTTGTGGCCAGGCCAAAGAAAGGCTTGTAATTAAACAGTCATCATTATCGACTTGTGGTCAGTGATCATCATCCCCAACACTGGTTCTCCGAGATGAACATGGAATCATTGAGGCTTTCCTTGAAGCTGGACTGAATTAGAACAGAAGAAACAGAGGAGAAAAGTGCGAGCAAGAATATTTTTTTTCCCCCCTCTCTTGGCAGAACAGGCAGCATGAGGCCCTGTGCCATATCCACTCAGGTTTAAACAATTACCCAACATCAGAGAAACCAGTAGAGCCTCAGTGCTGGCACGACCGTCGTGCTTTTGACTGCTGTACTTCAGTCCACGGTTTCAGACATGGCCAAGTGTCACATGTAAGCGGAGCTTTCGATAATTTCAATTAGTGTACGAGGGTGTGCCTGCAGTATCTGTATCGCTGCTGCGTTCCATTGAGGTTGACAGCCCCTTAATACAGTATTTCATGGTTTGATGTGTGAGTGACACAGGCGCTCCGAGAGGATGGCAAAATGGTTTATTAGGACCTAATTAGAGCCCTGTGATTAAAGGGGAAGTGACTGTGATTAGCAGACCTGCAGATGATGTGGAAACATGGATGAATATTCAGAGGAGAGAAGCACAGTATGTTTTAGTGTGTGTGTGTGTGTGTGTGTGTGTGTGTGAGCACTACAGAGTACAGGCTGCCGCGGAGCAGTCGCGCTATAATATCATCTTAACAGCCCTTCTCAGCAGAGAAGCTTTACAACTTAAACTATTAGGCACAAAATGCACAGATGAATGTAAGTGTGACCCTACAGCTGATGCACTTGCTCCATGCAGGAGTTCGGAAATCCGATGAGCAGCTCTTGCACCCCAAACATCATTAAAAAAATTAAAATGTACTCATTTTATTGCTTTGAAAAAAATATATAATGTCATGGTTTCAGTCCAGCATGTCAGAGTAATGCTGTGGACTTTCACAGCCAATTGAACATGAAACCATGAGGAATGTTCTGCAAAGCCAGGTCTACTTTGGGAAGCTTAGGGCCCTTGCAAAGAGTCACACATTCTTGCGAACTTCAGAGTATGTGCTGTTTAATCAAAGAGATAAATGGTCGTATTATTATTTGTCTGCATCAATGGAGAGGTTAGCAAGGGATTTTCTTTTCTTTTCACCTCGCAAACTCCTAACTTTTTCAGATATGTGATAGCCGCTGCCATTAGAAATCATTTATGGGAGTGTTCTGAAGGCAGGAGATTGTCAGCAGGGCCCTGCGATTTTACAATTTCACAACTCACTTCCTCCTTAAAATGACACTGGCTTACCTGCCTATTACTCCCTTTGATTTCTACAGTACATGCTTCTGTGCTCTGAGAGGTATTCATAATAAGCTTAAACTCCACTGGCTTCATTGCTAAAGGGTGCTTATCTCTTGGCTATTCAAAAGAAAGAACGGTAATATTTTTTCCAATTTCAGCATTTTACTGTTAGGCCACACTCTGTCCTAAACCACATTTAGGGGGCTGTTGTGGAGAGCAGGCGTACACGACATACAGACACATACTGTATGTCCACTCATGCACTGACACATGCACAAGAGCATGTGCTTGACACACACACACACACACACACACTCGCTTTGTCCGTGGCTTTTCTTTAAAATATAATTTTTAGCCATTTAAAATTGAAATGGTTCAGCTTTCAGCTTTTTTTTTTGCTGGAGGAAAGTCACATATTTCAGCACATTTACTTATATGTTTTATTATACATTTTAACTTAATATTGTAAAAGGCTGTGGGAGCCAGTCAGCTAGTTTTATTTAAAACGTCTGATTGGTCCATTCGGTTGAAATCTACATCTGTTATATGCAGAGAAAAGGAGTCCTGAAAAGTGTTTTTCTTTTATTACATCGATCATACTTACCTTGCAGCACTTATTACATATTTGGACATGCAATTTAATCTATTTACATTTTCATTTTGTCCCTGTGGAAGGTTCAAAGCACACTTCGCTTCACAATGTATACTCATATGTAATGTAAGATATACTTGAAAACTAGTTTGTGGTGAGTGGTAGTGGCCATGGAGGGCCCTCTCTCTTTTGCTTGGAGCAATGTCAGTTTTTCTCGTAGAATAATGAGAAGCATGTGTTTGGAAAGTGAAAAAAAAAAAAGCTCGGTAAACTTTCATGTGACCCACCTGTTGTGCTTTAAATACAGTTAACGCCAAGCTCGTGTTACTATTGTCTGGACAGACACTTGGTGTATTCTCTTCTTGATTATTCTTATTTTTGTTTCATGGGCTCTGCAGAGACCCGTGAAGCCTCTTGGCCTAACAAATGGTAGCACACAGAAGCAAACTAAACACTTGAACAGAAAAACTAAACCTTAATGACTACCAGAATTTAAATACTCATAATCTGCAGGTGCAAAGTGTTTGTTTGAATTACATCTTTCTCCCGCAGTTATAGCAGTGTACAGTAGGTTTTGCGCGGCGTCTAAGTGCTCCCCAGCCCTCTCTCCGTAGCCCCAGTCTGCTGAGTTTCTCAGTTCTAACGTTGCGTTCTGCCATGCTGTAATGGGCTCTCAGGACATGATGGGAATATAATAACTGCCTGACAATGTTTTTCTTGCCCCCCCTCATTCTCCTCCAAATGCAAAATGTGCCCAGAAACATGGCATATACGGTGCAGGTTGTGATGTCAGTTGTTATTGCTGGATACGCGAACCAGTAAATTTTGGATTATTTTCCACAAACGGCTGTGCAGAATGCATTATGTCACAAAGGCCACATTGTAGCTCGCTGGGTGTAGAGCAGTGTTGTCTCTCTCTCTCTCTCTCTCTCTCCCTTGTCCTGTGCGTTGCTCGGCCACCTTCTGTGCCTCCAGTCCAGACTGCAGCCTTACTTTATGCCTATTTCCTTTCCTTGTGCTGCACTCAATGCACAATGGGCCTTATAGGATACACTACATAATGGGAAAAATCATGGATGAAAAAAATAGCGTGTTGACTAATGGCCAAGAATTTTATACAGACTCAAGTTTTTCCTACCATGCGATTTGATCATGTGTAAAATTGGCGATATTTGAACATAAAGGATGGATTCATTAGATTATGGGTTGCACATTTGCACAGAGTCCATTTGAATGCGTGCTCTGTGAAACGTGACTTTGACATGAGATGAATTAATTGATGATAGATATATTTTGAATTCCTTTTGCTGTACAATTGGGAGTCGAACGTCGCTTTTGTTGAATGCAGTACAGGAAAGGGAGAGTGTCCGTTAAAGAGCCTCCTGTTTTTCGACTAATTAAATTTGCCACTAACATACACTGGCAGGAACCTCTTACCTTGTTTGACTTATTTATTGCCTGACTGCAGAGGTAATTTGACCTTTCATTTCAAAGGCCCTTTTTTAATCCAGAGAAGGAGTGTTAAACTCAATTAAACCAGTGATCAGTGGCTCAAACACTACATTTGTTTCCTCTGAGGGGACAGGCCAACTCGAGCTCTGCTCTCAGCTCCTTGTCCCTTACTCCTGGTCCCTGCAACCTTACAGGGTAACAAGAGAGGGGGGTAAATTAGGAGTAGAGAGAAATGGGGGTGGGAGGGAGACATGAGTGAGATGAGAAAGGAAGAATTGAGAGAGGGAGGGAGAGAGAGAGAGAGGAAAGTGCCCCACAGTTCCTGCCATGTCACTGGAGATTTGTGTCCTCCTTTTAAATCATTTCCCTCTTTAGAAGATTAAGAAGGCAGAAATATTCTCAAACTGATCATTTTCCCTCCCCCTAAACGGACTCATTTGCATTTGCATACGTTGCTATTAATTGAGGGTTTGAAAAAAACCAAACTCAAATGACCTCTGCAACTGTAAATAAAAAGAAAAGCAGTAGGTTATAATGTTAATTGTTAAAATGTTAAAATGCCTGTACAGGGGCCAGTGGAGACACAAAAACATATGCACCCATCACTATCAGATTTACACCAAAGCCACATGCATAAGCTGTACAGTACGGGCTTCCTTTTTGTTTTCATTATTGTTTTATACTTCCCTTCTTTTTCCTCAGGTAAATGGACTTGTCTTGTGTGTCACTTATTCATTTGGTTTACTTTAGAAGTAAGAATTTGATGATTTTTGGGGAATCAGTTTTGGGCAGGATGCTGTTATACTGCAGAGTGGAGTGTTGTGTTGTATGGACAGAAGATGAAGGATTATTTTCCAACATGGAATATGAATGCTCTTTTTTTTTTTTGAGAACACTGCAGCCCATTTAAGACTTCCTTTACTCTGTGACATGAAACAAATGTTTCCCATGTCCGCAGTTAAACTTGTCTGCCTGCATTGTGCTGCAGGCTCGCCGCTAAAATAATTATCTGTCAACTTTGCCTTTGCAAAATCGAAAAATGTGCAACAGTAATGCAAGTCATTTGTGAAAAAGGGGCCACTATCAAATAGTGCGTCCCTGCTTCTCCCCAAACAAGGAAAACACGGAATAATTTGCGGACACCGATGCCTTGTTGTAACCTGATCATTTATGGATCAGTTGTTTCCTTTCTGGTTTAATTCACCATGTGATTGATTTTCTGTGCCGTACTGTTGGAAAATATCCACACTAAACCGTGCCTGAAATAGGGAATCATTTGAATACAGATGCTTACAGATCCTTGTCACTGGAAACCACTTGGAGGCAGGAGACAATTGCAGGTTGATTATGTTGCTTCTGACAGAAGTTGCAAGTCCTTTGTACAAAGCAAAGATATTTGCATCTAAATGCTTATTGTAGACATCTAAACAGCATAAAGACTGATTGTAAATGCCAGCTGTTGGGCTGTACTCGGGAATAAATAAAGAAAAAATTTCAATAAGGGAAATTGGGATGGAAATGAGGAAATTATTTTCAAACAGTGGAGGTGAAATCAATAAGTAGGAAACGGCGCAGTTTGTTGTGCCGGTTGTATTTGTCATTTTTGTGTAATCACATATGAATCTAGTTACAGTTTTTATTGTATGTTGAATTTGAATTCAGTGTTTATATTCACGTCGTCCTATTCTTTGCTCACAAGCTGTTTTATTTCTAAATGTGACAAGGTTGCAACCACAGGTATGAGAACAATTTGCTGTCAGTCAAATGATCAGATTTGAAATATAATATGACCGTCTGCTATTCTTTGATTTTATTGTGTTTACAGGTATTAGAGAACCAGTTCAAACTTTGCAATGTTTGTGAGTGTGCATGTACTCGTATGTGTGCTCTGCACTGTATATGTGTGCAGCTATAAATGTGTGTGTTTGCCTGGTACCCAAAGCAGTGATGCCCCTGCTGATCGTCCTCCTCTAAGCTCTTTGTCCTGCAGCACTCAGTGTGTCTGCCTCCTCGGGAGACTGACAGGCTTCTCTAGTGTGGCTCCACAAAGGCCCAGCCTCCTTTGAGGTGTTAAAAACTTCCATTTATGCATCTCCCTGGACAAAAAAAAAGAAAAAAAAGGCACCAAGCCCATTTGAGTCCGGTAGCAACACAGGCAGACATTGTGGCCACGCTTCTCTAGCACTCATTTCACAGATGCTAAAAACGAGTATATGGTGAACAGGATTTGAAGGGCTAAAGTGCCCCGCGAGGACCAGGCGATAAGAGGGGGGGGAAACGCCACCGCGCAGTAAACTAGAAGATAGGTCTAGAAAATAAACACATTACCTGGGAGAGAGGGAGACAGACAGACTCCCAACACACAGAAAACACAAGCCCCACGCTGAATGAGAAAAACAGCGGCAGAAAGAGAGAGAGAGGAAGAAAGAGAAAATATGTGTGCATATCTTGGAAGTGAAGAAAAGAGGTCTCCTCAGTGTGTGAAAAGACAAGCCTGTTCCATGTTCTCTGTCTTAACAGTCTTTGAAGTGAAGACTATATGAGGGGGAATCAAAGAGAATTGATAGGTTGCGTGCCCGTCTGTTAGGAGGTCTGGGGACTGAATGTCGTCCATCGCGGAGGAAAACATGCTTTTTTTTGCTGGCTTCTCTCCCTCCGCTGTGCCTCAGCCCAGTTGCTCAGTAAACAGACTTTTATTCTTGTTATTTGACGCAGAGGAAATGACAGATAATGCATTTGCCGAGCAGCACCCGAAAGCCTCGCACAGCCGCAGCGCAGTATCTGTATCAGGCCGCTGCTTGTAACAACCTCAGAGTAGGGTTTTTTTTTCTTCTTTCTCTGCCAAAATACTGACCAATGTTTTTGCTCTCCGCAAAGATATTTTAACTGGAGTGATGCTATGGTAGTCATTCCTGACACATTGGTGCTAGACATTTAGTGAATGTCTAGACCGCTGTAGTTCAGTGACAGGATCGGCCAGAGACAGGGGGAAAAAAGGCAGTTTGAGGGAGACAGAGGCGAAAGATAAAAAGAGGAGATTTGTTTGGCTGTGACAGTTTCGGGTGTGCTGGAGCATGAAACAGCTGTTTGCGCGTGATTGACCTGTTTCCAACACCAAATAACTCAATGACATAATGGATCTCTTGTAGGAATAAAGCTTTGTAACATCACAGGGCCCGTAGCTGTCCAAAGTTTATCACTCGAGTAGGAAGTGAATAAATTCATGAGGCGACAATAACTCCTCAAATGCTACCTCCATAAAACGATCCGTAGCAAAGTGTCTACAGTTTACCTGAACTCTGGCGGTTTCCCGACCATGTCCTCTCGTTGCCGGCTATGGTGATTACTCCCCTGCATGGAAGCTGTCGTTTCATATTTCACAGATGATGCTGCTGCTGAGAGGATTGACTTGATGGAACTGGGTATTTAACATACAATCACTCGTGTTCAATTACTACGTTAGACATTTCTGTGCCAGAATGTTCTGCGCTTCACGCCTTCGCCCCCCCCCCCCGCCCCACCTTCCTTTTCCCTCCGATTTCCCTATTTCCCCTGAGACCGGCGTTACAGCCCCACCTCATTGCTTCCCAAACTCCCCCATGCAGTCCCCGGCCTGAGTGAGTGTGTGGCTGCTGCTTCTGCAGAGATAACCACACAGTATCCAGGTGGGGAGCAGTCAGCTGATGGCATAGATTACCTCTATTGTCAAAATAACTAACTCGGCAGAATTCCTACTTTAGCTTGTTTGGACGCCGGAGAGAGTGAGGATTTGGAAAAGGGGGATTGGGAGGATTTTTTTTTTTTTTTTTTTTTACATGTTGCAGATCTGGCTGAATTCCAAACAGAAGTTGAAGTGCAAGTTTTGGCTTGCATAATGCATATGCACACACAACTATGTATGTGCATATGTGCACACATGTCTGCAGCAGACACATGAACATGTCTCACATGCAGTAGAAATGATGCTATATAGACTTAACTGAAGTACATGGAACATAAAACGTGAATTTGGTCAGGACACTTACGCTGTGGTCGGTCTCCTCTGTGCTGTATACAGTTGTGGTGATGTTGTCTATTGATACTGAGCTGTTGTCACGTGACGGTTGGAAAACACAACTTCTCTGTTATGGTCAGGGAGAATTAAATCAAGTGCAGACCACACCGTGCGTGAACGCGTGTGGGGGGATTTGAGGGTTCAGTTGATGTGAAAGTGAATCGTTCTGTGCTGTGGTGGCGAAACAGCCTTTCTTCATCTACTGTACAAGAGGCTTTAGCTCGACTGGCAGGACCAGCAGGCGTACAGTGTGTGTGATGTGTAATGTGAAGATGCGTACGGAGTTTCTACATGGGAGGTTATATTTGACCTATTGTGTCATTGCAGTAATGTGGAATATGAATTCAGTCCCGTGCCCAGACAAGTGGCATTCATGTGAAGTGTATGTCTGACCTACACCATATTTAAGGATACATTGTGGATCAGTGGCAACTTATCCGGTTGGTGCCCCTACTTTTATTTCATCACAATTTCATCAAGAGTAAGCCTAAATCTCTTTACACAGTCACAGTATGGTAACTTGTCTTCCTTGTGTGGAAACAGAAAGCAAGTTCTCAAGATGTAAATAATTACATTTTAAGGTGATGCCATGTTTTAAGTTTGGGAATAGGGTTTGGCAAGAAGTGTTAGAAGTGGCTAGTCTCCAGGAAATTAATACAATAATAAGTCTGTGTTAAGTCATCAAGGGTGACAATGACAACGTGTGTGCGTGTGTGGAAATGATGCTCCAATTTTTGACTCGCATTTGTATTTCTTTCCTATGTGTTGAGGGTGTGTGTGTGTGTGTGTGTGTGTGTGTGTGCTCTGACTAGCCAAAGCTAAAGAAAAGGCCACTCTTTGACAGAAATGCCACAGGTGGATGTGAGCCCTCTCTCCCTGCTCCTTTGATGTCAACTCAATCAGTCTGTTTGGATTTCGAATGTGTGAGCGACCGAACCTACGGCACTATTTTTTACTGTGGTGAGATTTTTTTTTAGCAGAAGTTTTTTTTAATATATATATCTACCTCATTGTGACTGTTCACTGTTGTGGCCTAATGGGGCCAAATTCACTTGGCAGCTGTTCCTCTCCTCTCCAAAGAAAATAATGGAAATTGCGTTATATTGGTTAAGTGTGTTGACTATTTATTAATAAAAATGTGGTGAAACTAATCATTTGAATTTTGGGTTGACTGAAATTCTGTTTAATTCGTTCCTATTCCTCTAATTAGGAATGGGGAGTGCCTGTTTTATGTTTCCTGCCTGTAGGGCTAATTCACAGCAGGAAAAGAGCTGCTACATGCAGCTACAATACACCGACTCTTATTACACCGCAGGGATTACTACGTTCGCTTCATTATAATATCATTTGGGTTCGCTCATTATTTGTAATTAGAAATTCTTTCCTTTTTTTTAACCCCCATTTTCCCCACGTATTATTGACCTCATTGTTCTCAGTCAACATCAGAGTGTTAATTCAAAGGTTTGTAATATCAAATATCTGTAATTATAAGAGCTCCGATTTATGTAGGTACAACAGGAATAAAGCCTATAGTCAGATGTTTGACAAAGACGGGTTTATTGAATTACCATCCATGTAATATGTGGTTTATCTAGCAGGCAGGGATTGTTGTGTACACTGAATAGCTACTAATATAAGTTAATTGTTTGTGTATGCGTGTGTGAACACAGGTGGGTGGTTGCAGCTGGAGCATAGTTCAGAACAGTGAAATAGTCTGTGTTTAGCGTCATTTGATAGGCAGGAGTAGACTTTAAACTCAGGGATGCTATTCATGTAACAGCTTTCCATTCAGCTGGGGTCACCTGGGTCCCCTCTCCCCCATTGTACCTCCAGCCTCAAGGCTGCCACATTCAAGACCCGTCTGCAACCCTTGCCTTTATCTGGCTCGTTCTGTTAGACCTCCAGCCTCCCACGCAGCAGACGCCGTGCTGTGCTCTGACAACAATGCCCTGATAGTCGGTACATTTAGCTGGTCTTGTTGTTGGTGGCTTATTTGCCCCAGCCATGGGGGACTGAGGTGCTGTAGTGCAAATTAGTGACAGATCAGTTAAGCATGACCTTAAAAAACCCTTGGCTTTGTTTAATTGGCAGTGCTGTGGCGGACTAATTGCATAAATCAGCTGGTAATGAGATCTTGGCTTATTGTGAAAAACAAGATAATGTGAGAAAATGAACACAAGTGAGCTTCGAGCATTTTCCTCCCTCTGGCTAGATGGTCCCATCAACAGATTGTTTCCTCTCTATTGTCGTTACTCCTTGACCGTGGCTGCATTTAAGATGGAATTTGGTTCAGATGAAGCCTGATACTATTTTCACTTATACCGTACTTGAGTGTCTTGGTTATTTATACGTTTCTTAACAAAGCTCGTGAGTCGCAGCCCTTCAACGGACATGCTGAAACTAGCAGAGCATGGCCCCTGAATAAATCATTATCAGGCAGTGCTTAAAGATCGAATGAAAAATTAAATAAAACAACCAATTTATATGAAAGTTGTTCATTAGTGGAGTCCACCGACTGCAAGACAGATTAATGAGGTAACAGAGAAGTGTATTTCAAACATTGTCGAGGACAGATTCCTGTCGGTGACAGCTGTGAGGACTGGGGTCAAACACTAACAAAGCTGTTTAGCTCAGCTGTGGAGACTCTGACCCTCCGCCAACATCACTATGGCCCTGATTCCCTTCCTCCTGTTCTGTCTCTGTTTGCCCTCATGTAGGCAAACACAGTTCTCTGAGAGCCTTGTTGATTTTGACCATGTTCCAAGATAACTTATTCATCCATTTTAATCAAATGGAAGTGCAATGCAATTTTGTACTATTTGGGGGGGAATTTCAATCAAATGCAACATATTTAAAGAGTAGCAATGGATAACAATGATTTCGAATTCAATCACACGCCTTAAATGAGCCCCTCTCTGTCTTATCTTTGCTTACATTTCAGGTTATTTACATGAATTCAAAATCAACTGACCAGTGATTGCTGGAAGCTGGGGATTGAGTCTTTCAGTTTTTGTAAGTATCAATTTGCCTCTTCAGCTGTTTGTGTCTTGCCACATGTCACACACACCCCTGCTGTCTTTCACCCACACTGAACACCTGCATCAAATGAGGTGGAACATTGGATAGGCACACAATGTATGCACAATTAGACAGTGATATAGGTTCAGAGTTACAGGCAGACCTTTCAAACATTGGATCCCCAAACTTCTGAGATTTCCTTTTGCCTTAATTGGGCCTTTCTCCTATTTTCTCCAGATAATATTGCTATTTGCTTATGATAAGAACAATTTTAAGGTCAAATCAAGCTTTGATTAATAAAGTATTTCAATGGCAATTAAATCCTTACAGGAAAAAAAACTTACATTTTCCTACACTATAGAAAAAAATGTCAACCTTCACCAGAATGTATTTACACTGTATGTTTGTGTGTATTGTATGCTATTAGTAAGAGTAAGCATTAGAAATTATTTTTAAATTTTTTACCAAATATACTTCCTCTTGTAAAACCAGGGAGAAAACTTAATTAAAATGTCCAGCAATGTAACAAATTATTACAGATAATCCTGTAGTACTGCAATTGTTGCATATTAATACTGAAGGTACTACTTTACCGACACAAATTAGTCCTTTTGAAAAGGCAATATACCTACATTTAAAACAAGCTTTACTGGTCGTCTACCAAAGTCAGTCAGTTTAAAGGGTTTGAGGCAAATTTTTCAAAGCAATACAGTAAGAGAGCAGCTATGAAATGTGGGATTTTGCTTGAAAGAAAACAGAATAAAGAATAGTGAAACAGTCCTATCTGGATCAATATAATATGACTTTAACAATCTTTACTCAGCTGCTGCTCATGCAGGTTTTCTAATAAAAATGTAACTAAGATATTAAACAAATAAAGGGTGAGGAACTTAGTTGATATTATTCTTTTCTTCTAAATGTCAGTTGGAGCTGTCATGGGAGTCATATTAATGTGGTTGAGAGGCTCTCCAATAACAGCGGGAAAATGTCTCTCTGAATTCAAAGTTCATGGCCATTTACAATTGTTGATTCCTGCCATTTCACGTCGCACACCGTCTTCTGCTCTGATGAACAAGCACCCGTCTACCAGCGAGCAACCTCTGCTGCTGCACGTTTGTGTTGTTGGGTTTGTTGTGAACGGCTCAAACTCATTAAATGCTCGTACCACAAGAGTCAGTCGGTTCACATTCTACATTGTTTTGTAAGCATAAAAGCATAATCGAACTAATCAAATTCAATGGAATACATCCCAATGCTGTAAGTTATTTTAACCAACAAAAAACTCAGTGTCGTTTTACATCTCCTCTCTCACGCTTCTCTTTGGAGCTCTTGTAAGAACAGGGCCTCTTGAGTCGGTCGCTGGGCCGACCTCCTGATTGGCTGACTGTTTCCTGACTGATGCATTGCCAGGCCAACCACAGGGTAATGGATTGTAGCCTACTTCTGTAGGTTGGCCAAAGTCACCGGCAAATGCAAATAGTGATGGTCAGTTACGGTGAAATGAGCCGAACAGGCGGTCAAATTCAGATTGAAGTGCTTGCGTATTTTAGAAATAATAAACCTCAGCCACTGGTCTCTAATATTACTACCCTTGGGAGGGCTATGATATATTGACTTCCTGACATCCAACGATTGTGCTTACAATTGTGTTTCCACGACCACCCGTGTCTATTCAGCTAAAAATGCTCCTCCTCTAGTAGTCAATAAATTGACTAGTAAGGACTCAATACTGAAGTGTTAATGGTTACATTATCAGATCACTGTAACGATATCTGTCATCTGTCAGTATTTGTTATAAAATAAAATACCACATGAAGCCCCATTGGGTGAGCATGCGTTGCCGTAGCACTCCTCTGAGACATTCAGTTGGATCCTTGGACAATTTCAAACCTAGATCCACTGACCTATAGGTTTAATTAATCTCCAGACATGACAGAAAGTAATTTAGCTTGTGTCTGTACCGCTTACGGAACAAGTTTAATTACACTCATGCAATCTTGTTTGGAAAACACCTGAGGATATGTTAGATCATCTGAATGGCTACACACTGCACACTCTTTGTTATTACGTGCCATTCATCTAACAGGTAACAGCAACATAGTCTCCAAGCTCCCAATCGATGGCACCACTGAAGGGGAGGATGCGGAGGAGACTTTTTGTAAAGAAAAGAAAGAAATTAAATAAACCGCACTTCACAATAAAATGAAACTGAATAACCTTTTGGTGGTTATTCTTCATCTAATATTTACCAAATGGGCCTCTTCAGTCCACTGACCCTGCAGTGATTATGGTCAATATGTTTCTGAACAGAGACCGCCCAATGGCCTCACAAAGATTTTAGTTTCATCAGCCTCAATTACCTCAGTGTATCCCAGAGTGAATTTGGGAGACTAATTGTTGCACATTTCATTGCCTGGTAAGAATGTAGGAAACCCTCCTGAACCTTATCCATTTTCCTGGAGTCTGCATTTAATTAATAGCTTGCTCTTTGCATCATGAATGAGTGACCTCATTTTTGAAGTGCTTAAACTAAAATATGCTTCAACTGTTGGTAAGATGGGTTATTGTCTGAGTTTTCTTACACTGTACCTCATGAAAAGGGCCTAACCTCAGAATTCACAATTCTTCTTCTTCTGCTTAGTATTTGAAGTTTTATGGACATTATTTCATTCTCATTAGAAGTAGAAACCTAATATTTGGCTGCTGTCCTGCTGCTCAAGCTTTATTCCCTTCTGCCGTAGGACAGAGTTTCACCTATATGAGGCAGAAAACATGACCAAAGAACATGCCATTAATCTTCTTGCTACCCCAGCTGTGGAACGTAATGCATAACTAAAAGTCCGGTTAAATGAATTAATGATTTCAACCATGAACTTTTCTCCCAAAACGCCATGAATCGTCTCCAGCTGATAATGCACCACGACCCTGGAGTGTGAAATCCCCGTTGCGTTTAGAGTAGCCAGTTAATCGATTTGCAAATTATTTAAAGTTTGTGGTGCCCAGGGGAGTGCTAGGCTCTAATGACAGCCCATTTTGAAGGAGTTGAAAAATTCTTCCCAGGCAAGTATCAAATTGTAACAGTAAGATAACAAGTCTAATCTACGCCCCCGAGAAAAGAGATGGTGTCCAGTATTGTTTTGTCGGATTGGGTCAGGTGAATCTATCTCGTCCTAAATAAAACATCTAATTTGACTTTCCTAAATTCCTTTTTTAAAAATATTTATTCCTAATCTCTTTATTCACCTGTAAAAGCATACAATAGGAAGAATGATACATTTTTTAATTCAAATAAAAAGCTAGCATATTAGATCAGAATCAATTTGGAAATGCCATTGTTTCTAAACTTGGCATCTGTGTCATTTGTCCATCAGAATGATACTCATTCTAGAACATTCAGCCATTGAGTTCTTGACTGACTCCAGAACAAATTGGGGTTTGAGTGACTAGTTCAGGGTGAAATGTTGTTACCCATAAGTCTCAAACAGACTGATGGACATCACACTTTGTGCTCTGTCTGAGGCAAAAGAAAAAAAAAACATGTATGGTCAGAAATCTGTGGACAAAATAAGTAAAAGAAATAAGTTCAAAGTGTTTTTTTGTGGTAAAACTTAGACAGAGCTCTAGCTGGCCATTCAGTGCAGAATAGAATCATAGTAGCATACACACTGTACGCCCTTTTCCTTTTTAGCTGCAGTTGTTGGATCTCTGTGTTAATATCAAGGAGCCTCTAATCTCAACCCATTAGCAACTGCTGTCATTCAGACACACGGTGTCGGCCTGATTTAAATAAAATGAAATGAAGATAGTTGTTTCTGGTCCCTTGGCTTCACTCATTGCCATAAACATATGCTCTGTGCCCTGCTTCTTTCCATCTTATTTATGACTTTAATTTGTTGTGTGGGCTGCGCAAGAAATCAAATTTAATCCAATCCTCCCAGGGACCCTGTCATATAATAACATGGTAATTTCTGTGTATCCTTTTGAAAAATGAGGAAATTAATTCTTCCTGACATGTTCTAATTATTCCAGTGTGAACGGCGGATGGGCCCCCTCCCTACACCCCCCCCCCAAGTGTCAGTTGCCGACGGGTGGCGAGGTGCTAATGCTGACCAGCAGCGCGTTTAATTTGAAACATGAGCAGACACCTTTCAACACACCTTCCTAATGTCGGAGTGGCTCACACAAATTAATTCACTACTCATCTGGCAGCTCTGACTGAGGTGGTTGTGTGTGTGTGTGTGTGTGTGAGCGTGTTACAGGATGAGGGAAGAGGTCAAAGGGACCTCACCGCCATTAGTGAAGGTAACATAAGGTGTGTGTGTGTGTGTGTGTGTGCTACACTGTGGGTCTATATGCTAGTACAGTATGTCAGTATGTGTGCACACTTGTGCTGGACCAGGTATCACCATAGTTTGTGTGATTGGGTGTTGAGTTGGCGTGGGATGTTGGGATTGCTTGGATAGCTTTTTTTTTTCTCTCCCTGCTGAATTTCCCTCCTCTTGAACCGACGGTACCTTTTCACACATCCCACTGCTCCACTGAGAGCACTGAAAGGCTTATTTAATTACACCGTCATCAGGCAGTCTTTAGCTTATCGCTTCAATTTGCATAGGGACACTACTGGCAGAGATGTTGTGGAACAAAGATCTTGTGCTTCATGTGTTTCAAGTTCAAGGGTTAAAACCTTAAAAATAATAACTTGTAAGCATTAAAAGAAAAATCAAGCTGCACATGTAGCAACATCAATAAAATCCTCTTAATTAGATAAAGATAAGAATAATTATTACATTATATTTACATTATATATTATTATTTTTAAACTGAGCTTGAAAAAACAAAATTTGAATTACTAATTTTTTAAAAAAAATCGTCATTGACATGGTGTGATGGGCTCTACAGACTCACATATTGTTATCATGGAAAACAAAATGTAAAAATAACTGTATTCTGCCGAGACTAAGTCTCTGTAAGTCCAGAGCACTGTATACATTCAGGCCTCAGAGAGAATACATGTGTTTCCACCTGAATTATGTACAGTATCTAAGCAGCTGAGACAGGAGGAGAAACAAACAAAATTTACTGAACTTTGGAGTCGGGTTAAAGCCACAGAACTATAATTGATTTGGGGTGTGTGTGTGTGTGTGTGTGTGTGTGTGTGTGTGTGTGTGTGTGTGTGTGTGTGTTGTCTCCGGGTCGAAGAACAGAGAGCTCGTAGCCGTGTGGCGTCATGGTCGAGAAGAGAGCGTGGCTTTGTGAGCAGTGGGTGGATCCCCCCATGACTCAGAGAGGGCAGAGGCGTCAACATGGCCGACCGGCCCACAGGGATTAAAGTATCCCCCCCTCCCCTCACACCCTGAGGGGTTAATCACTGCCATTTTGGATCCATGCAGAGGGAGCGAGTGCGCTCTCCATCACTGTGGAAGAACTGACACACAAGCCACCAGTTAGGCTGCCACTGCAGCCGCTCTGTGGGTAGATCTACTTCATAAGCTTGTTTCCACCCAGCGCAACTGAGTGTTTTGAGCCGCGGTTTGCTCGTCCTTAGAAAGATGGACTTTACTGGATCGGCGCTGACCTTTGCTCTCCGTATCCATCACTTTGGATATTGCTATTTTTCCCATATGGGTTTGTTTAAGGGATACACCGAGTAACGTGGGATGTAGTTACTGGTAGGATCTGTGCTGCGAACTTCTGTGGCTCACTGTGTGCTGCGCACTATGTGAGCCTGTTAATGACTGAAGGCTGAGAGTGCCGTCTCGTGCCAAGACCCACATGGCTGCTGGCGGTGCATTAAATCAGCAGTCAATTTGACTGGAAGTTTGAAATCTGGGCTAGGTTAAGGGGATGTGCTGAAGCCGTGTTAATAGCTAGCTTGTTGTCCATATGGTACTGCTTTAATAGAGCACATTTGTTGCAGATGGTGGGAGACTTGGTTAGGCAGAGGCAGCTCTTGGCAGGGGCTCATTCTTCGAAAGGGGCTGCCGTGCTGCTCAGACTGGTCCAGGCCAACTAAGTGATGTCTATCCTCCCGGCTTCTCCTTCACCAAAAGCGCCTGCCCTTGAATTGTGGCCTAACCTTAATTTAAAGACATTCCTGTATTTTTTTGTGTTCGGAGAAGAGCAAATACAATGTGGCTCAGTCACTTTTTCCTGAGTTTGGTCATTTGCTATCCAAACCGCACCTTTGCTTCCACAGGCTCCGTTCAGTTGTTTCTGACCACAATGGGACTGTAGACAGCAGGCGCAGCTGAGGAAACACAAGCGCACACACAGTGAAAGAACAAGGGTTGCGGAATATGACCAAAGATAAAGATAGAAGCCAAGCATGGCCTAATCTATGTCATTTTCTCTCCTGCTACTTAACTGTTTTAGCAGGACGCTGAAGGATTCAGGTGTCAGCAACTTGACACACAGGGATCATAAGAGTGCTCGGTTCATCCCGGCCTTTACACATGAATTTGTTTCTGCGTCAAACTCAATTCTGTTTCTGTTCTCGTTCCTTCTAATTTCCGATCTAAGGTCTGCAGGATGTAAATTATAAATAAGTTCAGGGTGAGCCGACATTAGTGTTGGTATTGTTTTAGTTTGTGTGCGCCTGATGTACAGTCCGTGTGCTTTTTGCACTCAGAGAGGTGAGGAGACACGCTTGATCTGCTCTGCACTGTTTGTCGGTTGTTTTCTCACGTTGTCACTGGCTTGGTGTGCTGTGGCATGGGGCTGGTATTATGTGCGCTGGGCCCAGCTGAGTGGAGAAAAGAGCAGGGCTGCAGCGCCCCTGGCTATGCCACTCCCGCCTCCCCAGACACCTTATTGTGAGAAAAGTCTCGGCTGAGCCCTCTGGGCCTTGTGGATTCACTGCCTCGCTAAGTGCTGGCCAGACTGAAAGGCACAGTGTCCTTGGGCCCGGCTCATTCTTTCCATTCTCTCAGAGGCTTTGTCTCATAAGCCAAGAGAGCAAGAGGAGAAAATGCCAAATTACACCCATGTCACTAAAACTTAAGGTGTTTAAGGGTTGAGATGCAATTTGCTGTTGTGTTTGGTGTTTTTCGTGATGATGTGCTATAACAGCAGAAGTTCAGAAAACAGTATTTTTCTTTCCATTGGTGTGAAAAAGTGGTGATTCTCACCACATGAATTTTAATTTGCGGACTTCATATGTCTTGGATTTTTAAATTATGAAACTGAAACAAAGGTCGGCAGAGTTAAGCAATGGTGTAATGAAATTATTTGTTTTAATGCTGAAAAATATTTTTGCAAGATACCCATATTGTAGTGGCTGACTGACTATCTGTACAGGGCTAGTAGTGAGATCTGAGAGACATTTAAACTTCTACCACTGCTCATTTTTGGGCCCCTTGAAACAAAGCAGATGGAACTCCTAATCAATTCTCAACCAGTCCTAACACAATAAAAGTGTATGGTATACAGACCAATAACACAGGCTAATGGAAACCTGTTGTAAGTCATTTTTAGCCATGTGTCTCCAGTATTTTGTGGGTAAGGCTTCTGAACGACCCCTGCAAGTAGTGACATCATGACCACATCCTTTTGCCTCACTGGCGCTCAGTCTCAGCTTGGGTCCCCTGCGGCCGGGCTCCCAGAAGCCACAGCACCCTCGCTACACATGGGCTGCAGCTGGACCACCGTTGGCTACTCCGAACAAACTGGGGCTGCTCTGGGATCTGTGGTCGCAGTGCTGGATGTACATGTATATATCTGCACACGGCCGTGCGGAAAAAGACTGTATGGAGATCAGTAGGCAGAGTTTATTTGATGCAAACATATCATCAGGCTCTCAGTGCAAACCGATGTTGTATGCAAATCCACTCCCTGGATGGAAAGAGGTATAATTAATGATGTCAGTTCATGAAAAAAAGAGGATGGGTTCATAGCCATATTTCTGCTTTAATTAAAGACATGCCTTATTATAGGAGAAAGATGTATGCTCTATGTGTTTTTCTTTCCTTCCTTTTCTCTCTCCCTCCTTTCTCCCTCCTCTACTTGTTCTGCTTCTCGATTATCACAAGTTTCATAGTGAAAATGGTTCTCTGTGATTTCTCCTGCCAGAAACCCCACACGCTGACATGGAGGGCTTTCTACGTAGCAGCTTTTTACTGAGGTTAGTTTCATTTCCGTTGTTGCCACTGAGGATCATAGGTTCGGGCAAGGGGTGGTGGCGGGCTAACAGGGGTTACTTTCTGACGCATTGTTAGCTTTAGACTTTGTCCAGTGTGTGCGTCTGTATGTTTGAACAATGTCAAACACGGGTTCTCTAACATACTTACCCAAGCTGTGTGCTACAGTTGTGTTCAGGTAGTATGTGGCTGACTGGCATGCTCCCCCTGATATGCTCCAGTCAGACTGAAAACACACATCGACAACACAGATGTAGATGAGCTGTCTCCCTCCCACATTCACAGCTTTAAGAACCTGCCGTTCAGGCTTTCCGTGTGTTTTTACACTGCATGCTTTTGTCTGACCACTCTCCCCGTCTGCCCTCCCTCACTAACCACCCTAATCAGGCATGTTGGGGTAAGGCGGCCGCTGGGCACATTGGTCTTGTGATGTGCCGTTGCTTCCTGTTGTGTTCTGTGTTTGTATTCAACCCTAACATAAAGATTTACATTTTTTTGTCTTTACCCTTCCTGTGATTCTAATTAAAAATTTGTGCTGTCATTACACACAGAGGAAGTAAATAAGAGAGCGTATTTACCATTGGCTCCTTTCCTAGTCAACCACCTTCTCTAGGCTCCAGTGTTGCTCCCTAATTAGGGCTGGCTCATTAGAAGCCACAGCAGCAGCATCTGCCTTTCAAAGCTGCTGTCAGCCAAACTTTACTAAAGCTAATGAATCCTCTTTGATTTCTTTTTCAAAAGGTCACTTATTTGATTAAATTAACAGCATTTTTTCCTCTCTCTCAGAACTGTTGGGGGCATTTTAAAAAGAAAGGACAATTTGATACTATTACCCTCACAAGTCAAAATGTAATAGAGGAATTCAATACATGAAAATCTCTAATGGTTTTAGATTTCTTTTATCTTTAGATTTGAATAATTTAAAATGATACTATTTCCTGATTGTAAAAGCTTGAGCTCTGATACAATTGACATTTGGACCAGTTCAGCCTGCACAATTATGTATGAATTATATTTGCAATGACTTTTCAGATTGGCATATACAACTGTTGAAACTGAAACAGTTTCTTTCATCTTAAGTGTATCAGATGAATTGAAGAGCCATTTATCACTAACATATGAATGTACATAAAAAGTATATGTACTGTATATTTATTACATATTCATAAACAATAGATATAGCTACTGTCCACTGTAGTAAACAAATGTACAGTAGCAGTTTCCTATCTGACACCAATTCCTTTGGTTGGTACGTCTCTTATGGTTTGACAGGAGTTATTCAGGCATAAAGCATGTTACATGTTTGAGGGCGCGCTGCCTACGCTCATTTCCGCTTCCTCCGGAGTGAGGCTACAAAGATGATGACAGTGTTTAACTCTCACCGCCACCTGTCGAAACCAGTTTGGTGGTTGACTAACTGTGCTAAAGATGTGCTGTGTTCTGTGTGCGGCAGTTGGATGGGACAGTGAAGGTGGCTGGCAGAGGCGTATCTCGAATTCACCAGGGATATTTCGACATTCAACCCCACATCTAAAAAAAGAAGTGGGAAAGGGAGAGAGGGAAAAAAAAAGAAACACGACCTTTGACCTCGGTGGTTTCTCAATAATTTCCTTTTGTTCTCACAGCTGGGAGAACAACACTGATTATTCGGAGTAAACACATTATTGCACTGCTAATCCACATCCTTCTGTCAATGTCTGTTTTAATTAAAGGACAAGTGCCAGTTGAAAGATATCACGCAAACTGGCTGGAGATTGGAGGCCTCAACAATCAGGCGAAGATTAAAGGCAGGCTTTGGTTCAGGGTTAGCCCTTTTGCTTGGATAAGACTTGCATCCTGGAGTGGGCCGAGGAGTGGGGGTAGGGGTGAAAGGGGAGAAAAGGATAGAGCCGGGTTGGGATGGATGTGGCAGTTCGACATTCTTCCAGTGAAGAATCCCAGTGTCTTTTCTCAGGCAACTGAATTAGGTCAAAGGGGGATTTTCTGAACATGCTCATACATTTCTGCTCCAGTGTGCAGATGTTATTGACTTTTTATGCAATACGTCATATCTCAGTAGCACACAGGAGGGGCTTTTCATTATTGTAATGAGTCATGAGTTTGGTTTTGAGTCATGCACAAAGTGAGTTTTAATAGCTGTAAAAATGCTTCCCAATACGCGGCCATTGTGATGAATACATCATACTCTTAAGGCGTTATGTGAAAAAGTCTCAACTTTCATATTTCATGCACAAGGTTCAGCACTGTCTCATAAAAATGATGCCAGTCTGTTTCAAGTTCTCTGTTTTCTGAAACGGATGCAAAAGTTCCCAAAACTACAGGACACAATGTGCACAGTGTCTTTAATAGACAATTATTCACACTCAGGTTACTGTAAGCCTCTTTGTCGGAGAGAAGATTTTTGTTTTAAGTTCAGATCAATTTTTCATGTGTTTATGGGAGACGTTTAACAGGTATTTGTTTGTGTAGTCAAAGAAAGTGAGAAAACGAGAGCGCGAGTCAGAGAGAGAAAGGGGAAGGAAGAGAATACAGAGATAAGCAGAGAGAGAGAGAGAGAGGGAGAGAGAGAGATGTCTTCAGTCTCTGTCTACTCCCAGTGGGCAGGACCTCCCCCTCCATTTCTGCCATTATTTGATGTAATGAAAGGAGAAAGTGTGTAACATTGAGATTGTTAATTAATTTAGTCTAACAAGATGAAGATAAATGAAACCCACTGAAGGTTGACTAGGCTAAGGGGCCCACTTAGCATTCCTCCTGCCCTCGAGCTCTGTCTCTCTCTCTCCTTCACAATGAGCACGACTAAGAGGTGTTTGTACAACCCCGCTGAGCTCTCACCCAGCAAGTTTAGATGTGGAACTTTTTTGACAGAATATTTCATTTTCAACCTCTATTTATCATAATCCACTCTCGGGGATCAGGGATTTTTTTAATTTACAAATGGCCGAGCTGCATTTGTAATGCAGTTAAATTTGGAGCGCGGATATGCAGTTAACTAATTGAGTCATCTTGGCATGTTAGATAAAACTCAGTTGACATATATGAGTAGTGAGCCAGGCTGAATTTTTATATATATTTATAGAAGCACTGGTCAAATATTAATACATTATTCTTTCGGGGACACCTTGTAGCTGTCTTATAGATGATAAACACACCTTTTATTATCTTCTGCTAGAGATCAGCTATACTTTTTTTTTTTTCTAAAATGGAGGGAAGTTATATAAATGGCTATTCTCTCCAGCAAATATGTGGCCCCTTCACATGAGCCTGTGTGACTCTCAGCCTTTCACCATATGAATGGTTCTCCTCTAATTCGTCTTCGGGGTTATTTGAGCGGCAAGGAAGACAAAAAGCAAACAGGACTTTTTTTTCTGTGTTTTTTTTTTTTTTTTACACAGCCAGACAGTTGTCTTCATCCACAGCCCCTTACAAACAAATCAGTAGTCTATCGAGGTCCTTCCTCTGTGGACACTTTGTACAGGATCTTCATGGCAGCACAGACCAATCATTATGGCATCCATTCTTTGCTCCTTTAGTTCTCAAGTCACCAACAATGGGTTGTTGATTGTATGGAAAAAGCCAGAACAATTATGTCCACTGTTTTGGTGGCAGGACAGTGTTTTAAAGCACAGTACCCGATAATGGCCTCATTATTGTTATTCTTGGAGCAGGCCTCAGGAGAAAGAAGTAGCCGCTATAGCAGTACGTCATTATTTGGTAAATTTCGATTAGCTCATCATGCCGTCTCCTGGCAAACAGAATCACAGCTAATTAAAAGTGAGTGAGCACTCCTGCCTGTGATTTAAAAGGTAGCACTTGATAGGCTGTTTATATGAAAAAAGTGGTAAAAAAAAAAGAAAGAAAGAAAAGAAAGAAGGATTAGAGCCGTTACCCTGGTAACTCCAACTTCCATCTGCAAGGGAACAATGAACTTGTGTTCCTCCACCACCTATGCTTGAAAAAACAGAAGGCAAGGGAGTGAGTGTTTTGAAAGGACAAGACCCTTTTTAACAACAGAATGGGATCCAGGCTTAATCGGCTCTTTGGTGTGAGTTGTTAGGTGAGATCACTGGGGGACAGAGGGGCTGAAAGGTCAACATGTAATCATGGGACAGTGAAAGTTTTCCGACGTTTTTTTACAATAACCGCTTGTTTTCTGAATGCATTTGTCTGCCCATTACACACACACGCACACATACGTGTGTATTGTATATTGCATTCAATTTAAACAACTGCTTCTGCTTTGCTTTCTGACTCACCTTTGTTGGAAACTACATGGACTCGTACGTGAATCTTAAAATTGAATGTGATAAATAATAAGTGCCCTCTTCACTTGCATTAACCGCAGCATAACAACATTTTTCTGCTTCCTTTCATTTCAATTAGACACTCAATGATGTTACAACCTCAGTATTTTTAGTTGAAGCATTAGCATCTGTGAGGTGACAAGTGGTGATGAAAATAATGGCCGTCATGAGTAATGCATTTCCATAATATTGTTTTTATTTCAACCGGCACTAAAGCAAGTTTCTACTAGAAAGGGTGTTTGATAGGCTCATAGTTAAGTGCTATAAAGAGCCGCTAGTATGAGGAAGAAGGCTCCCGCTCTAAAACCCTGTTGAGTTATAATGATCCATGACTATGATCCATGGAGGAACAGTATGTGTTTCTCTTTGAGTTTTATGTCCCTTATTACAGCTGCAATACGTTTGCTCACATTAAGCTAATTTATGGCTGGGGCAAGCGTAACAGCAGTACAGGTTAATGAATTTGGCATTACTAATTAAACGTTATTGAGGGATGAATATGAATCCTGTGGTCAGTAGGGACAGTGGAGAAAAGGGGGGGGGGGATCAGACAGAGGGCTTTTCTGCACCGTCTCTTTTTCCCCCAGTTCCTCCGCTGGGTTGAGTAAAACATGAGAGGTGAATGTAAAGACAGCACAGACTTAGAGGTGAAATGGAGGACAGTTTGATTTCAATATTCTTAAGTGAAAGGAAAGAACCAACAGCGAACATCGTGGCCATTTTTTTTTTGTATTTGTTGTGAAGTATTGCAGGGTTAAAGAATAAATGAACAGCTAAATGTGAGCTGAGGACCATTATTTTTCAATAGAGATAAAATGTCCTTTCTCAGACAATTATTGTTAAGCAGTTTTTTACATTCCCCTTTTGACAACAGGAGTTTAAAGACTGCGTAGTGAAGTCTATCCAAGCAAAGAGGGATGATGGGGACAGTGCGGAATATTGAGCAATTATTGAAATGCTCTCTGACGCACATTCTCCAGGACCAGGCCACGAGTGTGTTGAGGAAAACAAGATACATATTTTCCCTGCATTTCTTCTCAGTACTTGCCCTTATGTGTTAGTACAGAGTTACACTAGACAAAAAAGACAGAACACATGTTTTTAAATTGATACGCTGATTTTCTTTCAAAAATAAAACATGCCCATTACAAATCGTGCACACAAATTAATATTGAAAGTAACTGCAGGTAAGAGTTTACTCCACATCACTTTACAGTAGTGGCAACACAGCAGCAAGTAAAGAGTAATATTTGATTATTCAATGAAATAATAAACTTTGATGAGTGGATGACATTCAAATTTGTAAATAAGTAAGTGAGACATTCAAATTTCTTTTCTTATTTGAGAAAAGATTCCAGAGAAGCTGTTCAAAGCCCTTTCGTCATCAAGTTTGACCTCCTAACTAGATTAGAGACATGTTTTGGAGCTTGTGGGAAGCACCCTACTTTTTCGTCATTATTTTCAATTCAAATCTTATTCTTCCTGCCACTCTTTCTCTTTCACTCCCTCGCACGAGCACCTCCATACTCCATGTCTGACACACTCTCCCTGAAAACTACAGTAAGCCTTTCAATTTAGATTTCAATTATCATGTTAGTTTTGTGATTAGACTTTAGTCCTCCAGGAACCAGACCTCTCTGCTCCTCTCTATTCCACTTCCCCTGCAATCACAGCCCATCTGATGAATTGCGCATGTAATTACGGAAGTCATTGAATATGCAGATCACTGCTGACTCTTGGTGTGCGGTTCATAATGCGTCGACTCCAACTGTATTGGAGGGTCTCTGATAAATACCCACTCTGATAATGACAGAGGGGCCAATGTAGGCCATTAGTCCAGATAACAGACAACACAAAGGCCGAGACTCAATTAAAACCGAGCCACGCCATAATCCCTATGACTGTGCGGGACTCGGCGGTGGGCAAAGTCAGCTCAAACATCACAACCAGCACAGCACAGACCAGCCAGCCAGTACACAAGATGCTTGTGAATCAACCAATATGAGGTATTTCCTCCATGTTACAGTATGTTGCTACCATCGTCTTACACCCCGTCCCATGATGCAATCCCTCAGAGCTTTTCAAGAGAAGGGAGTGAAGCACTTCACAGGCACACCCACAGGACGGGGATGTGGGAAATTTTGAAACTTTTGATAGCTTTTAGAGAGCTTTCTTAAAACCTGGCTCGAAAAGCAAAGAGAAAAAGGTCTCTCGTGCCATATGTTGTTTTGTTTTTTTTGCATTTTGCTGTCAAAATGATGTGGATTTGTGGACTTGCTTTTCAACAGGTCCAAAACCAATACAGGTTGTTTTTTTTCCACATAAAGCTAGTCTTACAGAGTTTCTCTGCTCAGGTTTCACACACACTTTAGAATACAGGCAAAAGGAAGAAACCGGGTCCCGTATTTTTAGCCTGTGCTGTAGTGATGATCTGCCATTTATAGCAGATATGCCTGGCTGATGCTGGACGCCTGCCCTGCTGACACCAGAGGACGGTTTATAGACCGTGCTCAAACTCTGCACAACACGATCTGCAATTCACAGACCTGTGAATAAAATAGATACAAAGGCTTTAAAACATCATCTCATTTATTTTTATGTCTTTTATGGGGGGATAGGAAATAAATTGATCCACTTCTACTAGGATCTCCTAGTGTTTTTTTTTAGAGCCTGTAATGTTGGGACCAGTTCACTTTAGCTACCTGCACCTGGCAACACTTTCTGGTAAGTGTAAGAGCAAAGACCCTCTTCACATTGTTACATTTAGGCTTTTATTTAATCAGTGTATTTGAGTTAGTCATAAGCAGCTCTTTTCTTCTTCTTCTTCAAATTCCCTCTAAATGTGTTTGATGACACTAAACTAAAAATCCTCATACTGGCTTTGAACAGAAATCAAACTAGTGCATCATTGATCTGGCATGTTGTGAAATGTAATTACTCTTCTGTTGCTCCACATCCAGCGGTCACAGGTATTAGAAGCAGGAACTGGTGCTGGATCTTTTTCACTGTCATGGGTGTCTGTTGTAATTAAGGCTCAGAGCGGACGTTTAACACTGGGCACTGTGGCACTTTACCCGGTTCCTTGTATATTATTAGGTTAATAGGATTGAACATGTTTACACCAACTGTTGGCTTAACGGGAGGTCAAAAAGGTGACTTCAACTTTGTTAAGGGGCTTACACTGGAGCTCAAATAGCGTTATACTGGCTGACTCATGGGCTTAGACACCAAGAAAAAATGCACATATCATGGACTGCACTTGTATTCCGTGTTAAATGTCTTAGTGGTCTGTAAATTAGGCAAAAACTAAAGGGCATGGTTTACCTAAGTGGCCGATGGGATTTGACTGCCCTTTGCTGTAAAGAGTGTGCTGCAAGTGCATCGACCTTTTGTCAAGTTCCAGCTATTGTTTGCAGATTGGTTACACACTCTGCAGGCTGCGAAAGACACATCTGCTACCTTCAGCTCAGTGGAGAGCAGATAGACAGTTGGCAGTGGGGGTTAGGTGTGTGTGTGTGTGTGTGTGTGTGTGTGTGTGTGTGTGTGTGTGTGGGGTCCTCAGCTACCCTGTCAGGCAGCTACAGGCCCTATCGTATTATCAAATATTTGTCCGGCCTTCACTCCCTGTTTGCCTACCTTTCTGTTGGCTTTGTTTACTGAAATCTACCTCAGGCAGATTGATAAAGTTTCCAGAGAGTTGTTTTTCAGATTTTATTTTTTCTTTGTTTGTTTGTTTGTTTTTGTTGTTACATAATGCCTGTGTGTATTTCACTCTCTATCTTTCTTTCTGCGTGCAGGTTCCACAAACTGTATTTTATTTTATTTAAAATTCACATTCACAGATGTTTGAATATTTTCCCTATTATAAGATTGTTGGCATTTTGAAATATCACCGCAGGAATTGCTGTTTGATACCATAGGAGTATAAAATCGTAGGTCAGCTCTTTGAGAAAATTCCCTTTTAGTTTTTAAGGTCAAATATAAAACCATAGCTGTTTAAAGTGTTTCTGATTGATTCTCTGATTGAGATCCAAAGGGGGGTCATAAATGTTCTGGGACAAAGGTTCTCTTTGTGTGAATGGGGCCCCATCTGAAATGGAGGAGTAGTTTGAGATTACCAGATTATTTCCTACTAGCCCAGTGAGCGAGGCGAGGCGAGCCGCAGCCCTGCGCCGTGCTGTGCTGAGGCTGAGCATAATGAGTGCGGTGGCAGGGAACCACAACAGAGCTGGGGCAGAGGCTGCCTGGGAACCAGAGGCCCATGGCCCACAGCCAAACACACACACACACACACACACACACAAATCCTGCTGCACACTTGTGGCTTTTTAAGAAAGCAATTTAGTTAATGATTTCATTTTGAAGCACTGTCATGATGCATGTGTCTTCTGAGCGACCAAGCAAAAGAGTGAAAGAGAAACTAACACGGAGGAAAAGGTATAAGCAAAAACACCAGCCGCTCCCCGACAGCCACAGAGAGAAAAAAAGATAACACGCGACGGAGCATAATGTGGCATTTGTTGTGAACACGGCACAAGAGAAACACATCGCGGTGGGTATATCACTCGTGTCCTTTGATGCATCGCTCTGGACAAATGCAGAGACGAGTAGAGGCACAGTGCGAGTGGTCGGACACATGCATCGACAGACAGCTGAAGCATTTTGTGTTTCAGTCAGTGTCTAATCCACTACAGTGTCCGCTTCCCCGGAGTGGAAAAACAGCACGTTTTTCTGTTCAACCATGTCCGTCAGCTCTCCGGCTTTAATAGCGCCGTGTTTCACATTCATTTACTCAGGTTTTCTCAGCGCCGGACCCATGAATGGAACCATCTTAGCATTGCTAAAACAGCAGCTTGTACATGTCTCTCTGTGAATCAAATTTTGGGGCAATTACTCAGATCAGTGACTGGGGTTTCTGGTTTTGCTCCTCGGATCTCATTTCTCTTCGGTCTCTTCCCTTTTTTTCCGTATCAGCTGTCAATCACTCATGGTAACTTTTAACCACCTCCAAACAGAGCTGGGTGCCAGCCGTTCGTTTAGTCCTTCACTTTTGCTCGGCTTCTTCCCGTCTAACCTGTCAGAATGACACACACTGTTGACCATGCTTTCTATTCAGCACTGGCAAATTAATTGGTTTCAGTGGTTTAAATCAGCAATCAATGTCAGTTTCCCAACATAATAAGCCTTAATCATAAATCTTAGAGGTGTGGCTGGCCTGACCCCTATTCATCATGGCTCGGCGAGATGGCCTCATCTGGGTGGAGCAAATGAACTACCCCCGTTTTGATTTTCCAATTGACGTGTCACATGAAACGTGGCTACTCTCTCCCCCCACTGCTCTATCCCTGCAGATCTTCTCACAGTCCTTAAAAAAACACACAAGGGCCCAAAGACAAAGAGGCAAAAGGAGTCCAGTTGTCACAAGGGGAGACACATTTGTGCGCCTTCCCCTTGTGCAAGAGTGCTCAGTGAATACCATTAATGTATTCAGACAGAGAAAAAGAATAGAAGAAAAGGGGAGAAAAAACACTAATGAAATAGAGGTGGGTCTAACTGTAGCTAATGAGCTGTTGTCCCTTCAGCCTGTAGAATAAGAATAGAGCAGCTTAATTACAACAGAGTCGAAGGTAATTCCCTTATTTCTTCCCCTCGCTACAGAAATCCATTTATGAGATGAGGGCAAAGGGAACTGCTTTTTCTTTTTGTGGACATCCCAAATTTGCCAATTTGGTGACCAGGACTCGTGAAGCATTCACAAAAAAAAAAAAAAAGGGTAGTGACGGTGAAAGTTGGCTGCGGCGTTCCAGATGTCCAAACCGACGGCAGTTGTAGCAAACTCAGTTCTGCCAGGTACTGAAGTTGCCAATGATGACCTCATGATGGCAAGACCATAGACTGAGGCCCATAGTTCCCCTGCCATACAGTACAATACCCCCCCCCCCCTTCTTCATAAACCATTCAGACCAATGCCCATGCTTTTCCTGCTCTCTGCAAAATTGCTCCTTCAAATGCAGTTTCCCTTGAGTATTTGGACAAAAGTCTAACATTGTGGCGCTTTTTAATTTTTTCTTTTTTGACTCAAAGGCCTTGCTTTCTCCTTTTTAAATTCCTGCCTCTTTTGAGACTTTTATGCCTCTGACAGACGTATTGTGCATCTCTTTGCTAACGCGGGATGCGGCCCTTCACTTCTGTTTGGCACCCCAATGCTTGCTCCTCAGCTCACTGTTCTGGCAACCCTGAGAGATGTTACACTCGATTTTGTTGAAGTGCAGCCATTTGCAAAGTCGCCAGTGCACAGAAGAAGTTATCTTTATAAATGACAGAAAGGGCCTGGCCTGAATAGAGCTCTGTTTACTGTTTTGCAAAAAGGGGGCCCCACTCTATATTTCATCTGTCACCGTTGCTTTTCTTTCCTTCAACAATGCTCAATTGTTTCCATGAAAATTTCAGGTTCCATGAACAGGAGAATTCTGTATTATTATGTTCCTGCCAAATTCCGATCTCTGTTTTCCTTCTCCTGCTCACAAAGGGCTCATAACTTACTGTCAACTATGAGGCAAGCCACAAAGCTCTACTGTTGCTCAGCAAATAGGGTTGTGTTGGTTGATGGTTTGACTCGCTTTGAGGTTTGCTTAAGTGCAGCAGCAGCAACAGAGGTCTCTTTGGGAACTCCATCCCCCAGCAGGCCAAGAGGAAAAGAGAAAGTAAAAGAAAGACAGAGGCATAAAACAACATATAGTCGTCTAGTCTCAGAATTTTTTTCTCAGTTGGCTGATGGGGAGGCTGCTGAAGTCGTTGACCCACTGCTGTTGGTGTCTTCTGGTGTGTGTGTTTGTGTTTCATTGTCTGACTCACAACACCCAGTATGCTCCTCTTCTCGTGGATAATTTCTTTTAAAGAATGATGCAAGTCCAGAAAAAAAAAGAGCCAGTAGTGAATTTTTTTGGATGGCCTTCCTTCCTTTTATGAAAAGCATACGCATGAGTGAACTTGTGTATGTCCCAGGGAACTGAGAGGCTGTTATGCCATCCAGCTCGGAGCTTGTGTCCTGGGATCAGGAAAAGGGCCAATGGCACAGGGGACCGAAGAAGTAGGAGGAGGAGGAGAGGGAGGAGGAGGCCGAGGAGGAGGCCGGGGGTTGGAAATGAGGGATTCAGTGTGTGAGTGCTCATCGACCCTTCCTGAGTAGACAGACAGGGACACTTAAGCACTCTCACACCTGCATCTGCCTTTGCCTTGCATGGGGGGCAAGGACACCAACCACGCTGTCATGGCAGCTGCACAAGTGTTTAAAGTGAGATACAAGACACTTCCTCTAGTAGCATATTATTGCAAATAATTTACCCTGCAAAGTAATTATCAATGCTCTGCTCAATATGTAAAGTGTGCACTTCAGGTGGCTTTCTTAATTTGCTCTGGGTGGCTACCATTTGAGTGTGGATTTTAGCTGCGGTAACTGTGGCAGTTTCTAATAGAGAAGGCACCAGGAGAGTGTGTGAAGTGAAGATGAAGTGTCACCCATAATTGAGTTGACTTTTTGCAGGGGAAGGTCAACAATAATGGAGGAACAATTTAAACAAATTAATTTAGTCAACTCTGCAGTCACTGCACAGTCGGTTACCTTGTTGGAAGAAAACTGTATTTTCTCAACCATTTATTATATTTTAATATCATTATGTGTAATTATTTTGTCGGCCGAGGTTTACGACATTTAAATCAATTTGTTTATCCCTGAATCACAGTGAATAATAGAAAGAAAGAAAAGATTTTCTCGTAAACTCTCATTCTGATTCACCCGTTTTGAAATTCTAAAATAGACAAATGTGTAGTGTATGTGTGTGTGTGCACCCTCTGTGTCTAAGTGTGTGGGCCCGCGTGTGTAAAATAGACTAACTGTGTGCAGTATACAGCCCGTATTACGAGGTCGATTATGTATCCAGAAACCTGGCTGCTGCACAGCATGGCACAATCACAATGGAGGGTGATAATTTAATTGTGCTAAACGGTGGATTCCGTGTCAATGCTCCTCCAGCTGGGAGCTGTCAGGTAGTAATATCTCATTATGGCAGGTGAAGAACCCAGAGGAACCCTACCACGACACCTGTTAGAACAGGAGGAACCCCTGAAGGGAAACACACAGATGATTTTCTCTCTCTCTCTCGCTCTCACACACACACACACACACACATGCATACTCACAAATGGTTTAAATCCATCAAACTATTCTCTTTATCTACTTCCACGACACATTTAAAGATAACTATGCGCGACACAGTTTATTTTCAAGGTTATTGCCATTGTTTGGAAACTGATTTAATTAAGAAAACTCTGTTTTTTATCAGAAGGGCAGAGCAGAACAGTCATAGCACCTTTCTTAATTGTCTCAATAAGCCAACTGCTCTTTTTTAATGCCTGAAGATAGATGGAATATTTTTAACGACGAAACTCACATACTTAAATATATTTTTACTTGCAATAACGAATACATTTTGTATCTCTTATATTGCCTTTTTTGTTTTATATTCTTTCTCTTGCTTGCTAAGAAAATGTGAAAGACGTAAGTGTTATATTTCCCCCCCCTGTTGAAACTTCAGATCAAATAATCTTGAAGGTGCAAGACGTCAGCAGTGAGACAAGTGGACATGTGGGTGGGATAGGGTGGTGGTCAACACGGTGTGGAGTTACACATCACCATTGTCTATAAAAGGTCAACAGTGTGACAGAGCAGTTAGAGTGGGTGAAAGTCAGTCAGACCCTTTTATGATGAAAGAGGAAACGGGATAGCTGGGGACACATGGTCCCGCAGTCACAAGACCCCCAAGATGAGCAGAGCACAACACTCCTCTAATACTCACCAATTAGGCTGAGGGTTGTTTTGCACGATGATGAAACATTATCGCAGGGAACAATTCATGACTCGAAGCATTCCGGGCCACATGAGCCCGCGGCCAGAGAACTTGAGTCTTAATCCTTCAAATGTGTGCAATATTGTCAGCTATATATAGTTCACCATTTCTCTTCTCTTACTGACCCTCCCTCATCTCTGCCTCCCTCAAGTATTCAAAGTCACTGGGGGCTTTGTCTTGGAGTAAGCAGAGGAAACAGCGTTTCATCCACTTATTGATTACCCTGGTTTGTTAGTTGCCCATTGTCGGAGTGTAATCAAGCATGAAGGAGGGCTGGCTTGTGAGTGATTTATGAGCTACTTCTTCGGCTCACAATATTTTCGCTGTTTGGTATGTAAAAAAGCACATTTTGGGCTTATCTTCCAGAGAAACGTATTCAATTATTAATGTGGGTAAAGTTATTTCAACAGCAGGCAGAATGCGCTGCAGCTGTACAAACAGGGCTGTTTTGCTGATTTTATTTTGCGAGCATGGAGGCCAAGGCTGCAAACCGCGTTATTCTATGAGAAGATATGATTCGATTCTACATGCATTGGTAGTACGCACATGTAAGTGATTTTTTTTTCTCCTCATCAAATGTCTTTGTTGTGACTGTGCGGATCACAGCCCCCTTTAGATCTCAGCACTGTGTGATCCACGCTCAGAATATGAGGATTAAAAATGCCGTACGGTTGCCCTCAGATATTTTCTGAGAATTATTGCTGCACTTCTCCCTTTCCCTTTCAATAATATGAGGTAGTATTGTATGGGGCTTGTCAGAGGTGGGGGTGGAGCAGAGGGGGTTCTCGGCACTCTTTAGCTGCCTGAGCGCAGCCCTCCCAGCACTGCTAATAAATTATTAACTCCTGCTGACAAATACTGTTATGGAGCCTGCCGCAGATCTGTTGCATTCTTTAACAAGATTGCTGTAGACACATGTTACAGGAGGACGGAGTCTCCATCGCTCCCTCTCTCCTTTCCTCTCCCTCTATCCCCTTCCCTTACTCATGCCTCGGCAGTTTGACTGATGGCTGGAGACCAAAGTAAAAGTGCCTGAGAGACTGAATATTTTAGTGGTAAAATAATACCACTTGACTTACTATGTAATACAAAAGCAGTGCTTTGTACGACACAAGTGCTTTGTTTCACTCTCACACTCCATTGAGGACGAGGTGCTTGTTGCGCTCGGGGCTCGTGCTTTTTGGGTACATGAATAAAAAATACGTCAGAATGAACGCGAGCTCGACGCCGTGCTCGCCACACACACACGAACACATTCACACATGGTAAGACACACCTCCTCTTCCAACCTCCCCCGACCCCACTTCTGTCCCCTCTACTTATTACCGTCACATGCATCCATTGAACTCTGCTCTTACTTTTGATTTTCAATTAACGGGGCCCAATTTTGAGATCACTTTCTATTTCATATAATCACAGGAAACGATTAAAATTGAGGAGCGAGTCCCACTAAGGACACATTTGGCAGCACATCCAGGCACAGAGGGGAAAAAGACAGAGGGACCTGCTGACAGACAGGGGGACAGACAGGCAGTCAGGCACGGGTCTCATATTCCTGCCAAAGCCATCTATACCTGACTCACTGGGCTTGTTTGTACAGCTGCTGAAACACATGAGATTAACTTAGGCAGCCATTGTTTAGGTCAGCCTTCACTGAACAGGCTGATCTGCAACCATGTGCCAGAGTGTGTGTGTGGGTGACTGAGAGTTGGAGACCGTGTGGTAGGGCATGGAGACGTGTGCGTTTGATATACCAGTGCACATTTCTGAATAATAATAATAATAATTCTTTATAAAATTTTGTCCAAACTGCACCAGCATTAATTTACTCCAAACCTCCCTCCTGCTTTTTCTCACATTTCTAGAAGACCTGAGGTCTGCTCCAGCTACAATCTAGATCAAGACAAAAACCCTTCCTGCTATTTATTATGAAACTGCAATTAATTACACTATAATTAATTTGATGTTTTCTAATTCATCACATTTATTGTCCTTCTTAAAGGCAATTGAATGTTGCTTCGAGGTGACTTTGTTTTTAAAAGGGGCTGTACAAATAATATTTTCTGGAATATCCACATTCGCTAACAATTCAACATGTTGTGTGTGTGCGTGTGCGTGTGCATGACATATTTCCTTGAGTAAGACCAAGAACTATAGACCCAAAGGCCTTGTTAATAAAGTCCTTCTTTTAAATGTGAAGATATCTTTGCCTATCTCTCAGTAATCAAAAGTGCAAGGACACAGTCGCACAACAGCATGGCTGAACCTTGAGAGTACCCCCCCCCCCCCCCCCCCCCCCCCCCCCCCAAGGCCAGCTGAGGGTGCAACTAAAGTGCTGTCACACTGACCCCTGCGGATGGAGCAGGAGAAGGGGGCAGATGGTGATCAGTGGTCAGATGTACTACAAGAAAGTACCCAGAGCATTTTGTCACATAGAAACAGTCCAATACCTTCACACCCCCAATTTGTCTTTCTTCTTACTGTCTTACCCCCCCCCCCCCCCACACACACACACAATGTACTGTTCAGTAGTTGTAAAAAATAAGCAGAACAGCAGCTCAGAGAAAAGTGGATTAGGAGTTAAATATGCTGCGACTCCTTTTACCACTTCACAACAGTAGGAAGGCCATATTATCCCCCTTTAGATTATAATGAGCTTTACTTACACTGTATTTAATTTCATTAATTGTGCCACACAGCATGTGTGCAGCCTCATTAATTGTGAGAAAATAAGTGGAATTGGTTGTTTAATTTTCCGCACCAAAAAGGGTTGAGTTGTAAAAGGGAAGAGATATGTATATATATATAATTAACATGAGTTTTCTTTGCACCTGATATGTCAAGTACACTCCTCACTGTAATATTCATGAATGCATGTGATGCATTTTTGAATTCAGTGTTCACTGAAGTTCACTGTTGAGTTCACTGTTAGCTTTTGATTCTTTTTTTCTTCTTCTGCTTGAGTAGCTCTTGTTGGGAGCAGTTGTTGGGAGCAATGTCACAGCTACATGTTTATAATTTTTTACTGAAATCAACTCACATTTTTCTCACTCACAGAAAATGAAAAGAACTTTAATGACCAGATGGAGTCAAAGGATTTCCTTTAAGTAGCTTAAGTAACAATAATACAACAAAAAAAAGGAATATTATCAAAGGAAAAATCAACTTTGTTTTACATCCCTGTGTGCGAGGAGTTCATTTATTTATTTCTACTTTTATATCTGGATGATTATTTATTTCTACTTTTATATCTGGATGATAGTCCCGCTGCCTGGCTGACCTACCGCCTGAGAAACTGTCAGGGGGTTTGGGCCAGGACCCAAGCAGGCACAGTTCCAGCCCTAGATCAAGCCATCCATCTGCATTAAACAAGGGATTAGGGACCTCACGGCCTGTTCCAACCTGCACAGGCCAGGGCAACTACACACAACAGTCAGGTGGAGCATTCAGTCCATTCAGCATTACTTGCTCAGATGCACCACTTATAATCCCAGTTACAACCGTGCGCTATCACCTGAACGGAACTGCCAGTCGTGCATGAAACACTCAAGGAAACAGCATGTGTTGTTCATGATCCTCAAATCAGAGGTATGATTTCTGTTTTCTTGACCCTACTCTACTTTTCTTTCTTCACAGCAGAGTCATGTCTTCCAAGCAGGCCACGTCTCCCTTCGCCTCCGTGGTTGATGGAGATGACGCCATGAGTCAAGAACACTTGTCTTGGGAGAAAGAGGAGAGTGCCGAGGCCCACGGAACACCACAGCTGCCCCTGCACAGCCTGCTCCATGGGACAGCCAACCCCGATGAACAGCGGCCACTCAGCAGCATACCGCCAGAGAGCGACTGGGACAGCCTGGTGTCAGCCCAACAGCGTATGGTGAGACATGTCAGCACACTTCATGAATCCACATGTGGCCCCATGCCGAAGCGTTTCAAGTCTGTTCAATTTTGGTCAAGGTGAAAGGAAAAAATAAGGACCATATTGATGTTTTTGCACATTCTAGTTAATTTTCTAATGGTCATGTAAACGTATTGGGACTGAAACTTTACTAAAGCATACTGTAGGGCTGTAGATTTTGAATTTTTCCATCTGGCAGGTAGTTTTCAGAATAGCCTGGAATTCAGGTTACTGAGTTCACCACGAGCGTCATGTTGGGATTTATTGTTTGCGAGTTACAAAATGGATTTGACAAAAATTTTAAGTCAAAAGATTCTTCAACGGTACACCATTATCCATTTAGCACAACAGACAGAGATGACAGCCCTGAGTTGAATCAAATTTGCAAACAAGTGATATGGAGAATAACTCAAGTATCTGCAGAGGTTCAGTGAATGCCTTTCAATAGAAGTAAAGTTTACTAAATTTTGCAAAAAGTTTAAACTCTAAACCTTGATGCCTCTGTGGTGGGGGTGGAATACAAGAAAGCCGTGAATAGTTGTTGGGGAGAAGAATAAATGATGAAGTAAAAGTTTCTTTTTTTGAAAGAAAAACCTCATGAAAAAGGACAATTTCAAACCAATGAGTGTGCACTAATGTTACATTGTCCGCCCTCGGGTATTCAACATTCAGGCTCAGCAGGCGCTCATTGTTCCTGACTTGTACAATGAAGCTCTGCCAACACTCGATCCTGAGCTCATATCCCATCGTTTCCTAATGCTGAGAAACCTCATGGATTCTGGGCTCTTTAGATCGTCGCTGCTGCCAAACACTAACCCATCAGCTATTATTAGGTTAAACAGACGACTCCCACTGTCCCTTCAACAATGTGACACAAAAGTGCTTCATCAATATAACCTGATGTACTTCCTGTAGCTTCCGTTCGTGTCGCTGTTAGAGAAACACATCTTATCCTCGGTGCACGTGTGTTGTTTTTATTGTTGTGTATAAGCTACATCTGCAGCCAGACCTCAGACGCTGTACATCCTAAGTGTGGAGCTGCTTTGATGTGAGCGGAGCGAAGACGAGCACAAGGCACTTGTGGGCTGTAGACACGGGAGGCAGGTGGTTGTGTGTGACAGACGGGTCGGAGGTAAAGAGACCCAGAGGGCCTCTGAAGTAGCTCCGCAGTTGGCCACTGAGACCCTTAACACCTCAGCACTGCAGCACAACACACACACACATGAATAGGCAGCAGACTGCTCCGCATGAGTCGGGGATGTGACGGTGAAGGTAATTGGCAAGGAAATTACTGCTCAGGTGTCATCTTCATCTCTGGCACATTTACAGTCAGCGGCAGGATTTTAGCAACTTTTAAAAACACGGCAGAAGTTTATAAATGCCCACGATGCAACCAATATATAGTCAAAAATCTAAATATGATTCATAATTATTATCTATATTGCTCCTATGTAAAGTAGTGTAGAAGCAAAAATTGGGGGTCATATATCATAAAAATGCAAGGGGGCACACCAAAGCCCTAATCACCATATTTGATGAAATATTAACTAAATTCCAGTTTTGGGGGTTTTATTTAAAATTTTTGCAGACTATACTTTAACATTTCAAAGAAATTAACAAGAGTATATCTGCAATGGTTGTTTTATGTATCAATATGAATCTTTTGAGAAAGAAAAAAATATTTTTGATGTTACAACATCTTTGAAGAGAGGCAGCTCTTCAATGAGGTGAACAAACCTTTTTCAGACTCAAGTCTGAAAACCGATGAAGGAGTTTGACTCGATGATTCCATTAATATTACGCTATAAGGTGAATCGCAACCCTCTCGCGCTGCACTGTTAGGAGTGTGAATCCTTCAGCTTGGATTCATGTTTAGAAGTAACCTAAAAGTAAAAAAGGGTTGATGCACAAAATGAGCGGGGGAAAGAGGAAAAAAAAGGAAAGGTAAAATGGAGGAGGACAGGGAGAGATAGAGAGAAGAAAGGGAAAGGCATAAGGCGAAAGGAATGAGAGTGTTGTCTTTGCTGATTACCTGACTCCACTGCTGTGCCATGCGTCTGTGTGGGCTGTGCCCTGAACCCGCGCCAGCTGATTAACCCAGCACCGCTACACTCCCCTCAAGCACTCTCCACCGTCTCTGCCACACTGCATAATCATCCAGCGCGGTGCTGGGAGGTGCAGAGTGGGCCGGTCGGTCGTGCCACCCCGGTGCTTGGTACAAGACCATCCTACACACACACACACACACACACCCACACACTGCAACTCCGCCTGGGGCTCGACATGCCACGCAGGGATGAGAAATTGGCACTGTCAACATTCCTGCCCAGTTTACCACATTCCGGATTTTTTTGTATTTGGGATCGTCAGTGGCTCCAGACGTGGTTGTATCATTTAACCCCGCAGTATTACACTCCCTTATCACAACTTCTGTTGATTGAAGCTCACTTTTCCATGGTAGGTGTGTGGATACAGATGTCATGTTTATTCCCCTTAACTACGAGGTCCAGAGTGGAAATCTGAGATAACTGATCCTCTGTTCAGGGCTGCAAAAACTCTTGGCTGCTTAGCTACCTTCTGCATTCTCAGACTCCAAAAAACCATAATCAACACCACTTTCTGTCAGACGCAACCCTACGCCATGGTCTGTGTGCTGACTCCCATGTGCAGAGTTCACTCTCCCCCCTCAAGCTCTCTCCCGTTCGTCTCCCCTCTTCCTTCAGGTCTGTGTGTGTGTGTGTGTGTGCACAGGGAGCACTCAGCCAGTCAGTCAGAGACAGGACCCTTAGTTAAATACTAAACCATACACAGGTGGGACTGAAACACAACAACAGCTTGAGACAGGACACAGATTTACGACAGCTCGAGGCACTCAGCTGAGAATAGGTCTCCGCTAGAAAATGAACAAATTACACAGCAGTCACCCTAACGCAAATGCACACTCAAAAGCAATTTGAGAAATTACAGTTGGGAGGGTTCTCTGTGTAGTCTATGCAGATGAAAAGTACTGTAACGCCTGAACACATTATGGATATGCCCCATGAAAGTGTACCTCATCATTTCATCTCAATTTTTCACTTGTCATATCTCATTTGCCAGCGCAGCTACACTCTGTCGAAGACACAGAAGCTGCCCCATGTGAAAGCCAGAGAGGAGCCATTTGATATGTTCAAATCGCCCCTGAGCTGCAAACACCTAGCAATCACTGCGTTTGAATGAAAAACTGTCGAAAAGCTCGACGGAACGTCGACAGAACGCCGCAACGCCCTCATCGTCTAAATCCCTCCCGACTTTTGTTTGTCTTACAGGAATCTGACAGCAATAAAGTATGTTCCCTGTACTCCTTCCGGAACAATTCTACTTCACCACATAAGCCGGAGGAGGGGGCCCGGGAGCGAAGCGACCTGCTGAGCGGATCAGCGTTTGGAACTCCCGAGCGCCGCAAAGGAAGCCTGGCAGATGTGGTTGACACGCTGAAGCAGAAGAAACTGGAGGAGATGACAAAGACAGAGCAAGACGGTATGTGTGTGTGTGTGTGTGTGTGTGTGTGTGTGTGTGTGTTTATGCGCGTCCGCCATTTTCCTCCTAAGTGCGCCTGATTGTCCCAATTTTCCCTCTTTCGTTTTATAATTTTCTGGTTTCCTGACTGTCCACCCTCTTTTTTCTCTTGTATCTCGGCGCCTCGTACACATCACGCGGGAACACACAAGCTGGGAATACTGACGTTTCAGTGTTTCCAGTTTGTTCTGAACGTCTTCCAATGTGACAAAGACTGTGTGGCAGTGCACCTCAGCATTAGTGTGGTCCTCCTCCGTGCCAAGGCAAACTCTTTGACTATAAAACTCATACTGCTGACCTGATGCCAGGAACATTACCTCTCTGTATTTTGCTACACAGGACATTTTTCACTTTGCACAGTTGTTCATCAAAGTTTGCTGCACACAAACAACCCAAGCCTGTTTAATGTTAATTAATTCATCTTATTCAACACAGCGTGAAGGCTTTAGAGTTTTTATTTTCTTACTGTTACTTTCAGAGCAAAAAAACTCCCCCCAACATTTTCTACGACAAGAGTGTTAGGGTCTCTGTCATATCTGCACCCCGTTTCACCCTGCTCGGCTCTCCCTCCCACAGCCTGCAGTCTATCAAGAGTATGGCAGAAAAACAAATATTTGAAAGTGCTGCTGAAACACATCCCCCTTCTTAATTAGGGCTGTAGTAATATAACTACATCCAATCAAATGTTAAACCCCCTTGGGAATGCATGTGTCTCATTTAGTGTCTGGGGAGCTCTTAGCTTAAGCACTTCATCAGACGAATAAATTAGACCTCTGTTAGCCTAAAAATAATTTGCCACTTCTTTTTTTAAGGGTTCGTTTTGTGATCTTTGTATCAGAGCATTGCAGGCCTCTCACCGGTTAATCGCTTAGCCGCATCACGATATGCGGACTGATTGTTTTGTGTTGTCGTTCAGATAACAAGAGACGGAACAGTCCGTCCACATAGTCATCTAAATACTGATAAACTGGATCATTTAGAAAAGTAAAAGTGTGGACTTTTTAAATTGATCAAAAATGATCAACAAATATCAAAATGAATATAAAACATTCAACAAACTAAAAATGATGGCTGCACATAAGCATATCTATATTGTCCCACTTTATGCCAACTGAGGCTATTTATACTTTAATCAATACATCAATACCATTTATATCATTTAATGACCACTGATATTGGCAATTGACCCCAAAATATAATGAAACCAATTCCAAAGGCAAAAGCCCCTCATAACAATAACTAATGCAGTACAGCAGATGCATTTGCATCTGCTCTGCTCTAGTTTTCCCACCACATCACCAACTGACATGAATATTAGGGATATCCAGTATTTCTTGCCATTGAGCTTAGATCTGGCTGAGGACACATTTTGGTCAGTAAAAAAAAAAGTGAAGCGATGATGCTACGAGTTCTTTGTGTTGCGCTAACGAAATGTTATATTTCATACGTGTCTGCGGAGTTGAATTTTAAGGGCAAGATTTTCCAGCGCTCTTTGTAGCAGCAGCGGGTGATATGGAAATGAGCCCCAGCTGGTGAAGGCTGGTTGCTGCAGTAATTTAAATGGTCAAGTGCAGCTTGTAATCCAGGGCCGTATGTTAGTGCAGGGAGGAGAAGCTGCTTTAGAGTGCCATACAGCTGTTTTAATCTCCTGTTAATAATAGAGACTTGGTCCGCCTCATGCACTGCGTATCACCGTCACCAAAATACCCTCCCTTGTTGCAGGAAATTATCTTCTGAGCAGGGAACACAGCACAAGACAAGAGGCCCACAAAGTTCAGTGTGCCGTCCCCCAGCCGCAGGAGCGGAGAGATACTGTTTTTGAGAGTACTTGACAGAGCTTCAGTGGTGATGATCAGTGATTACTGTAAAACGGAGGGAGAGGGACTCTTAGAAACTGCCAAAGGAAAAACCTCGGAGAAGACGCCTGACGAATCATAATCTTTCGCCTTTGTTCGTGGAGTGGCAAGCAGTTGGAAATTGAAAATGGCATGATTATCTTATTAAAAGAACATACACGGAGATGGAGGAGCCATTTGTTGTCTTAATGATGCTGCTAATGTGGCACAAGCAACAGATGAGCTAAATATAAGCATGACAACTGTTGTGTCTAATTCTGCTGCTTTGGTGCCTGCCTGCTCGGGATCACCGGGGTCCTCGGAGACCCTTCGCCATCTGCTACCATTCTTCTCTGGGCTTCCTTGTCTGGTCAAGAAGGTTCACTGACCCGATGCACTGAGGGTTACTGCAGTGACCTGGAGTGCGGAGGGAAACAAATGGTCTTTGGTACAGTTTTTACACCATACATTGCTCGTATTGTATGTGGAACATTAAAGTGACCTTAACAGGGGTGGAAGCTTTAGGTTGAAAGGGGTGGAAGCTTTAGGTTATATATGTCTTTATTAGCTGTTTCAGTTCTCCTTATGATGGATTTTTGACTTTTCACTGAAACAAAATCATATATACAGTTTCTGATATATATTTATATTGTTTAGGGCGCAAACTTAGTTTTGTTGGTTAAGACAATACCTGAGCAAATATATCAATACATAGCTATATTTCCCCCTCAAACTAATACTGTATGTTTCCATTTTAAAAGAAACTGAGTTTCTTCGGCCTAGTTTCCTCCATTGACGAATGGAATATAAATATGAATAAATATATATATATAATAAATATGAACTATAACAATAGAGACGGTGCTCAGTATTTTAAATAGCAGTCCTCCATCCCTTCATCTGCCTATATTTGTACCCTTTCACCCTTTGTATCCTTCCACCCTTCCTCTCCATTTCTGGTCCTTAAAGTGCTTTAAGTGCTTGTGACTGTGCTAATGAATGAAAATGTTCTCAGCAAGCACCGCATTTAGCTGAATAGTCACCTTTGCTGTAAAAGCTCTATTAGGCCCAGTTGCCAGCAGGGCTAACGATTGTGCCCCATGTTTATTTACTAGGTATTGTAAATGCATTATTTATGGATAAGTCTCCAGACAGCACTTGTCAAGAGTTAAAAATGTCAGTATAAAGTATTAGGGGGAAAAAGAAAAATAGCCACCATTATAAAAAGCCAAGGTGACCTTGATTTGATTCACATGCAATTAGAACAGATTTATATAATGCACTAAAGTATGAATCAATACCGCGCAAGTCAACACGGAAATACTTTGTGTGTGCAGGCTTTATGATCGTCCCCAAGACAAGGACGAGTAATTGGGTTTCCTCTGGAATTAGCTTTTAGGGATTTTTCTGGGCTCAGTATCTTACTTGCTGAGTATTTGCCAGTGCAACCAGCAGTGAATTGGATTATGTATCTTTTGTCATCTACATGTTATTGATTGGCAAACTTAAAAAGAGGGAGTCTCACTTTCTCTGGAAAAGCTTGGTCTAAATAAGAAAGATATAGACCTGAAACAAATGTTAGATGATAATAAAAATACATTTAAAAAGCATATTTTTTTTCTCCTTATTAGTAAAAGCGGTCCTTTATTTTGACTACAGTGGCTGTCCAGATTCACAGCTCAGTTCCCTGCATGTGATCCAGGGTCATTCTGCCTGTGAACAGGTGTGGTCTGAGGACTTGTGACACCGCTGTTAAACTGACATTGGACACTTTATCCAGGTATAATCTATAAATATCAATAACCCAACATTTTCCCAGCTCGTGTGCAAGAAAAACAGGCAATCAGACACACAGAAGGTCAAATTATGACTAAGATACAAAAAGAAAAAAAGCAGGAGATGATGCCCCTCCCTCTCTCTCTTAGAGCAGCTAGAGGAGATACAGTGGCTGCTCAAGCAGAAGATTCAGCACCTGGAGCCCCTTGACAGAGTCATGGCCAATTAGCTTAACAAAGGGGAGCCATACCACTATTGAGCCAAACTGCAACCCCGTTTTAATTTCAGGTGGAGGAACATTTAAAGACTACAGAGAAAAGAGCATCGCTGTCACAGCGGCAGGTAACCGAATCATTGCTTGCAGTGTAAAATAGCACAACAGGGCCTACCGCTGTGAATTGTGTTTGTGCATATAGGGTTTATCTGTGCACAGTATCTCTTCCTCTGCCTCCGTCGCCTCGCCTCTGTTTGTAAACGTAATCCGCCCGGCAAGGTTGTGCATTATCACAGTATAATGACTGTGCAGTGGGTCTAGTGTGGAGGAGTGATCAGCGTTGTGCGCGTGGCCCCAGGTCATTATCCTCTATTACAACAGGCCATGTAATGAGATTCGGGGATGGGTGAAAGCTTTAGGAGAGAATAGGATCAGCTCTAAGCCCGTGGTCTGATTAGCACTGATGAACTCTTGACTCTGTTGTAACACTGTCCCCCGTCAGTGTCACAGGCGCTCGCTGCTGACTCTACATGCAGGCGCACTGGAAATTGCATGCAGGTGCCTGATAGCAATAACAGATTTATTTTTGGAAACTTATTCTTGAAATGTTTTCTAAAGTTAAATCACATAAATTGCAGTATGTTTTATGCATTATATTAAAAAAAAAAATTCCTTTCCTCACCCCCCCAGAACAGACTGACGCACTTTCTCCCCTCCTGTTTCGCTTCCCTCCCTTCTTCCCTCTCCTCTCCTCTTGTCCCAGCTGCCATGTCATCTGGTTCTGCTTTATCCCACCTAATTAATAGGAATCTTTGTTATAATGATCTGAGCATGAGCCTCTGACTCTATGCATATGCAATGAGCGCTGGAGATCCAGTTGCCTTGATTGCCGATTTTCGAGGCATTCTTCACACACCGCTCTGTGATGCCTGCGAGTGCAGCATCCCACCAGACAGCGGTAAGGCCGGGACCCTCCTGGCAGAACGCGCGCACGCACGCATACACGCACACACACCATCCTGTGCACAATGCTCCCATTCCCTTTAATAATCTGTTGTTTATTCTGTCAACATGATATGAGCAAGCTACTTGCAAGGAATCTATTTGATCAAATGGGCGTTATAGTTTTATGTCAGTTTGTGTGTACTATATGTATCAGTGGGGCCCGTCCCAGTGCGTGTGTGTGCGTGCGTGCGTGCGTGCGTGTTTGCATGTGTGTGTGTGTGTTCTAAGCCTGTGGCGTGGTGCACCAGCCCAGCGGAGCAGTGCTCTGGTCTGTCACTTTTGTTTGAATAGGTAATGTAGATCTGTTCAGGCTGAATAGACATGAGCTGGAATCGCTTGTTAAGACACATGATCAAAAGCGGCTCTCTGCTCTCTGCCAATCAACCCTCTTGTCACCCTGTGAAGCAGACGTTAAATAGATTTTTCGGCTGTATGCCGCGGGCAGCCTGCCAGCCTGACATGTGAACTTTCACAAAAAAAAGATACCCTGCCCCTCACTCCTCCCTGATCTCACTTTCCCACCCTTTTCCTTGTTCTCCAGCTTCTGCCTTTCACATTTTTACTTTCTTTTTATCCCTCTCCCCTTTTCCATGTTTCCCCTACCACCTTGTGGCCCTTACCTTTTACAGATCAACACTTTCCTACCACCTCTGATTTTTCTTTTTTTTCACTCCAAAGAAGTTGCTCCTCTGCGAGGCTGAGATCGGACCCATGGGCTAAATGGAGTGTCTGTATGAGGGGGTATAGGGAGCTCAGAGTACCTGGTACACTGCTGAATTATTTATTTACTATCTGTTCCAAAACAGATCCCTGACGTAACACCAACACGTCCCCATAGGACGATGGAGGCCAACACAGGTTTCACTTTACACAAGCTAAGATATAGATTCTGTTGCCCCTTTCAAAACGGGAACCCCTTTCTGCTGTCTTGGTCATTCAAATGACAAAACAAGCAGCTGCTTCTTCAATGTGCAATTCTTTGCATTCAAGATCACCTTCCCCAGTTCTCATATTCCGATTAGTCAACAGTAGCAACTGCTGTGGAGCATTCCAGGGGCCATCTTCCTGGGTTTCAGCTGTTGAGCGTGTCCCCCTGCACCAACGCAGCACAAAACTCCCATTGTGATCCTGGCTTACTGGCTGCACAGGAACCCCTTGATAGGAGGAAACGGGTGTCTCTGAGAGACAAATCACAGCCAGGGTTACACAGAGGCTTGTTTGTCCTCACGTACTCACACAGCCACATGCCGGTTGTAGGTATGTCTCATCAACTGCATTCATAATGAACAGCATATAAACGCAGTCAGTGACATCACGGATTGTGCAATTGCGGTTGAGGAAAAAATTGTAAAATTTTAACTTTGCTGTTAAAAACAGATACAAACAATACATTCACCCATGTGTAGTATGTGAGCGACTAGGTGATTAAATCAGCGGCAGTTTGTAATGGCTTGACTGTTTTATGTGACACCGCAGCATTTCGAGGGGCACAGAGATGGGGAAACGCTGACACTGAAGAAGCGAGAAGCCATTAATGTTGCTATATTTGACATTGGGCCACGAAGCCGAGAATTGGAGAAAATATCAGCCTGGTTCTTCAGTCAAAAGGAATATGAAGAGGGACATATACGGTCAGGAGAGAGGAGGAGGGGGAGGAGGAGGTGCTGAGGCGGTCAGAAATGTGAAGAAGAGGGGCTATTCCACAATGGGATGGGGGGCAGAGGGAGGGCACATGTGTCCTGCTGTGTGTGTGTGTGTGTGTGTGTGTGTGTGAGTGTGTGATTGAGAGACTTGTGTGCCAGCTCAGTATCACTGTCCTAGCTGTGGCATTCAGCTCTCAAGCATTCTCCACACATAACTTGACAAAAGAGCCGGTGTCATCTGACCAAGGATCAAAATAGTGGGAGTGTAACTCACACCCTGGGCACAAACAGCCTCTGTGGCCTGCTAATGATTTCAGAGCACATTGCAGACTTGTTCTGTAAGTCAGAGGTACGTCAGCCATCCAGCCACGAGATCCGCCTCGACACAGGCAAACATGACAGCGAGCGTAGATGCACCCTATTAACATATTTGGATTGTTTTTGTCGCTAATAGCAAACATGACCGTCTCTCCGCCAAACTTTGATGTGTTGCCTCTTGAACAAAGAGACTCTTTAATCAGTTGTGATGAAACAGATGTTTCCTCCCACTCTATGCTTTTCTTTGCCTTGTTCGATAACATCACATGCTTGCGTTGTGCACGTTACATGTGATGTGTCAGAAAAAAACAAATATAAATATGTTTTATTGCACTGCAAAGAGTGAGAGCTAGTGATGATAATAATGTTAGAAATGTCATCTCTTTTTGAAAGTATCTCCTCCTGCAGAAGTTCATAAGCTTTAAGACTATACTGACAATTTCAATCACTCTGCATGTTATCATCTGTTGGGGTGGCTTTTTGTTATTCTTGTCCCAATTAGCATACAACTGGAAAAAGAAAAGTGGGTCATTAGACTTTATACAATCATTTTACTTGTCATAACCTTTGTTGCACAGCTGAACTTTCTCTTTCCTCCATTTTTGTCTTTATTGGCACTTTGCTTCAACAAGGAAATTACTGTAAGCCTGTTGTTAGCTTCCCTGTTGTGAGCTGGACCAATGAGCTCTGTCGCTCATGAGAGGCAAATTTCTCCATCTCTGCCCAGCGGGTCTCAGTCCACATGGCTCTGTATCCCACAGAAAGGGAATTGGCCAATTGCATAGAAAACTACAGCTTCTATTGTTGCTGAAATGATTTGAACAACAGCACATTGAGACATTTAGTTGAAGGAAAAATAAAAGGGTTTTCTTGGAATTCTTAACCCAAAGAAGTATATAATATAGTATAGTTTGTCATAATGTCTTTACAAAGTTACAAAGAGTCAGAATAGTAGTGTAGAAACTTTTAACTTTGTAATGAGTTTAGTTCATTAGTTCAGTTATAATCTTAATTAAGGGAATAGAATGTTGGTTCTGGTATGACACTTTAAAAAGATGACAAAAAGATTCTGGAAACCTTCGTACTGAAACTGTGTAGAGTTTTTTACCCTCAGAGAAGGAATAACTTAAAATTGTGACCTTTGGTCTCCCAGTCCAATAAGCAGTGAATGTGAATCCTGAACCCTGACATCTTGGTAAACAAAGTTGGCCGTGAGATTCAATAAATTGCTTCTGAAAATGAATAAACCAAACTGCAGAACTATTAATAACTCCCTCACTGAGTTTTTTCATTTCAATTTGTAATTTACTTAAACTTTTTAAAAAAAGTAAGTATGCAGAAAGTCCCAAATTAGGCATTTACTTGACCAGACTGTCCCTGACCCTCAAATGACTCAGTCGAGACCTGATAGTGTTAGTAAAATAGTGTCCATGCTTTGATGGACAGACAAGGTGAGCAGGCAAATGGCCTCAAACAGACATCGAAGACAGACCTATACCTGTCATTTAGTGATGAGGAATAAAGTGCCATTCTGCAAACCTCTCACAAGATCAGGACTAGATAAGTACTATTCGAAATACTAAACAGGGTTGATTGTACCCCTGCAAGATTACATGTGGCTAAGAGAGAATTAAGTGTGTTAAGAGATGTGGGGAGGCCCTGGGCAGACTAAGGCAAAACAGATAAACTATCAGCCTTGGCCTGTCATGGTGGAAAGTGGTTGCCAAGTATTTTGAAGCTACCAAGCTTTACTCATCTTAGTGTGGTGATATAGATGTCAATGATGTTATTGAAGAATAATCAAGTTTAGACATAGAAAAATAATGCACGTTAGGTAAAGTCAGCACATTATTACCCAGCCTTTAATCTTAATTTGTGCTTTTTTAATATCTTGTCTAATGGTTCCGTCTCTGAAGCGCATCGCCATCGTCCAGCGTTTATGATGAAATAAAGTTTCGATGTCTACACCAGACACTTGGCTTCACTGCAAATTGTAATGCATTCATGTGGATCCTATTAGTCTCTTTTTGTCCATGTAGAGTTAGACACCCATTAATTTACTAAATCACACTGAACAGCCATGATCACAGTACTCTACGTTTCATCCACACATCTATTAATTTAACATAGATGAATAAATGTGAATGTTTTCGAGCATTGATTAGCAGGCCAGTTTATATCTGACAGTTAAATTGCAGGGTACCCAAAAAAAATCTATCCAGCGCAAGGTACCCAGTAATTTAATTTTTGTGTAAAATTATTATAATTTATTACAGTGTGTGGACCCTAATGATTACCAACATCAAATGAAATTATAAATTGAAATCAAGTCCACATATTTCTCCCCATAATGTTCATCTCCACAAGCACTGATCCCCTCAGCATCGTTGAGATTCCAGATGTAATGTCTACTTTTTCTTTCTAATAAACCAAACCCAGACATGGATGCACACAATCAAAGACATACTTTCTTTGAAAAATAAATAAATGTTGAGATATTTAATGCACTTTGCACTTTAAGGCTTTATTATGCTGATTATTATAAAATCATAAACAAATGAGCTCTATTTTAATAAAACCTCGACCTTTTGTGGTTCTTTTTACATTTACTATTTAGGCTTCCTTAATTTAATCAAACTAGCAATTGTTTGTCTCCCTGATTAATTTTAGAGTGCATTGTACTACCAGTTATGTTCAATAGACTCCCTCTGCCTCCCTCTAAAAGCGAAGGAAGGCAGAGAGGAGGGAATGAAAAGTTAATTTTGCTATCCAAGCATTTAATGGTCCTAGTTCTTAAAAGTGACCTTGTGGGGTAGAGAGCGAAGCAGCACAGCAGCTCCTTCCAGCTGCACACATGGCATCCATCGGGGGCACAATCACGCACAGTCCCAACACCTCAGGCTCGGACATATGTTGAGTTTTATTTCATTCTTCTGACATTAATCCTATTCACCAGCTGTTCTGCCAGCTGCCACTCTCCGGCTTAAGGGGAGATTGCAGTTTTGGGGGCTCTGAGTACTGGTTTATCTTGGCTCCTCATCGCCTCACGAAGTTTTGATTGGGTTTTTTTCCCCTTGTCCTCCTCCTACTTCCAGGTTCCTTGAGTTGCATACGTCCCTGCAATCTTTCTCTCTCTTTCAACTTCTTTGCTTTTGTTTCCCCCCCTCTCTAATTTTGTGTAGATAAAAGGAGTTAAGGCTACAATTTGACTTTGAAGCTTGAATGTTTCTGGCTAACGCCCTCTACAAGTCCTACAAGTCAACAGTACTGTTTCAGCAAGATATGTTAAGAATATGCACAGAATATTTATTATTAACATTTATGCCAAAAACCCTTCGCCAAGAAAGTAAGGTTAAGAAGTGAGTGATGCAGTTATTTATTAGGATGCAGTACAAACTCTCCTTATCTTTTTCTTAGGAAAACATTTGTGTGGAATCACAGCGCTGAAACCCACTCACTCAACAGTCATCTAAGAGCATTTCTGTAGTATTAGCCCGGACATGGCCTCCGCCTGTACAGTTATGATTATTGACATATTGGGTCTGACATATTTCACATTTATGTGCATTGTCTGGAAGCATACTCAAGTGTTCTCAATGTCATTTCTGCTGAAGTACGGCCGGGCAGTCTGTGAGCAAGGGCCGCAATGAATTGATCATTGCTCACTGCTCACTTTAATAATTCAAGCCTGATTGCCACAGAGTGCCGCAGTAAAATGGATTGGGAGAGGTCACATGCTGCTCAGCTCAAGAGGTGAAGCCTCTTGGGGATGGTTAATTCATATATGCTTGATAGACACATGTCCTATTTAGAGAGGTCAGGGTGCTGTGTGTGTGTGTGTATACGGCTTTTCAGAATGGCCAGGTCAACGCTGCGGGATTAACACGTTGGTCAGTGCAGATAAAGGGGAAGGATAAGGGAGAGGTGGTCACATAGCCTGTTTAGCTGCCTGAGGTAAAAGCTAAAAGAGTCCAAAAAGTTACCTGCACATCATATCTATTTCCTTGTTAAAATCGCACAGTTTGTTAGAGCTTTGACCTACGATTCTACGATCTTTGAGTCCACTTAACTCTACATCCTTCGCTAAAAAGTTTTAAAACAAAAGCATTGAATTTCTTTTGGGAGCAAACTATGGTAGCAAGTTTGTAGGAAATTGTAAATCTAATATATTTTAAAAATCAATCTCCTTATAAAATGACCTTTGACTTGTTGGGGGAAAACATCCTCTGACCCGTAACCCCTTCTAGGGACTAACAACCGATATTGGCAAATGACAAAATCTCAGATGAAGCACATCTCATCTTGGTTACCTACTGTGTATTTATAGCAACTGTTTACATGGACAAACAGAATAGACTGAAGGTGACTAACAGAGATGTTCACCAAGTGGAATAATGATTAGGTGTCAGCCCACCGCAAGGTGCAGGTGCTCTCCACAATACATCGACATGTCTCAAGGAGGTGGACCTCTTTATTTATGCATGCCAGCATTAGTAATTACATATTAAAAAGCTGGAATTATTTAACTGCACCAAAAACTCTTCTGGATACGGTAGAGGTTATTAAAACTGGCAATTGCCTGAAAATGAGCGACGACGTACAGTTGTGCTTGGAATGTTTTTTTAAAATTTTTTTCCCCCCAGCTTCCTCTTTAGCGTTTGCATTGTGCGGCATCACCCGGGTGTGTAACCTATTGCGTTCCGATTGCTCCCTTGCAATTAGTGCCCTTTTTGTCCTCACTTCAATAACGCCATGATTATGGAGACTTCAGGAGTATTTGCAGCATCCAACAGCTGTTGTCTCAGGGACTACCGGCTGAATGACAAAAACATGTTTTCTCTCTGCATTTCACTTCCCTGCCTGCCTCTTGTAATTATTATGTTTTATTTGGTGTGATGATGGGGTCTTGTTTTTAGTGTGTCTGTGATTAAGATATTCAAAGGATCCCTTGGAGTGTGTCACAGTTATTTTCTTTTTTATCATTCTCGACTTTTGATTTGTTTCCCGTGCAGTGCAGAGTGGATGGGAAATTAGACGTTATCCTATCGTTTGTCTGGCTTAGATTCTGAGAGTTTTATCTCTGAGAAGGAAATGTATGCCTGAATAAAAGAAACATACACTAACACTGAATGTAAAAGTGAAATTTAAAAGGATTTTTTTTAACTATTCAATACATTCCACTATTCTTTATGTTTTAAAATTTAGTTTTTTTAATCACATTATACAGTCACTATAATGGAGTAAATTAAAAGCACTAATTTCATGGAGAGTAGTCATTAAAGAATAATTCATGACTTTTTAATTAATAGTGATTTGTGTAATTTTCAAACTAAATAACACAGGATTTTCTCATCAAGTTGCTTACTTCATTAGACAGTTTAACTTGTTGGATGACCAGATTACACTAATCACCACCAGGCTACAATCATCCACATATTATAATGAAACAATTGCATTTCCCTGACAAGTTCCCATAGGGAGAATATTTTTGTTTTTTTTACCTAATATTTTCCAACAAATCAGTATATGTAATATTATCAAATTTTATACACTTATACCTTGTTTGATTAGGGCTTAAAAATAATGATAATTTTAAAAAGTTTATAATGCAGCATTTTAAAGAGGCTTGTTTAAGGAAATGATGGTTACTGGTGGCTCATATTTCAAATCATTTATTTCAGTTTTTTGCAAATGTAGTCAAAGTACAATGTCTATATGTTTAAATTGAGAAAGAAATTATTTTTATTTCATATCACTGCTTAGGGTCACACAATTTATTTGTTAATGTTTTAAAATCCTGCATCCTTTAGTCTTGCACTATCGGAGTCCATAGATCTTCTCTTCTTCATGACCAGTTCAGTGCTCTGCAGAGGTGTTGTTCGGGTTAATCAGAACTGGATTATGCCATAGTAAAATCTGTGCTCCGTTCAAGCTGAGGCTTGTTTAGACAACCCTGAGCTTGACCGCTCTCTGGAAAAAAGTATTGTTTCCCTATTTGCCCTCACTGTATGGGGAGGATGTTACGTATATGGTCAGTGTCAGTTGATCATTGATTTGGTAATTACATGTTTCCCCTTGAGGCTGAGACAACTGATATACAAGGCCAATGCTAAAGGGGAGGTCTCGTAGTCTGTTATCCATGACTGATGGCTAATTTGACTCTTCTAGATAGCCCTCTTTTCTCTGCCAATGGCTTTTCAACACAACAAACACTCAAGCACAAGGATCATCTTTCTCCCGGGAGAACAGTGCACACTGAGACGTTCACAATGTGGTGGCAGACAGTCGAAACATTTTCATTGCTGACAACACGGGGTAATAAATCAGCCAACTGCTGCATGTTGTAACAAACCATTTTTGTGCTTCGCAGCAGCCTCGGTCTTTTGAAACATGATAGGTGTTTTCTGGCACCAACAAATTTAATAGATTGAATATTTTATGGATTGAAACCATTGATCTGTTAAATTGACGATGGCCCGTTTTGCTCAAGCAGTGTTGGTACTATTTTTGAACTTTAATATACACACTGGACTTTTGACTATCCAATCCAGTTCCAGAGTGACAAGATTTGTTCCTAACTTTATATACAATTTTTTATTTGGTGCATTTGGTGTTTTTCCTCAGTGATTTGAGCTTTTCTACAGTTTAGAATGATATTTTGAATGAACTGTTCTGTTTAGGGAAGCAATAAAAACTGAAAGTAGAAACAACTTTCTCCTACCTTCACTTCTCAACCACAGGAATTTAAAGTCAACTAGCGCTAAATTTAATAAAAGTATTTTGTCTTACAGTGTGAACACTAAAGAACAAATTCAGATTATTAGGTTTTAAGATGTCAGCGGAATACCAATTGTGGGAGCGTAACGTATGAGGAAAACAGACAAAGACCAGAAATCATAACATATCCATATTTTCCTTCTCGACTGTCAGCGAGTCGGTCGGTGCAGATAGGACGGATAGTTTGTGGCAACCTGCCCCTTAGCTTCACTACTGGTGGTTTACAGTGAACAAGATATTCTGGCAGACCTGACTGCCAGGTGCTGAAAGCTTTGTTTATGTCACACATCAACCTAGAAACATTCTTTTGTTGAGATTTATGAGGATCATTAGTTTTGTTTTTAATACAGTGAAAAAAACAAAACAGCTGTAGCTTTATCTAGCCAACAGCTTCAGGTGTCTCAATCCCTCAGCCTGTTGGCCCACATTAAAACAATCACAGAATACCTGCATAGGAAATCTGTATACCAGAGATGACAGCACTGATAGGATAAACATATTGGATTTGGCAGAATAAGTCTGTGATGACTATTCAATTTCTTCTGAGTGCCCTGTTAAATTCTCAAAAAAATTTTTTTCTCAACATAGGGTTCTTTGCATTTTTCCAGCTACACAGCCCCAGTCCCAGAGAAGAGACAATGAGACCCAGACGGGCTTAGTAGTCCAGAAATCCTTCCTGTCTCAATGGGAACACATCTTGGACACTCACTCCAGTAGTTTTGTCTTGTATGTTGCTATCTGCGCTAGCTGCAGAGCGGAGGGGGTCTGTGCCAGGCTACGGTCCATAGGGACCATTGGAATCGCTGAGGCTGGAGGAAGTTGGTCTGGGTCCAGTGGGGCGATCTGGGCTTGGTGACAAGCCAAGCTGTCTACTGCAGGGACGCTGGGAAAATGTAAATAAGAGCCTGATAAGGGCTATTGTTTTCATTCCATTCTCATCCCAGCTGAATGGCCAGCTCCCCAGCCACAGAGCATTTTATCTCGAGAGGGGGAGGGAAAGCAATGGATGGGGTGGGGGAGCGAGAGATTTAAGAGCCCCCATAGGAAAATAAAAATAAACTCACTGGACTATTCTCTTGTTTCAGCTAATTCCCCAGTATGTGATGTCCTACTTAAGAGGACAAGTGTGTGACTCTTCTATGCGCTAAAACTTCAGAAGTTCTGCATTGACTGTCTTCAATAATTATGTTTGCCTCTCACTTCTAGCAGCATTTGTGTGAATATATTTTTTAATCATAATTAGTTATTTTATGGTGAATACAGTGTGCCTCAACTTGATATTCTGTGTGTCATAACCTGGCAGTAATTATTATGTTGATACTAACCAGTGTTTCTATTGGCATCTATAATTTCTCCAGAGAAAAGAGAAGGCATTTTTGAAACTGAAATAGCACTCCTCGTATTAATCTAAATTCTTCTGAAAAAGACGCTGTGGAAGGGCCCTTTGAAAAAAGCCAGACATCTGACTCATTTTCTCTTCTCCTTGAATGCGCCTGCGCCTGACTTGCTCTGCTTTCACCAAATCCATTTTTGGTTGCCTGTTTTGTCCGCGATGTTTGAACAAGGGAAAGGTGTTTGAGAGTTATTTTATAGACTAATCCGGGTCATTATTCACCTCTCCCAGGTGGAAGGCAGGGAGGACAGCGGTGCATTCCAGCTGTAGTCTCTCCTCTTGGAGGACTTGGCAGGTCGTGTCTGGCCCAGCGGAGGGGATGGAGAATTGAGGGAGCAGCAGCTCTCCTGGGAGGGAGGTGGAAGGGAGGGGGAGGACTGGAGTAGAATGGAAGCTGGCACCATATTATCTCCAACAGTTGGTGAATTCCTTAATGATCAGGTGCTGGAGCAGCATCTGCGATGAAAGTCTGTGTGTGTGTGTGTGTGTGTGTGTGTGTGTGTGTGTGTGTGTGTGTGTGTGTGCGAGCATATGTGTACATATCAACATATGTGAACTGTGTTTGTTTAGTTCCCCTTTACACCACTTTAAAAATAAGCCTTTTTCTGTGCTTTAGGGGAGAAAACGTCACGCACTAATGTTGCTCTGTTTCTCTGAGGATTATGATGTGAAAGAAGTTTGTTGTTCCGGTGGAGGAAGCTGTCTCACCCAGGGGTGAGGCGCAGGGAAGAAGAGCTGAGCTCTTCTACTCCCCCTTGTCCTAAACCCCCAGTTCTAAGATCTGTGATCTCCGTGTCACGGAGGGAGTTAACACACACAAACACACACAAACACACGCAGCCTTTTCTCTCTCCCTCGCTCGGGGTCAAGGGGACAAACTGTGAGTTGGGAATTGGAAAGTCAATAAAGCAGAAGTAATGTTATAATGACCCTGAGCTGAAGATGTCCTGTCGACCCCCATCACATTGGAGGAAGTGGACAATCAAACAAAATGGTCACTCTGCTTGATCTCTCTGAAAGCCATCCTCAAACAAGGCCACAAGAACGGCTGACCCCAAGTTACTCCCAGTTCCTCTGAAGTCAGTGTGTTTGTCAGAGAGAGAGCAACAGTGTTTGGTTTGTGGAAGCGGAGGGAAAGAGATGTTACAGCAGGATAAAAGGGACAACATGCTTGTATACATTCTACACTGTACACATCTTCTCTGTGTTTGGCATCAAGGAGGACTATGGGGAAGAGTCCAGAATATTGCGTCGTGTGACAGACCCTTCTCCATCTTCCTCTCCTTTTCTCTGTTCATGTCAAAAACAAATGACAGCTGACAAAGAAAACCTCCTGAGTGGAAATTGGAAATATTATCATCCTTTTGTTGTCAGAACTATGTTCATAAATTATTCACTGTTAGACAATAATTACTATGCCCAATGGCTTTGTGGTAATAATTAGTGTGTCTGCTTTGGTTTTGCATTTTATTCCCAATCTAGAGAAACACTCTTTATATCGAATTATATCATCCTCAGGCAATATGCTAAGCCTGAGGACAATTTCTATAAAAAGGCACTTTGTATTCATCAAATAGACAGTACGTTGGACAGCGCGTGTCTCGATCACGTTCGGATTGGAGGCATCAGTCTGCGGAGACAGTGGCTCAAGGCGGAGGGGTGCAGGTTTTCTCGTGCTGCGGGTGTTTGATGGGAACTGGCTGACCCCTGAGCAGTGCGGGGATGGCGGAGGCCTGGGTCGGCTGGCCCACTGTGTTCTTTATCAGCTACCTCAACGACAGCATGGCAGATTGCAGCCATTCCTCCTCTGATTCATTGTTCGCTGGACAAATGTTAATTGTTTTCATCATTGGCAGCTACGTGAACGCTTGGACGTACCCAGTCTCACTGTTTGCCTCCCACTTAATGTGTGTCTTTGCCCTTATGCTATCCCCACAATGTCTGCCTCATCTCTCAACTGTCCACCCGCGTCTCTTTTACTCTTTGCCACGGGAATAAAATAACAAAATAAATACTAAAAGAGAGGTCTCTTTTATCTTTCATCTTTAATTTTCATTTAGTGAATAGACCATGGGATTCACATCATTCACACGTTTAAAAAACGTTTTTCCCTTCACAATATTATTCCACTTTTTTAAAGTATCTATTTTTTTTTTATTTTTTTTTTAGAATCCTCATGCATGGAGACACTTCTTTCTAAAGACTGGAAAGAGAAGATGGAGAGGCTCAACACCAGTGAACTTTTAGCAGATGTAAAAGGTAGGACAATGGCTGCATCAAACCAAGCAGATTTTCCCCACAAACACCATGTTCACAAGTCCCTCATTCCTATCTGACATACATAATCTATGTACTGTATAATCTCAGCAACAGCCTTGTACTCAAGACAAAGGCCTTTGGCTGCCCTCCTCATTCATTTCTCTCCTCCCTTATCTTTTGTTGGAATGCCAAACTCTGTCCAAAGTGCTGTCTTCAAAATTCCAGCCCATTTAGACCCGTTCGGAGGCGCTGTGTGCTTGTCAGCGGTTTATTGTTGTTGTCCCTTCAGACGGCCCTGAGCCGGAGCTACTCTGCTCTGGCACATGCGGTGCGCTCATGCCGCTCTGGTAATTGTCGAAACCCAAAGTGTGCCTGATGTAAACAGAGCATGGCTGAGCTTAGAGGAGAGAGGAGAAGAGAAGCCGCTCTGGTGCAGAGACGCACACAGACTCGGTCTCCTCACTGGAGCCTGTGTTTGAGTGAAATGTCTCGACTCTGACCATGAACGCAGCGTATCAAGTCGACGCAGCACTCCCCCAAAGTCTCTGTTTCTGACGGTGTGAAGGTGGGCCGAGGACGGGCAGGGCTGCTGCTCAGTCCTAGCACTGACTGTTACTGAGAGCCGCTGTGTTTATACAGCTCAGGAAAGCACAGTACCAGCTGCCTGATAACACCAGGCTGTCACTGGATCCTGCACGCTCCCTCGTAGATCCTCGTCATCAGATAACTTCTTGTGTGTTGTTGGTATTTCCCTAAAAAAAATCCCTCTAGTCGATGTGAATTCGGTATATTCCCTTTTTTTTGGCCATGGAGTATTCACAAACCTATGACGAGAGCTCACTTCACTGCTGCGCAGGTGATTTTGATAATTTGCTTAATTGTTTCTTTTTCATAAAACATGCACGACACATAAATAAAACCAGTGTTTGGATTTAATTATTGAATTACTCTTTCTCCACTTGCAGAGGAGAGGGAAAAAAAGGCAGTTGAATGTTCTAATAAGTATATTCATTGGCAATAACCTTAATGAACTGAAGGATAAATCACTGCTTGTTGGACTAGATTCATTGTACCTGCCCTAGTGTGCTGAACGCCACTGTAGATCAAAGTGCACTGGGTAAAATGTTGAAAATGATTTAGCCTTTTGAAAGCTGGTCTGTTAAATTACAGGCAGGGCATTTCCTCTGATGAATGGGAACGGCAAGGTTACTAGGTGGTTTGTAAACAGGTAGGGAGTCTGATAATAAACACTATGGCCTGTGTCTGTTGATGAGTTATGTAGACAGTCTATACACCACAGTCACCAATATAAATGCTTCTCCTATCATAGTGGCAGCCTTAGATTTTTAATTAGGATGCCATTTCATATGACTGTAGACATTTCAAAGGGCTGCTTTGTGCTCCCCCTTACAAATGTCTCTCTCTGCGTTTGATGTTTGCCTGATGTAAATACGGGCAATTAAAAAAGAAGCCCAGGGTTGGAGACGCACAAGGTCCACTTAATTAAAGCACAAACAAAGGTACGGAGCAGAAAACACCTGATGATTAAGATCTAAAGTGTTATGATGAAACAGAGGTCCCATTAATCGTTAGGTTAAAATCGGCACAAAAGGCAAACATGTCTGTAGGTTTTAAATCAATGAAAGGAAGTAGAGAGAATAAAGTCTGACATTCAGATAAAGACTACAGTACCCACTGGCAGCGTGGCCTTGAAGACTGTGCTGATCCCTCGCCGATTCCTTTACCAATTATAATCAGCACCTTGTAGGCTGCCTTTTGACACCGTTCCTTCAAAACCTTGAAAGACGAGTAATTGTGTTACTGCAGAGGCAAGTGCTGGAATGTGACTGGTGAGGAAATAATTTGGTCTCGCTCTGGGAAATCAAATAAAAAAATGCAAAACAATAGGTGTGACAGAATTTGACCTCGAGGCTTTACCCACGGAGAGAAAGACATTCTTTCTCCGCCGCTGTGTTGAAACATGCCCTCAATATTTTATCCAGTTGAAGTGAACACACACGTACAGTAAACAAACAAAAACAAAACAATAGTATCAACAACATCAGAGATTTGCTTTTCAAGGTCTGCAAAGCCAACCAACCGTTTACCTCTTACAGTCGGCACGTCCATAATTATAGCTCATTGTCATGTGGGTGTCTGGCTAAATAACACGCTGTCATTTAGACATTTTTTAGGTTTTAGAGTCAGAGGAAACATGAGCAATAATCCAGTAGCGGCAGTGGAGTTAAGCCAGACATGTAGAATGGTGTTATTAAGAGTTACGGATTTCTAATCTCTATCACCTTTTCTCTTATGCTGTTAGGGCTTAGCATCAACAGGGGCAGGCAAAAAAAAAAAAGGGGGAGTTTGTGAAGGAGCATTAGCGGCGGATTTCTTTTCACCAGTCAATTCCAGAGCTGTTTGTTTTCATACCTGAGCTTAGCTGTCAATCTGCAGGAATGATGAGGGGAGAGATGAAATCTCCTGAACAAAACCACAGAGCAAGAAAGGGAGGCCAGCTGGAAGGGCTCCAAACCGCAGAAAGTAGCAGATAATAGGAGGCAAGGTGCAAGGAGGAGTGCAGCAGGGAGAGAGAGACACACAGAAAGAGTAAAAGAGAGGGAAACGATTTTAGAAGTGAATACTCGTCTCCACACTCATAATTAAATAGCTCTGAGAAAATTCTCACTTGGGAACACATGCAACCCCCCCATTCTTCACATGCTTTAGGATACTTATAACCCCATACATTATCGCACAGTGTAGGTCTATATATAAATATAGGTATCTGTATATATACACACACATGTATATATTGCGCCAAACATATACAAATATAATAGTGCACAGTGTCCTACGGTAGATGAAGCTGCTCTCTGTTGCATGCTTGCACTGTGCAGGTTCTTTGAGCTTCATACTCAACAGGGCTGTTTAAGTTTCCCTGCCGAGTGCCAGTCGCACGGCCCCCCGTTGGGGATGGGGGCGGCTTGGTGGTGGTGGTGGTGGTGTGTGTGTGGGGGTGTGGGTGTGTGTGTGTGTGTGTGTGTGTGTGTGTGTTGGGGGGGGGCTGAAGCATTTACTCAAACTGAAGGAAAATATGTAGTTACCAAATTGGAACACAAGCTGTATTCATTGGAATGGGAATCTGCTAAAGAAAATAATAAATAAATAAATAAAAATAAGAGAGAAAGAAAAAAAACAACAACCTTACACTAGCGAGCGTCGAAAATGGCTGCTTGAATTGTGAAGCAGAAAAATCCGGACCCTTGCACTGTCACAATCAATTTGAGAACGGTGGTCCACGTGACAAGTGGCTGGGTGCACACAGACGGTCCTGTGGCGGGCAGATAAGTGGAAGCTCTTTAGGAGGAGAACGCCGGGCGAGGCGGGGAGGCAGCTGAGACTGATTTGATGCTGGCCCTACCTGTGCTGGCTTCACTCCTGCACAGACAGAAAGGAGTCCACTGTGTGAACACAGAGGCAATATTGTTCGGCCTCTAAACGCGATTATTCACTTTTGAATTCTAACTTTATTCTTAATGGCTTCAATAAAGTGAGGTTTTTTTTAATGGCACTGGAGATACAGGTCAAAGTATCTGTGCACACGTTTTCCCAGTGACGCTGACTTATTGCGCCTTTGGAGTCAAGTAGGTAAAGAATTCAGTGTGGTAGGTTTTAAAACGGCGTTTATATTTTCACAACACACTGTATGCGACTATTATGCATTTTATATTTACCCAAACAGCACAAAACGGTGTCTGTCCGGCTGCTCCAGTCGAAAAATGCCCCCGTTAGCATTTCTCTCCACAACACTTCAGTCAACTGTTTGCCCTGTGCACTCGGGTGAAATATGAGCCACAGTAAATCATTATTCCTCAGGCCACATTTACCAGATGAATGTATGAGAGTGTTGGACTGTGTGTTTTTCTCCTCTAATGAATTGAGGAATTTAGCTTGTGGCAATGGAGGTAAAGAAGGAAGTGGCTGTGCTCATGTGTATCTGCGTTCGTTTGCGTGTGCGTGTGTTTGCGTGTGCGTGTGTGTGTGTGTGTTTGTGTGAGATAGGAGGAGAATTCTCTGTTTCAGTTGTGCATTATACTCCTGTTGTTTGTCATGGGTTGTTTCACATATGGCTTTAAAAGTTTTACAACACATTTCATGTAAACAAGCATATTGATCATGACTTCATCTGAAAAGAATGCAAAACGTTTATGGAGCTGACAACAAACATATTTTTCATTCATAAAAGGACACGGAACAAAAATATTTATCATCTTTCCCCGTTGCAAAGGAAATTGCTCCTTCACAGCCATGAAAGGCTGCTGAATGTCTGACCTACGCGATAGCGTTAAGGATGTAAATGAATACACGTAATATTCAGATATGAACACTTAATGCGCTCTGAACATACGCAAACATCAGAAATTTTACAGATTGTTAAAAAGCGCATGACAAGTGCCCACAAGGTTTTCAGATTTTTATCAAAAGCCTTCTCATTGTTTTTTATATACACTTCATACAGATTTCATTTTCACCTGGATCTTCTGCCACTGCTAACACAAACTTTATTTTTGTTTTTAATTATGCATTATGGGCCTGTGAGCTAATACGACCTGTTTTACCTCAGCACCTCAGACCAACCAACCTCCAACCTCCAAGGAAATCTAAGCAATGCTGTTGACGATGAGCAAAATGATTCAGAGTTCTTTTTTCCAACCTGTTCATACCTCCCGTTCCTTTTCCACACAGACCATTTATTTCAGCCTATGGACACTGTCTTTTTTCCAAGGTTAGGGTTCAAATGCTAATCATGTTTTATCATTTGATTAAGGTGCAACATTACGTATGATATTTTGTATATTTCATGGGCAGCTTGTAAATCTTCTCAAACAACAATTTAGAGAAGTACAAAAGCCATTTCACAGAAAATGCAGCATGGAGGCATTCTTGAAGCGTCCCCATGTCCTTCACAAAAGTGAATGCTTTGTGTTACAACTCTAGTCAGTAGTATGGATGACTTTGTGACTAGCATGTCAGTGTCTTGACAGCTTGACAACCAAGCAGGTGTTCTTCTACTCTCCTTTGTGAATACCTGTGCTGGTCTGTGCTACTGCAGTCTATCACCTATCACGATCTGGATTAAATCCACACAGAACACAGGCATTGTTGATACATTCATCCATCAAAAACAACAGGCTCAAAGACTTTTTGAAAGATCACTTTTGCACAGTCTAAGAAAAACAAGTATGCTCCGCTTTGATTATCCGCTGTATAGATAAGGCCAATGAATAAATGTTTTGTGAAAAGAATGAGATAACATCTAACACCTAATTCACTTCCAAGGTTTTTGTAGACAGTAAGCTGTTGCCTTGATCACTGTCTCACAGTTTTACATCCTTTGTATGAATGAGACCTTGAAAACTGTATATGCTTTTAATAATTTAAGGGCACAGGGGTCAGACTCATCATCATAAAGGCCATGAGAGATGAATGGAAGCACTGTTTCTTTGCTATATGCTGCCATGCACACATGCAACATTCTCCATGGGTGTCAGGATCTTCGGTGTGTCACACTGTATTACACAAGTCGCAGAATAATGGCTTCTGTGATTGAAAGAACAAAAGTAAAGTTTCCGTGTTTTTTGTCTGCAGTGTGAATTTCAGGGTCACTGGCATTCCCCGTGGAGAAATCTTTTCATGTCGAGCCTCTATCCTGGCTTTGATGAAGTACCTTGTCCTGTGTCACGGACAGACAGTGGAGTGCTGGAGCTTTAACACCAGTAATTATACTGGAGAGCGACGCTTTCTCTATCATCAAAATATTAGTCTCCGGCGGTGTTCGGCATGCACAGCAGAACCGCGGCAGATGAAGTGTGCTTTTATTAATAACCTCTCCACATGCCAATCAGACTATTTATTGAAGAAAATCATTTGCTGAGCCATTAAAATGATTATAATCACATCTGCTGGTACTCATGTATGCGCATACACACACACACAGATAGACATATAGATATACCATAAGAGGCTTATAATACCAGACTACCATTAGTATTTCCCAAAAAGTAAATTGCGGTTGTAAAGTCTCAAGCACATACGCTAGAGTGGTTTTAAAATGTTGAGATCTGACTTTTTCATCAAGACGAAGAGCAGAGTCTCAGTGTGAACTAACTGTACCATGTAGGAAAGCTGACTGGGAGTCCCTGCTGCCAGTGGATGATGTGCCTGTGAGTCACGGCTCATGCTTGTTAATGGGCTTCTATTGGCAAGATTAACAGCTTTTATATCATGGAAGAGGCAGCAAGCCAGGTAAAACAGCTGTGGTTCATATTGTCTTGGTTGCGAGACATGTTAACACCATATTACTGGAAACACATATGGCTTTTTTAGCAAGTGTATACGGTAGTTTTTTTTTGGGGGGGGGGAGATTTCTTAAACTGTCCATTGTTATTTTAGCATTGTTTTTTTGCAAATAGGACATCATTTTCTAACAAAGCTAAATGAGGCACAAAGACTGATCTGTGTTTCATGCTATTGTGGAAACTGTCTAATGGTTTTGGTAAGGGGTCTGTGGGCAGAAAAAAATCTTTTCTATTTTAAACCACCAAAGAAGGTACCAATAGATGCCATTAGCCGCTACTCAATCTGCTCTTTGTGCTCCCCGCAGAAAAAATAGACAAAGGGTCAGATGACCGCACCGAGTTCACACACACGCACGCGCGCACACACACACACACACACACACACACACACACACACACACACACACACACACACCCACACACACACACACACACACACACACACACGCGCACATGCATTTACTCAGAGGCATGTACCTATTATTGATTGGAGCAACACACATCTGTACACACTCATGTCTGCATTCACACACACTTTAGGAGAGGGAGAGAGAGCCTCAGCACGTAAGGCATTCAAGTTATGTGCAGTCTGTGTGTGGACACAGCTTGGTACAATCGTAGCATTTAGACAAGTCCTAATTTACTTAGGACGGGCTTGCAGCATATGGGAGCATCCACAATGGCTGACTGATAGAGAGACAAAGAAATTCCAGTCTTCTGGCGTTAAAAAACTCAATTCAGATCTGGTCATAATGGCTCAGCTGTCCTAACCAAAGGAAGGGGAGAGAATAGGGTGCCTTGTGATTTTCCCCCTTTTCACCCTCACCCTCCCTCGCTTTTCTTCTTTTTTTTTGTGCCTGAATCTTTTATCTGTGTTATTCACTCGGGACTCTTCAAAGTAACAAGCCTCCTTCTTTTTCCCCGGTACTGGACTTGGAACCCAAATTAGAGACTGCTTGATTAGAGCGGAGAGGAGGGAGCCAAGAGAGAGGGAGATGTGGGTATTGGACAGAACAAATCGCACCCCTACAAAGTGCCTTTTATCCAAAGACCCCAAGGCCCAAATACCCCCATCCCTCCCCAAGCAACCATGGCTCTGCTTGTTTTCCTCTTATCATTTATTTAGTCACCCGTTGATGTTTTCTGCCCTACTTTGTGACGTTTAAAAGAGGCAGGAATCTCAATAGGTGAACGCTGAATGGGCTGAAACGGAACAACAACGCTTTGCCGTCTCCTCCTACTGTTTGTCAATCACGCATCTCTGATTGAAACACCCCCCCCCCCCCCCCCCCCCCCCCCCCCCCAAAAAAAAACAAAACGAGGAAAAGTGCCAGCACAGCTTGACCGCTCACTCCTGGGATCCTCTTCCTCTGTCAGGCTGGTATTGTCCTACTGAGCCTCAGTCGTCGTCTAACAGGAGGATGTCACAACATGTTAGGTCTGGGCCAGTTTATGTAGCGCCAAGGCATCTCTGGGCTGTCTGTCTGCTGTCGGAAGCGCAATGTGAGGAGACATGTTAACGGGCAGCCCCCAGCCCCACTGCTGTTAAAAGCCATGCAATATGCAGGAAACGGCCTCTTTTGTCAGCAGGCTGGTTAGACACAGACCACGACTCTCCTCTTCTGCACCACCCAATAAAAGTTTTATCTGGATTTTAAAGCCGATCCATAATTTAAAGCAGGAAGACAGACATTTTTACACTGACCAGTCAACAAAAACATATGCTTCTGATGAGGTTTTTTTTCTACTAGAGAATTGTGTAGTCTCTAAAGTGAAAATCCACCGTATTTCCATATTTAGATGCCGAAACATGTTCCGACATTTGGAAATTTTCTTGTTGATATTAAAGCATCAACTTTGGTAAAAATGGGGGGGGGGGGGGGGGACGGACGGACGACTAAATGTTAATTAAATTGATTTAAAATTAGCTAAGAGGCAAAGCCCAGATTACAGAGGAAACTTTTGGCTTCCCACAGTTCAGCTCAACATCAAAACAATGGGCCCTCTGTTAGTATTCTTTTGGTGTCCAGGCAGAACTAAGCCCTCCACACTCAGACTAGTCCATCAGATCCGTCTGTGGACCCAGTCGCCTTCACATTCATGCACTCTGACACAATATATGTGCTATAATTGTTACTTTTTTACAATTTGCAGAAATGTGTGATTAGTCTGGCTGTGAGGGGGCATCATTGAGTCCAGATGTTTTGTTCCAAAGTCAAGGTCACCTTAGCTGGCCTTCAGGCCGGATGGCCGTGATCTTTACCTGGATGATTATTTTCTTTCTTCTTTTCTTTTTCGCTCTCTTTCTGTTTTATTTACTTCTTCAGTCCCTCCCCCCTTTCCGCTACAGTATTGACAGCTGTGATTTATCGTGACAACGACTGATGTATCTGTAAAGGCAGCGCCTTTATGGACACAGCCAAAGGTTAATAAAATTGGTTCTGATTGTATCAATTTTACAGATATGCCATTCACAACAAGTGTAGTCGGGTGAATAAGAAGTCAATTCAGGCCTTGGAAACTGCATGGGGGCCCAATGAATAGCTGCTTTTAGGTGCTTTTTTTTTCGTGAGGAGGATAAATGGAGAATTGCAGCTCTCTTCCATTGCAGCAGGCAGCGGAGGCAGAGTGGAGCGAACCGAGGTTCAGACAAGCGTGCCAGTAAATTGCCTCGAATGGGTTCTGGAGGCTGACAGGCCCTATTAAGACAAACGGCTTCCCTCATCGGAGAGATAAAATAAATCAGGTGTTTAGTCAAATTAAAATAGTTTGAGTCGAGAGGGCCCCTGGGAGCTCTGGGAGAAACTCAAAACAGATGTGGCCAGAGACGAGAGGAAGACACCCAGGAAAGAATTCAGCTCCTGCTGGCCGCTGGCCAGACTTCACTGTACTGTTATTTACATCTCTGTGCTTTTATCCTTCTCCCTCTCTTACTCTCTGTCTCTTCTCCCATCTCTTTTTTTTTTTTTGTATGTTCCCCCAGATCAGCTTGTCACACAGGAGTGTAGTGGGAGGAGAGTGAGTTACTGTCTAGCCTCTCACTGGCAATTATGTTGGCTGTGTAAGTCAATGGTAGGATCACTTAGCATTGATTAGGCGGAGGGGGAGAGTAGTGCGGCTGCCGTGTGTGTCTATCGCAGTGTGGACATGTGACTGTGGACGGAGGAGGAAGCCTGCGTGCATGCAGCAACAACATAGATAACAAAATAAATAGTGTGCTGTCCTGTGTTGATTATAACGATTTTAAACTATTTACTGATGACTGTCATCAAGCATCCAGAGGATCCTTCTGGTCCGTAAACATTGAGGTTCTCTGTGCAGTTTTTTAAAGTTGGCTCATTCCTTTTGGAAGAAATCTGTTCCTTCTCGAATGTGTTGCTGGAATGGCCGCCCAATAAAAACTTGCGTAGTTTGGAGGCCAACACAAACACCGACTCTCAACACCTTCCCTGCACTCGCCCCTGGTAGTCTGACATAAGCCGCCACCTCAGTTTGACAGCTCCCTGCAGCATTTCGTCTATGTGCCGGGAACAATTCCTTCCCCTGCTTCCCCTGAAAGGCTGTGAACACCAGCTACAGTAGAACACACAACTCCAGGCTGTACGCAGCTTCAACACCGACCAGTGAATTCACGGCAGTCGGTTACTGCCTAAGTGGTTTTCTTTGTATTATATATTGTGTAGAGTAAAAAGGCACAGTAGGATAAATGTTGTGTGAAGCATGGTCACTTTTCTATATTCAGCACTTTACAATGACGAGGCCTTCTGCAGTCTCTCCTACAAATGCCTACACCCAGGTCATTTAGTGATAGTCCATTGTGAAACTTTCTGTGTACTTTTCCTTTATTTATTTCCAGGTATGCTTATAGCACATACAGTACCTGTATCTAATGTGTGCTTTCCCTTTCTTCTCCTGACATCGACCCCCCCCCCCTCCACTAGGTACTCCAGAGAGCCTGGCAGAAAAGGAACACCAGCTCTCCACGATGATCACCCAGCTCATCAGCCTGCGAGAGCAGCTCCTGGCTGCCCACGACGAACAGAAGAAGCTCGCCGCCTCACAGATGGAGAAACAGAGGCAGCAAATGGAGTTGGCTCGTCAGCAGCAGGAGCAGGTAACTGCTCACTGTTTTGTTTTTTTCACCCTTCACGGTCACAGTATCTCTGGGTCTTTTTTTCCCCCTGCAATAGATTTATTCCCTCACTACATTCCATATTTTCCACTTCTTTCTTTCGTTCTGCTTAAAAGATCTATTCCCCTTACTCCATTAAATTAGTTTATTCCCCTTTTTCATCCCTTTAATGAACCCCCTTTAAATACATTTGTAACAAATTGACAAGTCTCAATTTCAAATTAAATTTCATGCCTGAAATATGCCAATAAAATCCAACTACTCCGTAGGAATTTGGAATAATATTAGATTTAAGAGATGCCATATTCTACATTGCCTCGGTTATTTTGGTCACGCTACATCGCCCACATTTATGCTGGGTGGTGGGAAAAATGTTATTATGACTTGTACTAACAAATGCGACGGAATGTGCAAATTTAACGTTATATTAAACATGGAAGTCCTCTATATCTTATAAATCGACTCCTATTAGAACAAGCCTGGCATTAGATTTGCAGCGCAAATCAGGCCAATGAGCCATATTGTACAAATCAGCAAATTAGCAGAGGCCATGAAGTGTGTTAATGTCTAGGAAGAAATAAGGACACAAACTATCCACACGGGCGACACTTTTATTATCAGCAGCCACTCTAATGGCTATGAGTCAATTATCAGCGAGGAGTTCACTCAGAGTTTCCTCAGCACACTCTCAGACCTTCCTGTGGCAAATGAAGAGATAGAGCATATATACCTTAGAGTGATGCATTTGGTCATAGTACACTAATAATACATTAACAGTATTGATTTTTTTCCCCCCCAATCAATGATGTTTCATTTGCAAACTACGCTCAGCCCTTGGAGCTTTGTAGACATTGCAGCATAAACGAGCAGTGATGCGAGATATCTTATTATTTGATCTTATTTTGAAAAGGAAGAATATTAATGACATGAAGAGAGAGAGCGAGGGAGAGAGATGGGGCGAAAGGGAGAGCGAGAGAGCCTGCTGAGAGCTAGAATGTCATCAAGCCATCACGATACAACACAGTAATTAACTGTTGACACTCGTGAGGAAGCCAGCACAAATTAATCTTGACACATTTGCAGACGACCGATATCTTACAGTGAACACTTTGTAATTATATTTAAAAATGAAAATTAAATGACACTTAAAACTAGGTTGTCACGCTCAATGAAGTGGGCATGTAAGAGAGAGGGACTGCTGGGATGAGAGGGATTGCGGCGTGGCCGCCCGTCACTCGGGGGGTGGCAGGGACCTCCGTCAGCAGTATAGTGTCTGTGCAATTGATCTTTGTAACCACGTTCGTCTGTCCTGTGAATCATCCGCTTTATTTTCACATTGATTTTAACTGTGCCATTCATGTTCGTTTGGAAATTTCAAAATGATGATTTTTGTCGATTGCAGCAATTTAGTTAGAATAGTAAATATATATATTTTTAGACGAGATTAACTAATCTGCTTCTTTCGTCCCTACATATTTATTGTACCTGTCATCTTTTAACATGCACTATCTCATCTCATCTTACAACCACTCTCATCTATCTTAACACTTCCTGGTACAGCTGCAGCCCGGTTCACAGACAATGTTTTCTGGTAGAACCAAAGTATTTAAATGATCGTATTTTGTCCTCCTCTTTACCAATTCATCAGGAATTATTTCATTGGCTGTTTTTCATTTCTGTTTTCCGACCAGATTGCGAGACAACAGCAGCAGCTTCTGCAGCAGCAGCACAAAATCAACCTCCTCCAGCAGCAGATCCAGGTCAGTGTATTTGTTTCTGCCGGACCTCTAACACCCTCACTCGCACCTTACACCTCTCTCACTTTCTCCACACTGATTACTATTTTCCCTCTTCAGTGTAATTAGCGCGCCATCGCTATCACCGTGAGGCAAATGTCTGGATTTAATTGTACAGATCAATAGAAATACATATTAAAGTAAATATCATTGCTAATTTCTGTTAGCCTCTCCTTCTGCTTTTTTCCCCATATTGCTTGTCTTTTTATCTTTAATTTTGGTGTCAAACTAACATGCATCAATCTCATCAAATGTTAATTGCCTGTTGGTAATCGTTAGGGCTTTAGAATATGGAGGAGAATAATTAGCACGTCTTACTGAACAAAAAACAAGGGGGGGTGGCGGGGGGAGTAACAACAGCTAATGAGCTCTGTTCATGGAGAAGAGCTTGGAGGTGGGGGACATGAAAGACGATGGTAAATGCCTCCGAAAACGAGTCGGGCCCAAAAGGGCAACGTGGCACAAGAGCTACTGAACCTTCTGTCGCCATTGTGCTGCGTGTGTGGCGTTGTTTCCTTTACTCCTCATTCCTTATCCCTTTCTGTTTTATGTGTTTTTAACCTATGCACCCTGTGCCAGACATCATCGTCTTCATTAATGTGTGTGTGTGTGTGTGTGTGTGTGGGTGTGTTTCGTGTGTGTGCGTGTGTATGCCTTATGTGATGCAGTACAAAGTGTTGCAGTGAGAGACCACCCAGGCTGCACGTTGCTGGATATAGTCCGACGGTACGGGGTAATCCAGGGTTGGTAACTGGTAGTGGTCAAGGCTGTGAGCCTGGCTGCCTGTGTGGAGCAAACGTTATCCTGCTGGGTGTACTTAGTGTCAGGCACATCCCTCTCCATTCACCTCCTCCTCCTTTGCTTGTTCCTCTGGCAGACAACTCCCTATGCTCTCCTTTCATTTTACCTCTTCAAAACACTTGCAATAAATTGTTCCTCCATCACCTTTTAGCACTCCTCACTGGAGATACTATTTGGTGTTTTTTTGAACTGAAGAGCAGATTGCACGAACACCGTATCCCTTCGTAATACACAAGCAAAGCAAACTTCTACTTACAACAGTTAGCAACCAGATTTACTGCAAAGACATCGAAATGACTCTTTCAAGGGCTCTTTGCGAGAGAACGGCCATACTGTCGACATGCTCTTGAGGAGCCACTAGTCTGGACCTTTCACTTCAACTGTGGACAGTCTACAGGAAAAATTATTCATTATTACACTTCACTTAAAAAAGAGGGACAGAGCACAACACTCTGTCTAGAAAACACTCTCAAATGAAGTACCTTATACATTACCAGGGGGCTAGGATTACTCATATCATGGAGGGTCCTTAACTTATGCTCATTGAGCACAGCCCTAATGCATCTCACTTTTAGCGGCCCTTGCTTTCATCACAGAGTTAAAGGCAAGTGATACCTGAAAATTCCCCTTGATGCATACTTTTGAGAGAGGGTGGTGGGTCAAGTGTGTATGGGAACATGCTTCTAAATATCCATTTCAAACACTTGAACAGAGATACAAGTAAAGTCCTTTCTTGCAGAGCCCAGTGCTTCTCCCTTGAGCCACAGATCTTCCCCGATATTAAAGAAGAAAAGCCACATCCACAATTAAACAAAAAGAGTCCCACGTTCGGACCATCTGTTCCTCTGCCCACCAGCCTCTGCTGGCTGCACTTTTTAGACATAGCAGCACCCGAGATCAACTCAATACTTCGAATGAGTTTGATCATGTGCAAAAGTGTTTATTGAAAAGTAAGTCCTTTAAAGAAGAAGCTCTCTCTCTCTATCTCTTTCCTAACCTAGTTCCTTCCTCACATCCAGCGTGCTGATGTCCACTCCTCTTGGAGTAGCAGAGTAGATAAAAGAGAGCACGCGGCAAGATAGTGAAGCTTTTTTTTTTTTTTTGCCACTCTGTTTTCATTACTGCTGCCTCTTAAAAATGCCCCGGCCATTTTAATATATAACAGCTTTGACTTAATTAGTTTGGTAAACAAGCTCCCAGCCTGTATGTCACAGACATTTAGCAAAGTGGTGAGCAGTGTTGGGAGATTGAGTTACTCTGATATTAGCATGGAGAGCACTAAACTTTATTGGAGACTCTGCTGGCCATCAAAGTCCTTCTGTTTTGGCCTCGGGGCGAAAACCAAGAGAAGGCCTCTTTTTTAAGGTCTTGTATTGATGATGTAACGGATCACATCAGTGGACATTGTAAACTATCCAAACAATAAAAACCATGGGCACTGCAACTGAAGACTGTTGTTGGCATGCCATACATGTATGTTTGCTTTCAAGGTTGTTGTTTTTTTGCATGTGGATTGAAGGGAATCCATCAGAGGTATGTAGTTACAGAGGTAAAGTGAGTGAGGTTTGGTGCAGGGCAGCATGCACTTTAATCAAGTTTCGCTTTTGAATAGCCATCTCTCTTTTTATCCTTTCTCATCATTCCAACAAGAGAGGGAGAAAGACTTAGTCTTTGTCCTTCGGGATTACAATGTCACTTGTTTTAAGATAGCAGATGTTTTGATTGCAGTGTTAGGGGCTTATCAAAAGTTAAGGCTCAAGGCTTTGTGTGTGTTTTCCCTCAGCTTGTTTGTATTCCTTCAGTCCATCCTCGCCACTGAAATCATCTTGGCTCTAATTCAATCCCAGGATGAGATTAACTCTTAACTTGATTTGGTTGAAATTTTGAAAAACCATTGGGGATTTTAGGAGACACATATGACAATTAAACACACACACACATATATATATATATATATATATATATATATATTAGTGAGTTTTTGTGGGGGCAGCAAGAAATTGCAAAACAAAAAAAGACAATGAGCACCCCGTTCCTACCTTTGTGTGTGTGTGTGTGTGTGTGTGTGTGTGTGTGTGTGTGTGCGTATGTCTCAGCTCAGCATGACTTGGACACACTGAGCATTCAGTCTGCTCTTCATGGCTTTCTGTTTTATGGACACATCCACTTTCTCCTGCTCCTAATGGATGAGCAGTCGCAGCAGATGAGCAGCTAAACAGTATCACGTTGATCATCAGACTCTTTCATATGCATTTTCAGAGTAGAAGAATTAAAGGCAAGATGCACGTCACTGAGGAGTGAGCGGCATTAAAGTGGTAATGGCATGACTAGTAAATCAAAGTATTGCTGGTTTCAAAATAAAATAAATTAAAATGAAATAAGGTCTAGTGAGACACTAAGCTCTATATGAAACTCAAGTGAAAGTAGTGTCTATATGCCACGAGCACCCGCATGTTAATGATGCCGGTTCATGCTTCTTCAAGGAAACACAGTTTTGACTCTCACACGCAAACACTCGTACATGCACGCACCTGATGGTGTACAGTACACATGCAAGCCGGGGCCCGACGCATTGATACGCACATCAAGAGAATAAATATTGGCTGAAAGGTCAGGGTGAACTTTATCTTCACAAACAGGCTGGAGGAAGCTGGGCTCCCCCAGATGAAACGGAGGGACACTTTCAATCCAAATCATTTAATTTATTTTGTCCATCCAAAATATCACAATATTGTGACAATGTCATGTGTCATTGGATGTGGCCTTGATGTGCCAGCTCTGAGTAAAAGATACGAGGGTTAACAAATTTCTTCGGAGGCCATTGAGTTGTTTTTAACATCCATTTGTTGCTCATTGTTAGGTAGGTTATTGAACCATTTAGTTGCTATTTACACAACAAAATTAAGCAGAGGTGGACAGACCCTCTTTTCTTTTCCTTTTTTAATACAGACAAAATTGTCTGACATGCTGCTGCTTATGCTTTCAGTTAATATATTTTCAGACGTGGAAAAATAATCTGGATAGCAGAGTGTTTTATTCACATGGATTTCCAATTCCCCTCTGTTACAAAGAAAACAGAGAATTCACAGGGGAAGCTCTGTTAAAAATTGTCTTCTGTATTCAGTGGCTCTAGTCTCCCCAGTTAGACTCATTTCACAGATTTTTAATAAAATCTAGTCCCTGCTTGAGTTGTACTTTCTCATTCTTATTGTTATGCTACTGTATTCCAGAGGAAACAGACATTCTGCCGTATTAGGATACGTGGGGTCACAAACCCTAATGCAACATAAACTGAGAAGCAGTTTCCCCCCTAACAATTGACTTGCATCTCAGTGCATTGGCTTAATACTTCTACCACTATACTTTACTTTGTGCACTTTGCCTAATGGTGCACAAATTGTCGTCTAACCAGATCTCCCAGCTTGAACAAACAGATTCTTCTAAATTTGACTTTGGTCTATTGATAAATTGTGTTTTGGTACTTGTTTGGAATCTCTTCTTTTATCATTATAAAAAAGAATATTCATGTTTTCCAGTCCAGTAATTTTATGCACTGATCCTGTTTAGTTACTAATTCAGTGAAGAAAAGAAGAAGAAAAAAAAAAGACTATTGCAAGCTACGGCATTGTGGTAAATATTTAAAATCAATGAGATGACTTTTAAATAAACACAAGGCTGTATGGTAATTGCACAGAGATAATAGCACTAATTTGGGTATTCTCAGATGCTTTTGTTGTCTCTCCGGCACAAATGATTTTCTCAGTGTGAGACTCTTATTAATGCACTGGCAAAAAAAAAATAGAGACATTGTTAAAGAGAATGTGCAAGTCCCCAAATTAGCACAGCTAGATTGGAACTCTTAGCAGGATAATAAGAGAATAATAGAGCAGGGAAATGATAATGTATGTGTGAGTGTGTATGCTTGCGTGTGTAAGCGTGTGTGCTGCTGTATGCACATACAGTGCTGTGCTGCCAGTTCTTCCCCTCATGTTGTAGAGCAGTGTGTTTGCTTGCTGTTAGGATTATGTGGGGGCATTAACAGCCTAGTCAGACGGGCTTGGCTCTCGCCCAGGGAGGCTCAGTCCGGCATGTTCATCCTCCATTTAAGGGGACTGTTAGCTGATGAAGATGTGCACATGCAACACTGAAGATAAAAGAAAGCAGTGACCCGACTCATTAGCCCCTGTGATTTAATATATTGACACTTTGATACAAATAATTCCATTTAGTGGACTCGGTATCGGCGGGGAGGGAGGGATCAATTCAATTAGTTATGAAATGTGACTTCGTGTCAGGAAGCAGAGGAAGTGCTGACGTTAAACAAAGTCGTGTGCAATTTAAACAATAAAGCCATTGCAGCCCCTTTAAAAGTTAATGATGCACAAAAAGGTGTAATAGATACAACCTCAGCCCCGCCATGGCAGTGATGGTGTGCAAATGAAGCTAAGTGGTTGAACAGTTGCCATGTAATGCCATTTGTCTGTTAAAACAAATTCTTGCTTTAGGAATATAAACAGTAGATGCTGTTTGAACGGTTTGTTGGTCTGTGGGTTTGTCCCATTAGGGTTTTTTTCTGGATGAAATACACCTATTAGCATCATTTTACTTAACACAAGTGTAAAGGATTTTAGCTGTAGTATGCAGACAAGGCTACTGAACTGTATTGCTTTAAGCTAAAAAGGTGAGCAGTAAGTGTTTATTCAAGAAGTAAAAGGTGGACAGATGAACCCTCCATTATTTCTGTGTAAGAAACTGATCAGCGGCTTTATTTAGACGCGGCCTGCTTGTGCTGTGCCTTTGCCAATGTGGTAGGAATGTAGACAAACATGGATCAATTATTGCTGTAAATTACACAATAAAGCCGTGTCTTTGTGTAATTGGCCTTTGTGTTACGACACCTCAGCTGTTTAAGCAGCAATAATTAAGAGGCTCCATATGAGGGGTGCGACCCGAGCGGCTGGGATGCGTGAAATCACACCTGAGGGTCTACTTAAAATTAGTCACCTGGGGGTTTCGTCAAGCAGCCCTGGGACGGGTTCATTCATGACGCACACTCCCGGCTTCCTATCGGTCCTCACGAGCGCCAAGAACAACCGACACGAGACGGAAGATCACCGTGCGTAGAGCAACAGCGAAGTCGTCTTGTAAATGAATCGCGGTGCTAAACAATGCTGATGAGTGGACATCTACTCTGATTACTACTTGCGTGTCCATCTGAACCTCACAGTGAAGCACCTGTTCGCAGCCCCCACAAACCTTCGCTGGATGAAGGCACAGCACATACACTGAACGCCCGTTGTAACCCAACCCTCGAAAGGAAAATATCAGTTGAGGGAGAACACATCCTCCAGTGTGATGTTGATTTAGTTCCCTCTCCCTCTCTGCATGGACCGTGTTTTCTCTGCTAATGTTGTGCAAACTGTTTTGTCTTTGCATTGGCGTTGCGCGGCCCATCGTCCTCAGCAGTGGGCACACTCACAGGGAGAAGGAGTCGCATTAATGGGCTCCAGTGTGTACGGGCAGCCGGCAGGGAGAAAGGGGCGCGTGTTTTCTTAGGGCTGGGGTGGCAAAGCAAAGCATTCAGCCCATGGCCAGTGTAAAAAAAGGAGCTTTTTGTTTTTGGGGGTGAGGAGAGTCCAAGCATTTCCCACCACAACACAATGAATGAGCCCTTTTGTCCTGCACCGTTTTTCCAAAAAACAGAATTGTAAATTCATTTTTTCCTTGTTTTTTTTTTTAATTACTCAGTTCTAAGTTTTTTATCTACATATTTCCTTAATTTCTTTGCCAATTCTTGGGGAGTTTTATTTTTTGAGTCAAAGTATTTTTCCAAAATTATCATCACACCTCACTTGTTTCATCTCTTCTTTCCCATTATCAAGGGATGATATCTGAGCATGTTTGAGGTCCCAACAACACACTTGTGTTTGTAATGAACTTGCTCCTCATGACAGGCCTGTTCTCCGCTGAACAACAGAACGGGCTCTGTTGTTTTTCGGTGGCCCCGGCAGCTGGGAGGTAACAGTGGAGACAGAGCCTCAGTCTATGATTGGAGGATGGGACAGGGGGGGAAACCCAGCCATGGTGTTGACAACTCTGTCACACAAATTAGAAGTGGTCTACAGTTTCACAGTCAGAATAAATGCTTTCTCTCGTTCATTTGAAGAGGTTTGTCCCACAAATTTTAAATGCATGTTGAATCAGAGAACTGAACATGCTTCATTTTGAACTATAACACATGCATTGGCAAGTTTCACAGGAATATTTCTTATAAAACACAAAACAGTCAACAGTTTATACCTCTGTCTTTGCTACAGAGTGTAGAAGTTTTGTGATAATTTAAACCTTTATAGCCACATTCTTTCATAAGCCTCACATGCTTAAATCCGTTGACTTCCCACTACTCTCCTCACATGGATGTAGCTGGCTATCTGACTAGCCCGTGTCCAATGTTCTTTAGAAACTCACTCGCCCTACTGCAATGACGGTTGGAGGCATTAAACTTATTCCATTTTCCATAGCGAGGATGTATTTGCAGGATAATGATGCCGCCCCCGAAACCCACTTGTGGGTTTGTTTGTGTCTGTCCTCTTCTTTCCCGTCATTACACATGCTGTTTGAGGGAGTCCCCATGGATTTGGTCACTGCTAACCTTTAATTTTATGGCCAGACATAACAAAAGACAAACATTGTCATTTTTACTTTCACGTTTGCCCCGACCCCACAAAAAGAGCTAATATTCTTCAGAAATATAGGACTGACTTTGCAGTTGCTCTGTGCAGCGTGTATATATAGATTTTTATATATAAATTTTTTTTGTAAGATCTAATATCTCAATGTGTGCTTTTAGTCTGTCCAGAATCAAACACAGACAATGTTAACATAGATAACAGTGAAATGAAAACTCTTAAACAACCGTCACTAAAACTTGAAGGTTATGCCTCAAGGCCTTATTTCAATTTTGTTAAAAAAACGTGTAAATTTTCCAAATTTTTCTCGAGCTTTTTTATTATTATTCCTCCTACAATGTTTAATAACTAATGTACAGAAATCCAGTAAATGCTTTGCAGTGTATTTTAGCAAACAGTAGCCTGCAGTTTTATGTTTTAGTTCCAGCATAGGCGGGAGGAGTGCTGGGGTGGGGGAGGGCTGGAGTGGAGGGATTTGGGGTGGGGTGTGTTTGGCGGGTCAGAGGGTTGGACTACCCTGCTTTCAAGTTCCCGTCTTAATATAGACATATTGAAATGGCTGTTTTCCAAGAAGGCTTGTTTTACTGTGTAAGGAATTAGTGGAACAAGTAGTCATCTATTGGTTATTCCCTCTGCGATGCCTGACCTCACTCGAGTGTCTGGATTTGCTGCACTTCATCGTGAACTGCTCTCAGTGTTAACACACACAGGCATGACTGATGTGCAGCGTCACACTCAAACCTGAGCACACAGTGCCTGCTGTCAGACTCAGTACTGTACACCAACAATTTACAGAATTCTTTTCAGGCTAGTGCTTGTACACTACTGATTTGGCTTTAGATTTCTGTGAATTTTGTAGGGGAGGGCGCTGAGCATGAATTTCACATGCAGTAAGGAAGTGAGGAGAAAAGGTCAGAGACTTGACAAGGACAAGGGCCCTTTGTTCATGACCTGAACCTCTCCAGTCTACTCGCCCTCCCACTCCGGTGCGCTCATTTCCAGAGCAGACAGGCAGGAATAATGTGCTCCAGTCTGCTGGGTGGTAACATGAAGACCTTCATTCAAAGGCAGAAGTCTGGAGCATCAAAGTGTACCACAGATCTATTGATCCATTTGTCTGATTACCATTAGCTACAGACAAATCCAAACACCATCGCAGCTCGCTTCGATCAATGTGTGCGTCTGCCGTGTGTGCGGTAACAGTTCAGCGTGCAGCAGGAGCATAACTGGCAGATAACTGACCTGCAGTAAAGGAGTAATATTTGTTTAAGGGACTGCTGATTGTTTCATTGGGGGGAAAATCCCGAAGCAACACGGAGGATTCAGCGGCCTAGAAGTGCTTCCACTGAGTGATTTTTCCTCCTGGTTAGGCTCCAGTACAGTGTACACCCAGCGGGCTGAGTACACAGTGGCGGGTGTTAAACATATCCTGCTGTCTAGTGTCAGTTTTACTGTGTGCTGCTGCTGTTGGGATGGAGCCAGACTTGCCAGCTTCCTCAAGATCACTTTCCCTTTAAACAGATCACAAAAGGTGATTTCTACTCACGTGTTTGGTGTGCAGCTCCGCGGAGAGCAGGCAGTGAATGAAGTGTGAACTATCGGTTCTTACGGCAACAGTTGGAGTCTATCCTCCCTGGGTGAAATTACAGTACCCCTCCTATAGAAAATGTGAAAAAAAAGGTTAGCGAGAGGCTCTGATCTGACAGCTACTAAAGTGTGGAAGTCATTTTGTTAACATGAGATGTCAGTGAAACACGAGGCCTCCTCTAATTACTGATTACTGGTGATTGTGATCTCTTCCTAATTGAAAAGACCCCTATTATAATCTAAATGATTGTACAGAATTAAAAGGACATCATCACCATGAGCTCCTCAGAAATGTTTGGCTACTTGCGGTCATATTGTTTGCTGAACACTGAGTGGTTGTACAAGTCTCTTCAAGGCAAATGAGTGCAGATTATATCCAAGATCAGCATCCATGGAGAGGTGTGTTGAAAGGTTTTAAGGAGCAGATGATCAAGATATTAGACCCAGGATCTCACAGGTCCTTTCAAGATAATAACCGTGACAAAAAGGTGAGAGTAAGGTAGATGTCTGTCTTTTCGACAATTTAATCTCATTTCATTTTGTTCATGCTGACTCATAATGCCAGTTAAAAAAACAAAAACTTCACATGGAAAAATTGTGGCCTATGGTGAGCAGCAAGCTTGAGCATGGCTAAGTACAGGGAAGTGTGATGGGGTTGAGAGTCGAAGCCAGCAGGGGGTCTTCAGGCCTCCTTGGTGCTTTGTAGAGGCTATAACAGACAGTGAGGAAAATGGGTGTTGACAGGGGCCCAAGTGAGAGCTGTAATGCGCTGTACATCTCCATTTGCACTCTGTGTTTTGGAGCTGCTTGCTCATGTGTTATATGTAGATGCTTAGAACAAGCTTATAAAAACACTGCTCACTTTTTTTTTCTCCATTGGCAGACATTTTATATGGACTTTTTAATCGCACAACTTGTTAAAAATAAAAGTACCTGTTTCTTCTAACATGTTAACTGCTGTACTGCATTGGAGGGATCCACTAAATGAACAGGTACAAGCATTAGGCAGTATTGAAAGTGTGTGTGTTTAGGTGCTCCGAGATATAAAGGGAGCTCTTTCAAGTCTTTTACACCTTGTGTACTTACACGTCACATATGAGTCTGTCTGATCTGTCGGACTCGCCCTCGGCAGTCTGCTGTTGTTAACAATTGTATAGTCAGTTGTGCTATAATGTGAACAATTTCTTGTTTAAATTGGTTAATACTCTTCTACTACTACTTCTACTACTAATAATAATATACTACTAAGATCTGTTGCTTAAATGAATGATCAATTTAAAAAAAAAAAATGAACAAAGCCTTTTTCAATAATACACAAGGAAGCTAAATTTGGCATCAAGAAAGTTGCCAAGTTGTGATTGATCTAAATTTTGCAGAAATAAAATTAACTGTCCAGTATTTCGTCCTTTTTACAAAAGTAAAATGAACCTGGTAAGCCCTTCAATAATATGGTCTCTATATGGTAACCGTAGAGCGTCGAGTTGGTTGTATTCATCAAATACCAGCATCTCCTTGAGAGGGAAACAGATTGCGTGCTGGCCTGCTACAGACTTCATCAGGTCATGTGAATTGATGATACATGTTGCAAGGCGGCTGAGTTCCCCCGGAAACCTCTGTTGGAGCGCGTGCTGGCGTAGACGGGGGCCTCGGCCAAGTCTGTCTGACTGATCACTACAGATGCTCCTCTTCAAGTATTCCGAGTCAGATCCTTAGTGCTGGGTCTTGGGGGACAAACAATAGCACCTGTTCCTCATAAGATGGCCCATTCATGTATCTTTAATGAAGCCTGGGGGCAGATGGTGTGAAATGACATTATCCAGTACTTAGCAGCGCTAAGACAAAGGAAGAGCAGTGCCAGCACAACAATGGCGCTGTATTTACGAGGAGAAGGGCGGACGCTGCCCAAGTGCCCCGCTCACATCTGCTCCACTTTATTCTCAGACTCCTCAAGATCATCTTGGCAATAGAAATATCCTGGGCACTCAGCCCACACATAGATGAACTTGAGTGAGAGTGGAAGGCACACAGTATGTTTGCACTTATTCCCCCCGTCTGTTTTTTTAAAATAAACCTCTTAATTTTTAAAAGTCATTCTTTTAAACAATAATGTGTGAAAATGTCATAATCCGCTCCGCTAATCGTTGACGGCTCAACTAACCTCCACTATTTGTTGCCACCTTGAAGCTCCTCAAAATTTGATATGCCTTTCTCTGACATCAGTTGCTGTAAATTAAACTTTAATGCGCGCAGCTCATTACTGCAAATCACAGCGATTCAAACTCAATGCATTTATTTCCCCTTCAACACACACTTACACTCTGTCTTGGCTCAATGAATCTTGTATATTCTGCTCCATATATTAAAATAATAATAGTAATAAAACCTGATATCCCAGATGAAATTATATAATTTACATTTAGTGTGTGCCAGAGAACGGGTGCATTTTGCTGATGTCAATGTACCAAGACTTTTGTTAACATCTATATCACATTTCAGTTTTGTTTAAGTTTAAGTAATGTAGACACAATTATTGAATTTATGTAAATGATAGAAAATATTTTTTTCATTATTCTATCTGCTCTCCTGGTTGTTGCCCAGTTAGTTTTTTCTTTTTGGTATTATTTCAAAAAGGATGTTCACAATGATGTTTTCTTGACATTACACTGATACACTTTAAAATTGCATGTAGAGCAGACTTGGTAGGATGTTTGTGGAGATTACTTAAAAAAAACTAAATTAAAAATCAAGAATCCTCACTTCTGGAAACAGAGCGAGTCGAGTTTTTGTTTTCTCTATTTTACAAAAATATTTGACAGTCAATAACTTCATTTAGGGAAAAAAAAGGATATAACTTAATTCACTGCTGCTATATGTTAGTTAATCCAGGAAAATGTATGAGCTACCGTGTAATACATTTGTAACACACATGGACGGATGTGGACTTGAGGGAGTCCTGCTCCGTCCTGTGACTGCCACACATTCAGAAACAGACTCCATCTGGTTTAACAGTCCAAATACACAGACAGAGCAAAGCTGTGTTCCCCAGTGTCCCCCCGCCCGTCACTGGCCCGACCTCATGTTGTGACATTAATTATTGTGTTTTTCCATATGTTTCATACATGCAAGGCCAAAATCCATCTTTCATCCATTCAGCCTGGAACCTTGGAACACAAATCCCTATAAAGCGATGTTTTATTTAAGGTCATTTGTCGCAGTCTCCTTGGACATTTTTTTTCCTGCAGTAACTGCACATTTTACAGAATTACTTCTAGAAGAATTCCACACTTTTCTATTCTTCTATAATGCACTTTCTGCCCTTGCATTTCTGTAAAAGCTCAGTAGACATAAAAATGTTTCTATTTATTTAGTTTTCAGTTGAGCTCTGCATCTCTGGACAGATCAATAAAGTAGTTTTAAGTGGGTTTGAGCAGGGTAGCAGCAGTGAGAGAGCCTGGGTGCGACGACGACTCCGGTAAAGGGTCTACAGGGGGACCAGCATGGGCTGAAAAAGTGGAGATCATAGCAGACCTCAGCCAGAACATGGGGGGAAGTCGCTGCTCAGAGCAGGTTGATTTCATGCCCCAATGCAGCAGCGGTAATTGCACCCAGACCCGTTTTATTGCGAGTTGATTTTAAGGAGGGACCAATGGAGAAACATTCTGTAAAGTGTTTATTTTGGGGGATGACCTTTATTAACCCATTTTCCAGGCAGGTTCCCCCGAGGTGGCCTGGCTCAGTGGCAGATTAACTCTCGCAGGGCCGAGGTAGCCGGGCTGCTCCCCATCAGAGAGTTTCAGGAAGCGGAGAATGACAGTGAGATTGGACCGGGCAACATGTGTACAAAACCCCCACACACCACTTTTGAGACATAAGCTATTCACCCACCCTTGACACACACATGCAGGGAGTTTGTGCTGATATCCCCAGTAGGCGAGTCAGCAACAAGCTGGATGGTGAAGGTTAATATGCGAGTGGAACAGACAGCCAGAGAATGACATTAAAATGAAATACAGCGAGTGCCGAGAACTTTTCAACTGCCTGATATTTTTCCTGTGCTGGAAACAGTTGTAGTAAATTACTGGATTGTCTTAAGGCTTTTATCATCTAAATAAATGATCTTTCAAGATTATGTGCGTAGTTGATCTTCCCTTGTGGTACGTGTGTGTGTGTGTGTGTGTGTGTGCATGCTGATCAGTCTTGTCTCTGCACCTGTGTTATACATTGAACAACCCCCTCGCTGACATGTGTTATCTGCTGCAACAGAAGCCACACAGACCGACCAAGCCTCTCCGCTCTCTGTCCTATGTGTCGCTTGCTCTAACCGATGCTGGAACAATGTGTGCGTATGCGGGGGCCTTTGATGTACCGAGGTAAAATCGTGGTCCGGATTAAGAGCAGGCGTAGCTCGGCTAGGTATTGTGCGAGCACACGAGGGCCGTCACTGCCGCAGAGCCCCCTGTCAGCACGCGTTAGGACGAGCTGTGATCTGGCCTCCCCCTGAGCGGGCTGTGTGTTTCTGTGAACCATGCCTATGCTTAGGCCTCTCTCTGATCTCTGCTCCCTTTCTGTTCAGCAGGTCCAGGGTCACATGCCTCCGCTCATGATCCCCATTTTTCCACACGACCAACGCACCCTGGCAGCAGCCGCCGCCGCCCAGCAAGGCTTTCTCTTCCCCCCAGGAATGTCTTACAAGCCAGGTAACGCTTGCAAGTGAAGTCTTCATTTTGTCCATCCCCCTGTTTTCTCTCTGCATGCTTCATCTTTTATTCATAACAAAGACTTTCAGTAATAAAGATTTTATGCAACTTGACATGTAACAAACACGTTTGATTCACACTTGAGGCCACTGACATGATCTGCTCTGTCTGAACTTGGACTTGAGTGGAACAATAGATATGGGTAGAGAGGCAGAGGAATGTAAACATGTCTTCAACATGAAAGTATCTCTCAGGCGTTTTTTTCTGGCTGTAATCGCTTTTCAAGTATCCACTGTTACAGATCCAATAACACAGGGGATGAACCCTTCATGAAAAGTCTCCCTATTGTTAGCAACACCCCTTTTACAATTTCACACAAGTATGCCTTTTGCCAGGAAAATTAAGTTATCAAAAGACAATTATGAGACAGAGAATATTTGGATGAGGTGAGGAACAGGTTTTCATGCACACATGACTGTTTTCATTGCTTGTAACGGCATGTCTCTTTCTCTCCCTTTGTCTTTCAAATTGAGTAAAGACAGGATCCACAGCTTTAAAAATAAAAAAAAATATTTTTTGAAACGTTGCGACACATTGACTGATGCCCTGCCAAAACAGTAACCTCATACACCCTCATATTCTTGTGAAAATTAAACGTGCCTCCACACTATTGTACTCATATCAAATATTTTAAAAAATTATTGTGAAGCATTTTTAGATAAATCTGTGTTTTAATCAAATTACAATCAGAACTTGAAGACGTTTTACATTTTTCTCTCCCACACATGTAAATCAAAGGAGACAGTGATGTTTTAATGGAAACCCTGTTGTATTAAAGAAAGGGATTTACAGTACGAGTCAAGGAAAGTCCGCTCGACTGTTGTAAACCAGTACTAGAACAAGGAAGAGAACTGAAAACGGAAAAAAGGAAACAGTAGGAAGTCAGCAGGTTCACAGCAAAACATTAAAAAGGTGTGGTAGTGCAGTTAATGAATTAACTATAAAACCACAGGATGAAAAAGAAAGTCAGCTATTTTGGAACTATGGAGCCATGACAGCTTAAACAAAGTGCCTGAGGGGGAGTCTTTTACCAGTGTGCTTTCTGCAATAGATTTGACAAGGAAAATGTTTTAGTTCAAATAACAGGAGCTATTATGGAATCATGGTCAGGGGTCGCCGTGTGTATGGTTCCTGCATAATTCATGAGTTCATGAAGAAAAAAGCAAAGGGGGTCTGAAAATGACTCTTGCAGTCAGGAGAGGTATTTTGAAAAACCTCTATTATATGCCCCCCATTCAACACAGTATACACAATATTTCCAGAGAGCACAATGTTATCACCACCACCTGCAGGGTATACAGGATGCTGCCGTGTCCGTTCTCCGTGAAGTGAGTGGCCGAGCATTCACTTCCAAGACTAAGGCACACTAATCTGATGTTATCATTATGAGACAGCCCCCGGGGACCACTGCTCATGACCCCCAGCCCTGTGGTGCTCACATTGGCAACAGAGTCATTCTAGCACCATAGTGGTAAGTCATCACCCCATCCACTGGCTGTGCTCAATGGCCTGGCCCTTGCATGGTAGACGAGCACAGTCGTAGGAACACCGACTCATCTTTTAAACAAATAGATACAAGTCGGACTTCCCAGTCTGTTCGCACCGTTTACACTGACATGTCAGCGCTCAGTCTGATGTTCCTCTAATGGACCGGTCCAATGACCCCATAGTCTTTGGGTTCCTCCGCCAGTGTCCTCCTACTGTTTCTATTTTAAATCGTGTTAGTCACTTTAAAACCAATTTTCTGATATCGCGGTGTTTGCTATGTCCTTCGAGTTAGACATGTTCTTTTTCTTGACGTACAGTAACTTACTAAACTTATCCAAAATAATTATACCCATATGTTTAATTGTCTTTTTTTCTGCAAAACAACCTTGGTAAATAATGAAATTTAAAAGAACAGAAATGGCACAGTCACACAATTCATTAATCATCATTCGATCTGACCTAATAAAAGGGTTCAGCTACATCTGTCAACCCTCTGATCTATGACTTGTATTTCATTGCATCACATGAGCAGGGAAATATATCCTGTTGTCACCTTAACTACCCCCCCTCCCCTCATCCAGGCTCTCGGCATGGGACCAGCCATGGCGAGTAAAAACAAAAAAAACAAAAACAAAAACAAAGTTTTAAACATAATTCTCTTTCACCAGTGACCCTAAACTAGCACAGTTCCCATTCTGCTGGAGTCTGGTGCCTCGACGCAGACTGTGTGCGTCCAAGAGCCAGACACTGGAGCCTGAGACCCCCGAGCAGTGGTGGGGTGCTCACTTAGCACATGACCCTCCCCCGGTTTCACATGACATCTAAAGACATCCATGCCATTTATTATTCCCGAATCCGACGTCACAGACAGCACAGAGCGAGAGAGACAGAGAGAAAGTGATACGGAAAAGAAAAAAAAAGAGGAGGTGTGGAAATAACCACAGTACACACACACATCCAACCCAGCACTATTTGAAACCACTTCTGCTGTGTGATTTTATTTGCTACTAAATGGGGATTGAATTTCCATGGCCTGTATCACATTGTGCTGTGCTGTGCAAGATTGCAAAGTGAGGCAAGCGGGGCCAGGGCAAAGCGAAAGAGAAGGTATATACATTTACCTTGTCTGTGGCTTAATGGCTCCATATGTTTGTGAGGAGAAGTGACAGGCAGAAGTGGGGTCTGAGCGAAGGCCAACTACCCCTCCCCACTCCCACTGTGTTCCCCACCTCCCCACCTCCAGACACATGCTTCAACCCCCCCATCTATGAACGCTGTGCGGCCCCGTCTCACTGGGGCTGTTCTGTCTGTCTCCACGCACTAGGCAGAATGTGTAAAAGCTTCTGTACCCCCATGGATATCACTCACACTGCAGCCGTTTTCATATCCCCGTCTGACAAACGTGCTGATGGCAGGCCAACAGTAGTGAGTAGTAATGAATAGTGCCGCTACTTGGAGACCAATTCTTCCTTGCTTGATCACAGTGACATGTGAGATAAGAATGTGTGTGGGTTCTTTGTTTTTTGTTTTTTACCCCTTGTTATTGTGGCTGCACACTTGTTCTAACCAGTTCGCATACAAGTGCTTTCACTCTGCTGCCAAAGCGATCACTCAGACACAAACAATGTAGCGTGGAACAATAGCCAGTCAAGTCTACAGCTGTACAAACTGCCTGAGAGAACATGCTGGCCCTTTTACATAATCGCTAATTGAATACCGGGGGAAATATTTAAAATGTATTATGAACACCCACAGGCATGCACGCACTCAAACACGCACACACGTACACACATACACACACACCTTAAAAGAAGTCCCAACTTGTTAAGATATTTAGCAGTTATTGCTGCCATGATATTTTCCAGGAATAGTGTGCAGGTGGAGGAAAGAGAGAATGGGGAATGGTGCGGAGCGTTCCTGAGTAATCCTGCTCCGGTCAAACCAGATTAGCCTTTTGTTAATGCAGATGTTTGGGCTTGATGCCCATGGCTCATAGCAATATGCCACATTGCCGTGGCAAAGTACTGGAGGGCCAAGGATCCGTGTTGGCACTTGCCTGGTCGTTGTGGGCCGGCTCATTGTCTGAACCTGTGTGCATTGTTGTCTGTCTCTCCCTCTCTGACAGGTGATAACTACCCGGTGCAGTTCATTCCATCCACAATGGCAGCTGCAGCAGCGTCAGGACTCAGCCCCCTCCAGCTTCAGGTATGTACAGTACGATGACAAAGAATGCTAGGGACGCCCGCCAAGCCCAGGGCAGAAAGAATGGCTAAGCAGCTGTCCGCCAAGTAATGAGCTGCACACTAAATAATCCTGGAGGCCCCCAGCTCACATGTGCTTATCATTGTACATATGTAATTTATCCTGTTTTATAGAGGATTTATCCCCACTAGCTCTGCCCGGCAGAGGAGTTAGGAAGATAATAGTTATTAGAGGGAACGAGAATCACTTTGGTCGCCTTAATCGCCTGCCGGTGAATTGATCAGGAGACGGCCGACTGAGCAAGCAAGTGCTTTTATCTTGTAGAACAACAAGTGTTTCTTTTATTACAAATGGATGTACGTAGTGAAAAACAGACTTGTGGTATGTTATTCAAAGTGAAGCTGAGTAGGGGTTTGAGCAACAGAAATGTTGGCATAGGCTCCAAGCCCCACGGGCTTTTCTAAGAGCATTTAAAAGAGTTGAACCCAGGTCAGAGCTTAACCTGAGGACAATATGTTTCATATAGATAATTATCTGCCTACCTAGCTGCAAGTTATTACTATTATATTTACTATTGTTGCCACAGCTCTCTCAACCTGTGCATGAGAGAGCTGTTTGTTGGAAATTATCTTTTTAACCTTTTTTGCACTCGTCTGCGAGAATATAATATGGAGGCTGAATTTGGATATGTCACAAGAGTTTGTGTGTCGCTTAGTTTGTGTATCATAGCAAAGTCCATTGGAAAGGAGCGGTTGTTCAGACAGGCGTGCTGAGTGTATTTATAGTGGTGTATGAGGTCAGATGAGACAGACATATATCATAAGGTTGGGGTGAGGAGGGGAGACAGGTCTAGAGTCATTCATTCTGATTATGTATCTAACCCTGGGAATGGGCAAAAACAGTGCCTCCTAGTCCATGACTTGGCTGACCTTTAGAGAACACAGTAAACAAAAAGAGAGGTGCATTTTCCATTAATTGAAGTCTGTCAGCCTGTCACATATTCCGCCTGCTGGCTGCTATTTACCCTGCACAGAGACTCTCTTTAAAGACAGCACGGCAAGTCAAACATGCCCTTTTCTACATAGCTGGGATCAACAAACGACGTGACTGCCACCACTTCCTCGACAAAGCACAGAGAGCCTGCGATGATTAAAAACATCATATCAGGCCAGATGTGGAATTTAGTTACGGTTGTCCCCTCCATTTTTCTGCAATAACAGCGCTAGCACTCTCCGTTTTCTTCAAAATTAAAGTGTACTTTAGTATTCGTTTGTGCGTTTGAGCAAGAAGACTCAGGAGTACAAAGGAAAAACTCATAAACAATGCCAAAATCTCATGCCGCAAAAATAAGTCCAGTTATGTTTGAACCCCGCCAGTTAGTTTATTTGGTTTAACTGGAATAACAAAAAATAAAATGAAATAAAGTATAACATGTTGACTCTCTGACTCTTATCTAGTCTGCTGCAAAAATATCATATTGTAGTAATTACTGCATCAACAAGCACCACACTGCAGGAATCTTAAGAGTCCTAAACTTCTGTAGTTTCCAAGTCTTTTCACACACACACACGCACACACGCACACACACACGCACACACGCACACACACACACACACACACGTGTGGTTGAATAGTCCCCCCCCCCCCCCCGTAAAATATCTCTTCCTGTCAGTTGCATTGCAAGGTATAATTTCCAGCAATTTACTCCGTTTAGATTGTGCAATATATGAACCTTAAAAATGATCTCGTTGGAAGAATTAATTCCCACAATGCTGCAGAGGTAATGCGATCAGCCATCCAGTCAGAGAGGCTCGCCGCTCCGTCAGTCTTAATGTCGGCCACACAGCCTCTTCACAATCTCCTCTGTCATAACAGTCTGGGATCCTCCCCCCAGCCCCCGCCCTTAAGAGAGGAAAACCCAACAAGGTAACAAAGGCTTAAAGCTGATGGATGTAAATGAATCTTCTAGGAAGCGTTTGAGTGTAGGAGACTGTAATTTGCTTGTCAATACAGGGTGGTAGCATCACTCTGGTGGCTGGCAGTCTGCAAGTGGCTGTCACCAGGCGCTGCTGTACCACAGGGCAATTTCACTCAATGTTTTCCTGACAGATTGGCTCTCGTTCTCAACTCACAGGAGAGGAGGCGGGTAAACTATCCCTGCGCGACATGCCCCTCTTCATTAGTGCCCTCACAGAGCCAGGATGAGCCCAGGACCAGCAGGAAACAATGGCTCCATCCCTGCCTGTCCTTCCCTGATTACAAGTGACACCTCTCACCTAACAGAGGAAATTGTGCTCAGATTGTATCCCAATCTGTCTGGACACCTACTATATTCAATTGAGTTAAGAGACAAGGAGGGAATTTCCCTAACTCCACAAAAGAATTTTTCCAATTTTAAAGGGTAGCACCTAATTTGCTCTTTGTACACAATAAGTTGCATCAAGTGAAAAACAATCAACCCAATGCCATAATCCACTCGATATATATCGCCCTGGCTTTTTACAGAACTAGTTAACAAGAGGAGAACCTTTGAGAAAATCCTGTTTGTTTTCCATTAGAAGCCATTTTAAAGAAAGCATTATTGGTAGACAGAACATCTGGGTTCTCTGTATGTAGTATCATTGACTAAATAAATAGAAATCCTCGGCTTTTACTCAGACAGAGCCTCATTTAATTTTTTTTTATCTCTAGCTGTTTTTGTCTCAATGTCTTGCTTTTCCAGTTTTCCATCTGCATCTTGAACCTTCTCTAAATGTCTCACTGTGTATTCCTCCCTCCCTCATTCTGTCTCTGTTTTTTTCGCTTGCTCCTTTTAACCCCAAATTGCCCAGGCCCATCACATCCTTATGCTTTACAGTACTGGAAGTCGAGCTGCTCGAGTTAAGACCTAACGATGCAATTACCAATCCGCCACGTTCGCTATGGCATCTCTCAAGGCCCATGGTAAACCTGGACCCAGCCTCGGCTCATGCTCCCACTGTAAAGATGAAAAGCAGCCCACAGGCTCAGCGACGACTTGGACCAGATCTCAAGCAGGCAGACATATCTGAAGGAGTCCTCGGGGGCTTGGACGACTGGAGTGATGAGAAAGAGTGTTGCGCAGTCAGGGACAAACAGGAAGAAAGTGGGAGAGCAGAGCAAACCACATATTATCTTTTGTTTGAATGCAAATGTCTGTGTAGTACAGATGTGAAGAAAAAGCTTCCATCATTAACAAGTGTAGCACCTTTGACTTTGAAAGAGAGAGAGAAAGAGATAGAGATAGAGAGGAGGAGGAGGGGAGAAAGGAGAGAACGGACATACTGTAGAGAGCAGCTGTTTCTGTGTTTATGAGTAGAGGAGCTTGGTCTTTGAAGGTAACCCAGAGTAGTGCAGCAATGCTAGCTGTGCGTGGAAGGCTGGCTAATAGGACGGCTAGGTGAGCAGCTGGATAGAGGCAGTGGTGAACAGAGGGACAGATGGACAGATAGAGTGGATAATGCAGTGAGCAACACTGAATGGGAGGGCTGGCGCTGGGGCCCATGGGCTCGGAGAAATCCACAAACGCATACACACACTTCCTCAAGGCGAGCTGTGTTTGTGTGAGTATGTGCCAGAGAGAAACTGATAGAGAATGACTTGAATATGTATATACTGTAGATGTAAGATAGAGAAACTGAGAAAGGCAAGAGGAGGGAGGAGGGGTAAGAGCAGAGCAGGTTGGGTGCCAGCAGATGAGACAGATGTTGGGCCATACTGGAAAGCATCGGCACAGTGCACCAGGACGCTTTCCTCCACTCCTGACATCTGGGCCTAGCCTGGGTCAGCCTGCCTGGTCGCCATGGGCAATGAGCCTGTACAAGCCTTGTGGCAAACGGGGCTGGCGCTGTGCTGCCTTTTAAATGGTGCGGTGCAATGAAGCACAGTTAATGCCCTCATATCCACCCCAGCGCTCAGCGCTCAGGCCAGGCAGAGGTGAATGAGACATTGACAGACAGACAAACTTGCAAAAAAAAAACAGAGACGAGAGTATGGCAGTCATCAGATGATGATGATAATTAACTCCTGTAAAATGCAGAGGATATCAATTGGCATCAGTAATTGTTGGGTTTTTTTGGGCAAATAACTTTTTTTGTCTTTATTTTCATATTTTGCACGCTGCAGTTGTAAATGTGCAATGCACCGCAATTGCTGGCAGCAACAAATCTGATAAATATCTGCCGCTGTATTTTCCAGCACATGTTGCCATGCTGTGAAAAACAAGATGTACTTTTTGTTTTTCCACAGAAAGTTTTCATTTTTTCTTTATTCTACAAGACATATGCTCCAGTGTTCGCAGAAAGAATTTATGAGAAATTAACTTTTTTCTCATTATTGATTATATTGTATATCAAACCCTAGTATCAGCTTTGTTCCTTGACTAACCAAACAGAGGCTGCCCTCCTTGATTGCATATTATGTGTGTGAGATGTCCAACACCATCAGCAGAGTGTGTAATATCAGTTTAATGTCGCAGGCAGAAAAGTGAACCTCCCTGTTTGACCTCTGGTGCCTCCAGAGGGCTTGGTTTTAATTACCAGAGGCTAACAGGCTGACCTTGGATATGCTGCGCTCACTTATAATCCACGCTTGCTGAGATCCGGTCCACTCTGCTGGGAAACAGGGAACGATGGGGTCGCAGTAAAAACCTTAGATTTTCTGTTTGTGTGTTCCGTTATTAAAGTTCGGTATTTCTGTATGAAAAGACAGTGCAGCTTTTTATGAAAAAAGTGAAAATCCTTTGCACTAGTTGAACATAGACACCTTTCGTGTTGGAAAAATGCCACAGAAAATGGAGACAGAAGGGTCCCGAGCTCTACTCGGGCTTTCGCCTGCTCCTCCAATACCCCAGAGTTGGAACATTGACTTTCAGCTTGACCCTCATTACCATGAACCTTTTGCTGCCCCCACCTGGCAAGTAGATATGAAGAAGGGGCTATTAGATGTGAGAGAGAAAACTGAGACCAGAGGGAAGCAGGCAGATGTCTTCTGCTTAGGGAGAACAGCCTTGGCGGGATGCACCATCCTTCAGCCCTTGACACCACGATGCCTGTTATATTGACAACTTCCTGAAATGTTTTGTGAGGCCGTTGTTTTTTATCTTTATGAAATGCTGAGTGCCACACATTTTTTTTTATCTGCTAAAAACTAATTGTCTTTGACTTGAACCCAACCACACCAGAAAGCTGAGGCAAAAGCATCCAGACTGCACACACTGAACACTGACATATTTGTCCTTGAGCAGTGTATGGCGGTGGGTTAACACACCTTTAATCTGTCTTTTCCCCTGACTGTATTTATTGTTCTTTGGCTCCTGGAGTCAGACTGTTCCTGGTTACAAGGGTAACCATTGCTTCTCACCCCATGGCACTGACCTGCTAATCAGTGCTGAAAAGGGGCATCCTGACTGCATCTAATTTGAGGCAAGCTCTAATTATGCTCTTTTTCCGGGACAATAAAGTTCTTCCCACTCAAGGTCAGGGGCATGCCCGAGCTACAAGCCTGTTAGCAAACATCTGTCCAACAGACTCGGCTTCCGCTGCTCTACTAAGACCCATGTGTAGCCTGGAGTGACGGGCAGCGAATGAAGTATCCTCTCTCGCTCTCTCTTTCTCTGACATTAACTAAGTCTAGCTCCGACGGGGAGAAAATAGAGTTGGGTCCGCTCCTGTGTCCATTCCTGGCGGAGACAAAAGGCTGTTTGTGAGGGAGGTGGGGGCAGTGCTATCATTGTGGGAACATAATCAGTCTGTCATTTCCGTTGCCCATGTGCTGTTGTTATCCCCAGGTCCCCTGGAAGAATGGACCTTTTGTACTGCCGCTTATATGGCAGTGATAAAGTTTCTTACAGGAGCACATGTGTGTTTATATCTGGAGATATGTGCATGGACATAAAGTGCTTTGTCTGGCTTTAGCCTGCATCTACACCACCGAAGGTGAGGCCAGCGGGGCCGGGTGGCTTTTCTTTTTTTTCCGTCCACACAAATGCCGTCTGTATTTGGCTAGTCAAACCAGGAAATGAGCAAGGGTTTGCTGATTGGCCAGAGGACGAGAAATTAGATTCTTCCTGACAGCACCTTCGGACAGAATAGCACTACAGCCCAAAAGGTTTGCCTGGTTTGAAGAGAGCAGGCCAGTGGGGGAGTTAAGGGTTGATATCTCTCTGATGAAGTGAGGACTGAGGCTACATGGAGTTACACTCTTTCTCAGACAGTAGCTCTTATTTGACAGACCTGTCGTTTGCAGCAAGAGACAAAAGCCAATTTTATCACTTACCTGGTGGCAAATCAAAGCAGACCTGGAGTGGAAAGAAGTATCAGCCGTGTGCGGACGCTGGGCTCTGTTGGACAGAAAAAACAAGCACAAAAAATAAATCATTAAATCAAACCAGTCTGGTGTAAGTTTCAGGATTTAATGCTCTGAAAAATAGACACACAACTATTTAGGTCAATAAACTGTAACTTAATCCAGGATAAAGGATGAATTACTATTTAAAAAATCTGATCCAAAAGACAATTAGCAGTCTGTGGCTCAGATTTTTTATTTTTTTTTAAATACTTCCAAACCAACACATCAACGTCTTTAACCACTCTTTGTAGTATATGCCACATAATCAGCCTAGGGTGAAATTTTAAATTGCGCTCTCTGAGTTCAACCCCTGTCACAGGCGCGACTGTTATTGAGGGTTTCGTCAGTCAGTTAAACCGCCCGCCTGTGTGGTAATGTCACCAACAGTCGGACATCTTACTGATTCAACTCCAAGGAAAATAATGGTGATTACATCAGTGTTCTTTGTGCAGGTTTCTAAGCCTTAATAATGCTGGTGTTTAAAATATTCTGTGATGGCAATCCAACTGAGGTTGGGTTTCTGTCTCACGTGGCAGCGTGGAGACAAATCACAGACTGGAGACTTCAATTGGAAGCTGTGTAGATGTAGAGAAATGAGAGATCTTTGCTAACACACTTGCATCCAGTCGGCAAACTTTTTCTCTGTGATGAGTGGAAAATAGGGGGCTCCAAGTATTTTGAATGAAAGCCATCTCTGTGTGGTTTTTAAGACTGCTGTCTCTCTCTGGGTTCGGTCTTTGAAATACAGTTAAGACCTTTGATGGAGGTTCTCTGCCAGCCTTATGGAAAGAGAGGAAAGACGTAAAAGAGAGAGGGAGATGAAGGGAAACACAGAGGCAGAGTTCTAGGGAGAGGAAAAGACAGAATATAGAACTCTGAATGTTTGCTGGATTTGGATGTTAACGCCTTGCGGGTTTTCTGCACCTCCCTACAGCAACTGTATGCGGCCCAGCTCGCCAGCATGCAGGTCTCTCCTGGAGCCAAGATGCCTCCGCTCCCCCAGCCCCTCGGTGCAAGTGGGCCCATTTCTCCCTCCTCTCTGAAGAATGACAAGAGTTCCTCCAGCCCCATCACTCAAGTCAAGGTACAACCCCTCAATTCCTTCCGCCCGCCAGTCCAGTCCTTGAGTGGTACTTGACCTAGCCTAGCCTAGTTGGTGTTGTTTGTATAAACTAGCATCCAAGCTGTTCCGTACTTCAGTCAGCTCCTACAGTCGGCCGGTGCTGAGCCCAACCTCTAACAGGCCATCAATCTGTGGTGCTTTAACAAGGCCCCCTCTCTCTTAACCTGAACTCTGTGGACAGTGTTGCTATGGCTATGGCTGCTCCAAGCCAGTAATTTGTGGAACACATGGTTTCTAATTTTTCCTCACAATGAATTTTTTTCCCCTTCTCTTCTTTTTTGGAACTGAAATGGAGCCGAACCATTACTGAGGTGCTATTCAAATGCTGACAAAAGTGAGGCAAAGAGTAGGATTGATGGCTTTTTGGTTTGTTTTCTTGCCCTGTAAACAAACCAAATGCAGGATGTGTATTTTCTGCTGCTGTATGGCAAGACTCCACTAGACCTCCACGCAGAGGAAAGGCCATATACATCATCCCCACTCACTAAGGCCATAATCAGAAACATGCGCCCATTTGGAGCAGTTTAGCTTAATAATATTACAATGGAGAACAACCATAAATCATCTCCTTGGAATGGTAGCAAGGCACTCTGGCTCACTTTTCTCACACACACACACACAAGCACATGCACACGCACACAATCCTTGAGGTCTTCTTCCTCCTGGGATTTGCACTGAAAGATTGCACTCAAACTCACTCAACACTTATTCTATCACTTTAGTACAATTCTTTATTTATCGATAAAGATTCAGATGCCCTAAGGAGTTTTCGCGAACTCATGGACGCCGACTAGACCAAAATTAACAAACCAGTCCTTGCCAAATATTACAAATATTGCCAAATATGATAAAATTAAGGGATTTAAATGAAGTGAATCATATATAAATAGAAAGCAAACATTTGCTGGCATCCTCCCATATGCATCCACATTCCAGTGGAATCAGATTGCCTTTAGTTTTGTTTGTCTGCTCTCAGCTTCACTGCGTGGCAAACTGTTAGTGGCACAGCAATAACAAGGCCTTGGGGCAGTCTATGCTTGAGCCATATGTTTGGACAAGGAGACACTTGGGCTTTGAAAAATACTGTGAACGACAGCATGAGCCCTAATCTGATTTAAAAGACAGAACACACACACACGCACACATGCACAAGATTTATACTGGGCAAATGTTATTTCTCATCTGTGATGCAAATGTTTGAGTTGTTTCTTTTCAAAATCATCCAGAATTTATTTTCATTTAAACACACTTTTTTTTTGTCTTTTAGCCAACTGTTCACGTCAATGTTCATCATCTTAGAATTTTTTTTTATATCTAAGGTGATTGAATATCTAATAGGGACCTGAGATTTAATTAATTCAATTCTAATGATAAAATTTAAGAAAATATTTTAAAATTAATTTATCATTAATTTTGTGATTGTGATTTAAACAATTAGTCAGCTTTGCTCATATTGCCGACAGTAACTAATTTGGGGTTGATTAAGGTTACGTTTGTTTTGGGTGCATTTATCCTACTTGTAAGAGTTTGGTTTTTAAACTGTTATGCTGAGGACGGCACCTCGGAGAACAGTGCTCTTCATCTCACATCACTAACTGCTCTAAAAGGCTGCAACAAGCCCAGCAAATACAGAACCAAACACACGCATCGTCCATTGACCTCATCTCAATACTACACAGGGTTTCAGGTTTTTTTCCCCACGCATCATATCATATTTTTTTTAGGATTAGGCATATCAAAGCAAATGATAAGACCAACTATGCACAAATGAGGAATTAAATTAGAAAACAAGTTAATGAAGTAGATAATGCAAGTCGACATCTGATGAATGGAACAGCTGTCTTTGATCACTGGCACCGCCGTTATCTGGTCATTATTTATTCTCCGAACTAGAGTGCAGACACAGACAGCGGAGAGGAGGAGAGGGAGAACAGATGAAGATGCACAGAGAGGCAGAATCTGCTTTAATTAGTGTGAACAAAGGCGCTGGGCAACTGTGAGGAACATCGCAGCTACACTGCTCCTGAGGAAGGGTGTACGAGCGGAGAGGAGAGAGGGAAAAATCAGCGAGGAGGTGTGGGTCGGGATAGGGATCCTCTAATTAACCAGGAGCAGAGAGGAACTGTGCTGTCTGGGAATCCGGAGCTCCCCCAAAGGGGGGAGGGGAGAGGCCACCTATTCACATCTGTCTTTTCTCATACTCCTATCTCTGCTGCCGTAGGAGGAAGGAACACAGCCGCTCAACCTGTCTGCTCGGCCAAAGACGTCAGAACTGATCAAATCCCCCACATCCCCGACACAGAGCCTGTTCCCTGGCAGTAAAAACAGCCCCAACAGTCTCCTCGGAAAGGGTGGCCTCCCCAGCCCACTTGGAGGCCTGGGACGGGGCTCATCTCTGGGTGAGGACTCACGAGTGCCTTCACGTCACAAACACGCACCGCGCATACACACAGTTCTACTCAGTTCCAACACACACATACAGTTTGCACTCACATCTGGGAAAACCACATTTCAAGGTCTTCTCTCTCTCTTTCTGTGTGTGCAGATATTCTGTCCAGCCTAAACTCCACTGCGCTGTTCGGGGACCAGGACACAGTGATGAAGGCCATCCAGGAGGCTCGGAAAATGAGGGAGCAGATCCAGAGGGAACAGCTGCAACATCACCAGCAGGGCATGGAGGCGAAGCTGTCCGCCCTCAGTTCAGTGGGCCTCAATAACTGCAGAGTTGACAAGGTTAGGACTACTATCAAACCGTCGTCTGTGGCTCCTTTTTTCCTGATTCGGGTCTGCTCCATTGCAAGCTTTTTCCGTGAAGCAAAAAAAACAACAAAAAAAACAAGCAGCTGACCACCAAGAGAGTTCAGCTCTCACTGCAAGTAGTGAAACTATTAAAGAAAGTGGAACATGGTGATTTTAACACAGCAGTCATTCTTAAGACTTAATAATTTTCCTTTAATCCATGTCCAGGGTGGTCATATTGATAAGAGCTGGCATAGTTCAGTGTGTACATATGTGTTTAATTAGTATGAATATGTTTGTGTGTGCGTGTTTAGAGGGCCTCGGCGTTGTTGATGTTGGGTGTGAGGGCCGTGACAGGCCATGGCAGTGCCCGGTGCGGGTTAAAGAAGACTCTGAAGTCTCTGCCCAATTAAAGCAGACTCGCAGCACTCTCCGTCCCCTGACACGGGATGGGGCTGCTTTGTACCAGGAGCACACACTCCCAGGGATTCCCTTTAAAAATATCTTCAATCGATGAGTCAATCAAGGAGAGAAAAAAAAGCAGTCCTCCTCTCTTCAGCTTGATGCCACGTTGCCAATTGGCTGTGAGGAGCAGGCAGGAACTGGGAGCGATGCTCATTAATATTTCAGCACCTGACACTTTCAACCAACAGCCTCAACTAGGTCAATGTATATGTAAAAAAGTCAATGAATATCTATTTTGATTTCCTCCCTAATTTGGTGTTTGGAAGAGATCACTGTCTATGCAGGTGGCAATCAACTATGCTCTTACTGAAGTGAAGCTAATAAATTAGTGCAGCCCACAGAGAGGACAGAGACGGAGCCTCCCCTCCACTTACCCCTCAAACAGCCAGCAGAGAAGAGACCTCCTGCCCAAAATTCAATTTTAAGCTTTTTTTTCCCTCCCCCAATTCTTTCGTCTTCCCTCGCCTTGGCTGCAACATGTTATGTGAATCTTTTACCAGGAGTGCTTAAAGCACCATATTCTCAAGTCTCAGTCATGGAAGCCAGTGCAGCCGCCTCCCAACTCAGGTGCGCCTGTTGTCACACACGCACACATATCTGTTAGTACATGAAAGCAGTAAATGAACAATGCAAGTAAAGAGCTATTAACAACAGGAAGCACGACTACCTCAGCAGGTAGAGCTAATGTCTATTCACTCCCCGCTTTGTGTATTGTAGGATTTAATTTTGTTTCCTCTGAATTTTTTCCTCTGAACCTTTGTTAAGGCAGTCGTCTCAGAGGGGGAGGAGGCTTTTTAAAGGGATTTTCTGCTTGAAATAATCAGTCACTCCTCACCTGTAATCTACCTTTTGTAAGAAAAGCAGAAAGAGAGTGAGTGTGTGTGTGTGTGTGTGTGTGTGTGTGTGTGTGTGCGTGTGTTTGTGTGTTTGTGGGCGGGCGGGCGGGCGTGTGGGCGTGTGTGTGTGTGTGTGTGTGTGTGTATTGGGGGTGGGGGGACATGAACAGAAATAGAATTTAAGAATTGAGTTTAGTGGTAAAGTCATAGTTTTGACGGCACAAAATTGAAATACCAAAATAATTAGAATATGTCCTGCTGGAAAATGTGATTACTTACTTACATACATACTTCACATGGGTTCATTGCAAAGACCAATATCAATAATTGAAAGCGCCACCTCAGGTAATATGCTTCCGTTTCAATTACATCATTTTTTATCTGTCTTGAATGACACCTTAACCAGGCGCGTGCCTGACGGCCTGGCTCATGCAAATCACAGTGAGGTATTGTCACCTCTTACTTCCACTGACACCAGTCCTATTACGACGGTGTGAAATTAGAGGCGCGCTTTATCAAGTCAGCTAAAAGAATTGCCCCATCATTTTCATCCTTTGGCTGCAATAAAGAACAGCAGGTTGTAATTCAGCGGCGAAATGAGAGCGAAGGAGAGCGAGTCTTTTGCTGATACAAGCCGACGGACTAGAAAGGTTTGAATGCCACGGATAAAAGCTTTCACTTTGGTCAGTTTCAGAATATTAATATTTCAAGAAGGTGCCTCACCTGACATAAATATGGTGTGGTTCTTAATAGCTCCCCTCCAAGTCTCTTGTTTGGAAGTTTATCATAGTGAGAGCTTGCACGAAGAAGATTCTGGAAAGGTAACATAAATGGGATTAAGGAGAGGTTAAGATCATCCAGTGTGGCTGTTAGAGGGGGATATTAAATATTGATTTATCCCACTGTAATGACCGGGCAGAGGAGTGGGTCTAAGTGCTGCTTACAGATGGATCAATTCATCTTTTCATACAAAGTGTGTCTGAACAGTACAATGCATTCCTCCCTAACCTTTATCACATGGCTTTAGTTTCCCCTCCCTCCCTCCCCCTTCCCCTCCCTGGACCATTGACCTAGGAGAACATGGTGTAAATCAGACTATCTGCTCCAACAGTATACAAGCCTTTAACCTGAGGACATGTAAAATATTCATGCTTTACAGGAGCAGATTTTTCTTGCTTGTCTTTTTATTTGTCTGTTTTTACTATATCCCCCATCAGTACAATAAAACCTTTTACAACCCTTCTGCAATTTACCTTTTTGAAATATTTATCTAAAGATATTATTGTCTGCAGAGGGCAATTACTTTGTTCCATTATTTACCATCTCCTCCTCACCCAGTGGAAGCTTTTACCTTGAATGCACCAGCAAGCCTACAGTCAAATACATCTTAATCCATTTGTAACCATTTGAATTGTTTCCCTCTATTATGGGCTGTAGCTTTAACGGGCCGTGCTGTTTTTCAGGGTCATGGTTGGAGGTGAATACCAAAACACTAACTTGTCCCATGTGGCCCTCGTTGTATACAAACAGTCCATACAGCTTGAATAAAATAAGCGATACATATTTGACATTTAATGTCACTGGTCACATTGTGGGAAAAGCAAACAACAAAAGCCAAAGTCTAAATTCAAGTAGCAGTCGAGTCTATACATAAATCTTGTCAATAGAAAACTAGACAAGTCAAGTGCAGACAAGTGAACGATAGTGATGATTCAATTTCTAGCCTCAGCAACTGTGAAAGAAACAAAACCTATTTCTCTTCATATGCTAAGCCTGTGTTCACAGTGGCAATTCCCTGTCTGAGGTGGTTTCCACCGCGGAAATGAAAGTCAGTCAGTGGCCAAGCAGAGAAAAAGAAAAGTCACATTTATCATATTTTGAAATATAACAGACCAGTCATGTGGCTGCATTGGCCCTGGGGCAATGGCCCATCCTTGTTTTTGGACCCTGTATAGTCAAGTATGACTGATCTCTACACTGATGCATCCATTTCCCTCGCTTTGTGTCAGGGAGACGTGTGCGATGTGTGCGATGTGATGTCTGGGAGGTTGTGCAAGATAAAATATATTCCTCTGCTGACATGTCCCTAACTAGAATCAAAAGGTGAAAGGCCAGTGTATTAACCTATTGAACTGCCCTTTTCTGCCCTGCAGCACCTTCTCTCCTCTGTATTGATGACTGCAATTGTCCATCTCCCATATCCCAAAGCTCAGCCTGTAAATATTCAAATGTCGCTCACAGTGGTGCTCCACAAAATCCAGACTCCTAACCTATTGGTTATAGTGGTTATACTGTTCCCTCCTGCATGTGTGTGCGTGCGTGCGTGCGTGCGTGTCATGCCAGGGCCCTATTCAGGCAAAGCCCTCACAAAGACTTTGAATATAATCTTGTCTGGTCCGCAGCCCTGGAAGCAATTTTCTGCTCCTTTTCGACTGCTGTCTTGGAAATTGCAAACCAAGGGGTTTTGGCTGCAATGTAAATCCTTGGCATACAAGGGTTTGCCCATCCAAATTAGATTATGCTCAGCTCCCAGACACTGGCTGTAGCCAGCAAGTGCTATTGTGAAGATTGCTTACATTAATGCTTTGTCCAATTGTTCACATTTGCCAAAAGAGTAAAAATAATGTATGACTCTGTATAATATGCGCCTGTGCGAGTGTGTGTGTGTGTGTGTGTGTGTGTGTGTGTGTGTGTGTGTTCCTGCAAGGCTCCTGGTCCAGGTCAGGTCTTTTGCTCTACCACAGAAAGACATCAAGGCTGCATCTTGGTCGGGTCATTTGGCGATGGTGGCTCCATTATTTTCTACACGAATTTCGGGCCTGCTGCAGTCGTTCAGAAAAGCTGCTGGCCTCAGCGGCGGAGACCTGTGATGCCGCGCTCACATCAAGGCACATACGACAAAGAGCGAGGGAAAGAATAGGCCACAAAAGGACCATTTATAGTCTACGGTATTGTTGCGGTAGGAACATAATGGCTCCAGTGTCCAACAAGTCTTGAGGTTTTGTCGATATGTGAAAGGGGTTTTGGTAATGCTGCAGTCTCTCATATCCTGCTGTTTGCAACCTGGAGTGTTTGATAAAGCAGCAGATTTCAGCTCAACTTCACATTCCCTGGAGGAGCCAAAGTACAGTGATGGATCATTGAGGACTGGAAACCCGTAAAAGTACATGAGGTCAACACAAACGGTCTCAGCAGTGTGGAGGAGAACATAAAACCTAAACATGTGTCACAGGGCTGAGATACTACTCACTCTGAAAATTATGGCATTTCCAGCACATCAGAGTGTTAATTGAAAATTAAATACAATTGTTTTGATTTCATGTATATATTTGACAAGAGTTTGACTTGTTTCCCCTCCAACGAAAGAAACAACTCAAATAATGATTGTTATGAATGTTAATAAAAACAAACAATAGACATTTAGGCGGCACAAAGCCAAGAGTGGGGTTAGCTCGCCATTTTTTATTTACACCGCTTAAGCCCCTTAATTTAATTAAAGGCCTTTCTTCGCTCCGTTTTAAACAAATGAGGTGATGGCCTGGCATTCCAAGTGGGACTGGAATAGCTGGCCATCTCTGCTCCTTGTGATGCTGAGGACGACGACTGCAGAACAGACGCCAGCCTTTTGTGGCTGCTACTGTTGATTCTGCTGCTGCCTGCATTAGGCTTCGCAAAGAGAGAGCTCAGGGTAAAAAAGGGAGAGCTCAGGGTAAAAAAGAGAGAGCAACAGCCTGAATGAAAGGAGCTGTGGGTTTACCGCATGGCTGGATGTACTTAACATTTAAATGGTTCAAAACTAGCAAAAACTACTGGAAAGCTGCAGACTTATAAATAACATTGCAACTGGTTACAATAAAAATACAAAACAGATGAGGCGCTGAGCTGCGAGGAGCTGCAGCCCGGTGAAGTGCAGTCTTTGTCTCCATCCCGGCTGGGACAGATTGGTGAGGGACTTAGACTCCGAGAGGAGACTCTGAGGGCTGCAGACCACAGTGATGACTGACACTTGATACACAAAGCCCTATATTGTGGTCAGAGAGCCACTGACTTCAACTTGCCACATACCAGGTGTGTGATATAACCAGAGCCAGTTCAGCAGATTATCAAACATACTGTACGTGGCTGTTTAGGCTCCTGCAGCTGTCGAAGGTTCCAATCATGAAAATTATAAACACATGCCATCTTATACTTTCCAATCTGAAGGAAACACGGATGAAATATTTTACCAACAGCTCAGAGATCTCAGAAATTACAGCAGTTATCGCTGTCAGATTTCACAGAAAGGGCTAAACATATAATTTACTGTATATACATACACTCATGGCCAAAAAATAACCAGACTATTATATTGCTTTCAGTTGTCAACTGGTAATTTTTGGGGAAGAACTAAATCGTTAACGTTCCTGCCAGCTGCCTGAAAGAAATTAAGCAGTTTTCTCTTCAGATAATCATTTCAACGTCAGGATGTTTTGCTGAGTAAACGTGGCTTTTTCAACATGGAGAGGATCTTTTTGGTCTCAAAATCACACAAATTGAGGAAAGAAGTTGAAGTTAATTACTATCAGTCATGACGAGCGAGACAAATATGTATTTAATAATGAACTGAAACATAACAAAATAAAGTAAAGGATGTTTTGAACCTGGACACAGGCCGGGTTTGTCTAATTTCAAGGTAACAACAACACATTGGACTGATTAAAAAGTAAAGTGTCCAAACGTCTCTGCCGTGACTACTACCTGGTTCAGTTGAGCATCTCTTCACCTTGGCCTAACTCTTAACTTCGAGCCACAGCACAGTCATGTTTTACACAAAATTGATTTCTTGTTATTATTTCTTATGATGTTAATTGAAAACGTATTAAGTCATTCAGACAAACAGACACCCAACGAACTGAGCTGACTCCCAAAAACAACTGAACACTGCTCTGCGCCACAGTCTACCTCACTCCTCACTATTGAGTGTATTTTTTTTCTTCGTTCATCCGTATTTGAACAATCTCGGACCATATGGCTCTTGCCTATAGCCTTGAGCTATTTACAAAGGAGAGAGTAAAGGAGCGTCGGCATTGGTAGTGCGTTGCCTAAATACAGAGCAGGAGAAGGCACAATACACGGGGCCGTCCGCCACCCGCCTCTGCCCAGAATACACCCTGTGGGCAGAGCAGCAGGCCTCCGGCACATGTTCTGTGGCCGGCCAGATTAAAGCTCTCTTTACAGTACTGACAAGGGCTCTTTTAGGTTCCCTCGCCCAAGAAGTTCCACAGACTCCGCTATCTATCCTCTTTATGCGCCTCTCTCTCTCGCTTCCTCAGTGACTCACAACTTCACTGGACTGGCTTGTGACTTCACTGGGCAACCATGTGCAACTGAACAAAATGCATCTCTTACCAAAACCTTAAAAAACAAAAGGCTGCACTGGCAGGGCAGATGAGATTACAGTGGGTGGCAGTTTTCCACTTCAGCTCGGAGAGCGCTGCTATAATTTTAGTTGTGGGGTGGAGAGCTGCATGCTGAAGTCATTTGAAGGAGGGACCGGTTGCTTGCCAGCGGTCGTGGTCAGAGTGGGAGAGGAATAATGTGTACAGTTACATCTTTTGTTTCCTGTCTCTTTATCTTCACCCCCTCTCGCCATCCTTGATTTGTTCTTTCATTCCACTTTGTTTATGTGCCGTTTCTTTCAGAGGCCTTTGAGCCTTTAGCAACATTAATTTTCCGTGTTTTGTGTGTGTGTGTGTGTGTGTGTGTGTGTGTGTGTGTGTCTGTGTTCAAAGTTTTTTAATATTCCCTTGCACGGCACATTATAAATACCTTTTTTATATCAGCCATATACTGATGGGCTCCCTCCCTTTCACTCTCCCCTGCTCTCTTCCTGGCAGGAAGGCCGGCTTCCCTAAATACTGCATGTCCTTTGCTACTTCTCTTTGTCAGAGTGATCAGTAAAAATTTAATGACACTATAAAATAATAAAAGTGCCATTAATTTATCACAGCACTTGATGCGTGGGCAGTAAAGTAGCATTAGTTCACTGAATATTTTCCAGCCTTGAAACAAAACCCTGATGCCGCACAGATAATTTACGGCCCTAATTTTAACTATAATTCTAATTTGCAGAGATAAATTACTAAACTTATAACCAATAAGTATATTAAACTCAGTATATAAAATTTTATGAAAATTTGTGGTACCATATTGCACAGATAGTCCGATATTAATTAGCATAGATAACACAAGGGAAGGAGGGACACTTACTGTCACCACACCTTTATATTACAGTAGATATAATGCTGCCTCGTATAAAGTGCACGTACATGTTCTCTATATAACCACAAGAAGCCCCGCCATACGTGTGATGTCAAATGAAGTGAAGCTACCTCAAAGAAGAAGCGAGCTCAAACAAGAGCCTCGTTCGGTCTTCTACCCAGGATGTCTAATGTGCTGATGTTCACTAATCATACGGGAAGGGAAGTGAACAGTGAGCTAGTTATTAATGAAACCCATTGATTGATGACCCCCGGTTCTTTCTCCTTCTCAGCCCAACATGATGCTTAATGATCATGAGCTTATAAAAGGACTTGATTGATCTGGGGGGGCCGGCGAAGCACGGAAGAGGGACGAGATGACGACTTTATTACAGATATACAGTACCGTGAACACTGCGTCTTCCTAGTGGACTGTCCAAGTAGCATCTAAAGCAGCACCATTGCCCACCCAGCTAATCACACATCAGTCACCTTGTCATCGGGCTGCTGGCTTCTTTCATTAAGAGCAATAATCTGGCCGGGTGATGAATACGGCGCCGTGTGCGTGCATGCTCACGCATGTGTTGCTTTACACAGAATGTGACACCAAGACTGGCTCCCTACTCCATCTTCCCTTTACAAAGCATCCTCTTTCCCAGCAGGGACCACCGCATATGTCATAATTAGAAAACACTTAAGTAAGCACAGGGCCGTCAGACAGACAGGCTCTAATCACAGGCCATAAGCAGGTAGTGGTTAATTGTATATCAGAATCACTCAGCTGGCTATAAATAATGACTGCTCCTACAAATATGATGGTAAATTGCGGCACTCTTTCCATCTCTCTCTTGCAGTCCTTTCTTTTGAGGAATAGTTCTTGAATAAATAAAAGCATGAAGAAAATCAAAATACTGTGAAAGGCCTTCAAATGGATTTAAAACTATCTCCATCCTTCATCTTGTCATCTTAACAAAAAAATGATTATACAAAAGCAAAAATACATTAGACAGATTTCTTAATTTTTTTTTGTGCTGTAATTATAGACGTTTGTGGCTTTTGTTGGTTTTATTTATCAGGGGAAAACAACAACAACAACAAAATAAATCAAATGCAGCTGTAAAAAATAAATATTTCAACTCACAATGGTTAGGTCTGCTAAATATTTTAGCACCTTCTCCGTTTCGTTGGGAAACAAAGAAACTTCCCAGTGGGAGAAAAGTGGAAAAGACAACACAACTGTGCAAAGCATCGCAAAGAAAGGGCTGAAAGATTAATGTGTGTGTGGGTGTCTGTGTGTGTGGCAGGGGAGCTGTTAGCGTTGTGTGAGGACTCTACCTGAGTATCTGTTCAGACAGCATGTGATAGACGTGTTGAAAAGAAAGAGGCAGAGGTCAGTGCAGAGAGAATATCTTTAGCAGAGACTGAACGCTCCGCCTCAGAGTAAAACAAATGATTTTTTTTTTCCTGAATGGTGGCAACATATCTGCTTTTAGTGTCAGCCAGGCAAAGGGGGAGATTATTTGTATCATGCAGAGTCAAAGTGTCCATCTCCTAGTTGAGACTTTACAGAAGAAGACAGCCCTTTGCTAATGCCCTGTGTATTCACTGAGGAAGTAGGTCATTCAACAATGGAGCCAGCAGCAGTCGGCACTCTCCCCTTGCATAATACATTAAGTGTAATGTGCAGCAACTATTCAGAGGCCCCCCGAAAGCTGTTATTTTATTCTGTAAATGCACACGGACATGACATTTAATATTGTCACGGAGCGCTGAATGACAGGGTTTCATTGTGCATCAAGTACAACATGATGCCAAGTTTAATCTGAGCACAAAGCGACATGACAAACGGGAAAACACGGTGTGTTCTCCAAAGCATGAACTCTGAATAAATGATGGGCGCTGAGCTCTGGGCGCTGTAGACTGGAAGGGAGGATGTAAGGAGAAGATTACAGAGGAAAATCTGAGCACTGCAAAGAGGGCCACGGCCCCATTGTGTGCTCGGGATCACAAAGTATCCTTCTGTAAATCTATTTACAGCACCCCTGGCCCTCACTGTCTCTCTGCCTCCTGTCATCCATTATAGCAGCTGCTGAATAGAGAGATGAGAGAGGAGAAAGCTACATCGAGCTGATGTCAAAAGAGCAGCTCTTCAAAGGAACCTCCATTTATCAAAGACACTTCTTTTCCTTTCAAAATTTAGGATTCCTGATGTTTTTTTTTTACCATTGTATCACTGTAAAAATGTGTATGTATGTGCAACTACCTGACTGTTTGCATTTCCCTGTAGGAGCGGGCGCACTACGAGAGCATTGGACACCACCTCGGCAAGCTGGGTGAGGACGGGAAGATCGGCCACAGAGTTATTGACCTCACCAGGCCTGAGGATCTAGATGGTAAGGCCATATTTCAGTTCATGTCTTCTACTTCTACATCTGATGACGGACAATTTCTAAGCCTTGAAAGCAAAAGGAGTATTGATGGCTGATGAAGACTGATAATTTATGTGTTTTGGGAATTAGACTGGTTTTCTATGGGTGTGTGCATAAAAACGTGCATGTGTGTGTGTAAAAGATATGTGGGGGTTAAGGTGAACGCCGCTTGAAAAGGAGCCGTGGCTCAGAGATTTTCACAGGTAGGTGAGCGGAGGACAAGGGGAGCCTAAGGACAAAGCTGGCTTTTTTCCAAGCTCGGCTCCTGTTGCTGTTGTGCTCGTTTGAGGTCCTGGGCAGAGGGGTGTAAATTCGGGTTGCACCAGTGTGACAAAGCGTCATCTCCTTTTGTGGCGCTGGCTCCTACACAGGAGCAAGGAGTACCACAGTGCACCAATGTTTGTCCGACATAAATATTTGTGGCAGTTTCCATGGCACTTCAGAGCCAGAGCAAAGAGGAAAATGTTTCTGACTCATCTTTGATGCCCCGAAGAGTCTGAAGGCAGAGGGAAAGATATTTCTCATGACAATGTAACCCAACGACAGCTTTAAATAGCATCTTAGACACATTTCCCATCAGTTTTAGAAAGAAATTCTTCTTCATAATTGGTTCACACTTATAAAAGACTCAAACACCCAGAAAACCGGCCACATGACTTTTAGATATTTAAAAAAAAAAGATTTTTAACTTCCCATGAAAATGTTTGAAAAGCCAACGTCTTCTTTCTACTCGTCTCGTTTCACATCACACCCAATCCTGAAGATGAGAATTAGAGGTGCATTTAGTGGATTCATTGACATGTTTCCCATGTGAGCCACAGCAGCAGAGCCCATCCCACCCATCCAGCCAGTGCTCATTCTCTCAGTGGGAACCTTCACTCTGTGGCTGCTGTGGAGTCGGGACCGAAACGGAGCGCACACCAGGGCAGTTGTGTCCTTTTAAGTCCTGCTCAGGGCTGAGGGAAAGGCTCGCGTCAGACGCCTCACATCAGTGTTCCCAGTGGGCTATGGATTAGGAGCGAGCAGAGGTTAGAGGAGAGGAGAGGTCCTCTTCCCAGGGGGAAACGGCTGGGAGCCACGGCAGTGCACATAACTCAAAACACACAGTCAATGTTTCTGCTTTTACGCCACAAATAAATCTGCCCGTCTCTTTCAGCTTCACCAACAGGAAAACACATACAGCCGAACGATGTGAACCACAAAGTGTTTGCTCTTCTGAAACATGTCTATCCTTATTGCGAGGATTTTCTTCTCCCCGTCAAGCCTGACATACCTTGATAAATAGAAAAACACAGTACTGCCTCATATTTATGCTTTCTTTACTAACCTAGTATGACAAAGGTCATACAGATGTCAGGGTTAAAATAAGGTTGACAAGTTGTTTTTTTTATGTCAGTTTTACAAATTGCAGTTGTTTAAATATAGCTGTTTTTTATTCTTCAGAAGCAGTGGTTATATATGACCAACACATCATAAAAGTATTTTTCTTTTCACCCAAGCTTGTTTTAATCCAGGCATCTGGGTGTCCTCTGACCTACAAATTGCCAAGTCAGTTTCTACCGAATACTTTTGGAAATCATAATTTAAATCATAAATGTAATTATTTTGGGAGCATTCAGGCCAAAGAGGGGGGAAAATCAATTTGGAAGGTCTCTGTATTCCAACACACTTTTCCTCAGTAATTCCGAACACACTGTATGTACTTTGGTGTTTCCTGAGAAGGAAAATTACTGGGTGTACCTCCCAGCCCTTACATAGGGTGTGAAAGCCCCTTGGTGTGTAGCAGCTTTCCCTCCAGAACAGAGCCGCCACACTGAGCAGGCCCAGTGTACAGCGGCCCTCTGTCATCACAGCAGTTCACAGAAAAGCTTTAGGTTGCTTAAGCTAATATTTGCAAAGCATGCAGCAACCTAAGTCGCTCACGAATAAGATTGGAAAAAAAGTGGCAAAGGAATGGAAATGGATAAAATGTCCTTTCGTTTTACAAAGCCACGAGCCACACGTGCGATCCCACCGCAAATTCATTAGGTCTTTTTAGGCTCTGATGAAAATATTACAAAATACCACAAAGGCCCCAGTGCAGACGGGCCCCTTTGTTCATTCACATATGGAAGTATAAAGTTGCAGTGTAGCTGAGGCTGAGTGTTTGTCTAAACCGCCCCCCGTCACTGAGGGTCCACAGAGAACAAAGAGGTTGTTGAGAGATATGTGGAGGCAGGAAACAGAATGAATCTAAACGCCCAGTGTGATAATATCAACCAGAGAGTGAGAAAAGACGAAGCTTCAGCCAAACAGTGTCTTCAACAAAGTCCTCGTGGACTAGGATGAGAGGGAGAAGTGTTGCATTGTTGTTACAGATCACTGATGATGATGATGGGTTTCTTTACTTCAGTAGCTCTGAGCTGTTCTGAACTTTTATATATGTTGATTGTTTGAAGAGGTTTTTTTTGTTGCTACTTTTCTTGCACTGAGGCCGTGGGACTCGAGCGCTGGCTTTTATTGACGAGGACTTTTCCTTGAAGACAGCTTAGATGAGGAGGCTGTAATGGTTTATTAAGTCACAAACAACAATAGTTGAATAGGTCAACACAATCAATAAGAAAGCTGTTTTTTGAAGTCGGCAAATTTAAATGTAACCCCAACAGAGCACATGTTGTGCGTTGTCTGTTTTTCTTTGTGTGCGCGCGTGTGTGTATGTGTGTGTGTGTGTGTGTGTGTGCGTGTTCGTGTGTGCATGAATCTCCTTTTGTGAGTGAAAAGCTGGGATATTGTGAAAGATTAGACGCCACTTTTAGGCTAAATGCACTGGAGAGGGTATAGAGCGGACAAAAGTGAAAGCCACAGCCAGCATGTTGAAACAGGTTGCCCGTTTGTTCCCAAGTTAACGAGTGTGTGCACTCACACAAAAAAAGAAAAACCACACACACACACACACATGCTCCAGAACACTGAAATCTTCCTTACATAAAAGAAAAAAATTGGATTGCATATATTGGCTTTTATGACTTGTAATTGGTAATGGTTTAATTAGCATGCTATGAGCTCAGGCTAGAGGGGCACTGAGAGCTGCGTCCTGTCTGTCCATACACATTAATCTCGCCTGATCGTGCTCGGAGGGAGAGGCTCTATTGTCAGCAGCAAATGCCTTCAGTCGGAGGTGATGTGTTGATCCCAACAGGGAGGGCTTGGCAGGTTTGCGTGATTGTTGCCTGCTCACCGAGGCTCATCCTGTTGAGCGGATTCCTGGGTGACATTATGTGTCTGCCCGCAGAACAAAGATGAGTAAGGAGAAGAAAAGGAGCAGGAGAGGGGACGGCTGGGGCAGTGCTACCCTCTGGCTTGGTACATGGTCGAGTCTGAGCCTGCAGCTCACAGGTGTGATAGTCTGTTGGGCCTCACTACATTCTCAAGCTACTTCTCTCCTTCTTTTTTTTCTGCTTCCTCGTTATCCCCCCCCCCCCGTCCTACCTTCATACACACACACAATCATTCTTTCTCACTGTAATTCATGTTGCTCATCTGCAGCGTTTCCAGGAGACACAAATTAAAAAGGGATTCTCATATTACTCTGTCACACTTGAGCTGCAGGCCTCATGAATCACAATAAATTCTATTAAGCGACACTGCCTCTGTTTTGCTCCCTCCCCAGCTACCACCCAGGGGGCCTACCCCTGTCACTGCTAAACATCTGTGTTTATTTACACAATCACACACCTAACTAACTGATTCCTTAATGCCCTGCCCCTCCTGGAAAAAAAAATATTGTTTATGCTAATTTGCAAAATGTCAGAGCAGCGGCGTGGTTGTCATTGGAAAGAGATGTTTCAGACAACAATGTTATGGCAAATTGCAGGATGCAGTTTCTAGGGATTTTCTAAGACTGGCTGCTTAAACATGAGACTGGATGCCTCTGATTAAGACCGATATATTACAGTGGCTGGATGAAGGGCAACATTTAACCATCCAGGAAGTTTTACATGCATATGTGTTCTGTCATCATTACAATTACAGTAATGTCTTTGATATTATTTCAGGCCAAAGGTCAAACTCTGTGTTAGGCTGTTGGTGTCCCAGGGCGGGCCTTCCGAGAGCACAGCACCTGCCTTTAGTACGGATGAAAATAAATGATGTAAGACTGCTGTTGAGCATTCTGTAGCAGACAGGCACTTTTCTGTGTGCCATGCCTCATCTGGCTTCCCTCCAGTGAACCAAGTCACGTGGCTGGTTTCCTGGCTAACTATGGATGTGGCACTAGCTGATGGCAGGCAGTTGTTTTGTCCCCCTCCCCATAAGAAGCTCACCTCTGCCCGTATGCATGCAAACCAGTATATAAATTGCTGAATCAGTGTCAGTGATAGAGTAATGGCACGGGACGCATCGTAAATTACAGCAAGCGATCCCGGGATGCAGACACTGGCTGTCGTGTCTGAGTGAACGTTGCGCTCCTGAGCTAATGAATACCTTCATCTGGCCTCGACAGTCAGCAGATTGCCCCGCGTTGATGGATACTGTCAGCCCTCCGCCACACCACATTTCATTGCACAATAAACATGGTTGTCAAAACCAAACAAAGTGAAATCAATTTGTCCTGTACAGTGAGTGCATGCTAAATGAAATTAACGTACTGTGGGGCTCGATGGCAGGGAAGGTAGTGTATTATTTCTGAATTCATGATGGCTTTAAGGCCTTTAGCATTCTAGGAGGCAAAAGCAAAGACAGAATATGACACAGGACTCAGAGTTCGACTCTGTGTTTACCAAAGTGTATGAGGATTTTATACGTGTATTAGTTTGGCAGTAGGGACTAAGAAACAGCAGAACTTTAGAGGATTAGGCTTTCTATACAGAAAAACTTAATTAAGTCAAATATTTCAATATGAATAACTTATGCCAGTAATGATTTTTGAAATGATTTTTGAAATATTAACAAATACAGATTATACATTGATTTTGATCAAACAAATGTTTTCTTTTTGACCCTTCTTTGAAAATATGTCCATTATTTTATATGTATACTTTTCCCACTTTTTTGTAATGTACATTTGCTGAAAAAAGAATCCTGATTTTGAGATAAGACCGACAAATATCCCTAATTATTTTGTGACCATATTATAATCGTTTCCTCCTTTGGCAAGAATTAGATCCTATGTCAAATAGGAGCGAATTATCTTGGCAGCAGCTAGTGTAGAGTCACAATCTGAACATACATTTTTTCATCCGGCCTCCCAGTAGAAGCCTCAGTGTCTGTGACATGAGCCGGTGAAAATCCATTTGGGATGCCTCTGCACTGGGAGAAACAGGTTTCCTAGTTGGCAGCTGGACCTCGCATGCACTCGCATGCGCATAATCCAACTTCCAACACACCCCCATCTCTCTGTGTTAGTGTGTGTGTGTGTGTGTGTGTGTGTGTGTGTGTGTGTGTGTGTGTGTGTGTGTGTGTCTGATTAATGTAATGCCTTTTCAGCACTTGTCTTCTGTAATAGCTTTGAAAAGAGGACATGCTTTTCCAAAGTAAAGACACTCAAACTCTTCAGCGTCGTCAGTGATTAGAGCAGAATCTGTGGATTTTGAATTAATGCCTCCGCTCATTCCTCCATTACTCATTAAGAGTTTGATTTTGTTTATAAACTGAAATAATAATAGAAATCAAACCCCAGGTAACATGTGCCAAGGCTGCTAGTGGAATAGTCTAATGAGAAGGCATCACATGTGGATGATGAAATATGCATGAGTCATCCCGAGCTTTCTTTTCCAGATTTCAGATCATTAAAGATGTATCGTAGCATATGGAAGGCTTTTTTTGTCTTATTTTTCAAGCCTTGTTTATCAACATGTTTTTGTTTGTTTAAATATTCATGGTGCTTTTATTTAATTCTTTCACATCTTACATATAAAAGCAAGCAAATGCGCATGCAAACAGAAATCATTATCACTCTGATGTACAGTTTAATACTGAGAGAAACTCTCTTATGCTGATTGTGAATGCCCTGATTGAGAACCAGCACTTTGCAGAAACGGCACAAGCTCATTGCAAATGTGTGCCTGGTTTGTTTGTTTGTGTGTGTGTGTGTGTGTGTGTGTGTGTGTGTGTGTGTGTGTGTGTGTGTGTGTGTGTGGAAAGAGAGTGAGAAAGATGAAAAACAGTAAAGAAGAGGAAGGCACGTCAGAATTTACTTATATATATATATATATATATATATATATATATATATATATATATATATATGTGCTTACAACTTACAATATATGTATTAAAAGTGTACTTTGAAAGAATGTAGGATTTCCCTTTAATTTCCAGTTTCCCCTCTGTGATTTTTTTCCTAAAGACTGCCTCAAGTCCTGTATTTGGTATTTATGTTGGCACTATGGACACAACAGATATCTAACTGAAATGAATGGTGCAGAGAATAAAAGTGGGAACAATTGCAGACAAAATATTTAACAGCTATTGAAGTCCAAGATTCTATTTTGGTTTTGGGTGGACCATTGTGTTCACTTTTATGCACATGAAATATAAGCCTGTTTAGTCATCCTACTCAATGTAATGTCTACGCTCTCAAGGAGGGTTTGTTGCCCTGCATTCATCTGATACGACGTTCATGATGATGATAGCTGCGATAGCAGCCGATGAAGGAGAGTTTGATAATGGCTCGTCATTTAATCAATGTCTTGCCTTGCTCTCTCCTCTTGTTCCTGCTCTGGCTATTCCAGGGTCAAAGGAAGTCAATGGCTCTACATGTAAACCCCAACCCTATTATTGTTGGCCAACAGGAGGTGCTGGATCCACTGAGGCGAGAGTCTTCAGGGAAGCTCGAGGAAGGAACAACAACGAACCCCACATTAAAAGGCCAATGAATGCTTTCATGGTGTGGGCCAAGGACGAGCGGCGCAAGATCCTGCAGGCCTTCCCCGACATGCACAACTCTAACATAAGCAAAATTTTGGGTAAGACCTTCTAAATCTAGTACAGAGAATATTTCAATGTTGATCAAAGTAATAAACAAGCAGTGTTCATTGCTCGTTTCATTTTTGACTGTAACAGTAGTAGAAGACATTTTATAAGATTTCCTGAATCAGGGTGAATTTTGGTTATACCATACATACATACTGAGCAATGAGCATTTTCAGCTTTTTACATATAGATATAGCACACTGGAATGTAAAGGTGATCTGATAAAGCCGCTCGGATCTATAAGAGGGAAGGTGTGTTATCTCACAGGCCAGTGTGCCGATTCACCTCAGCACACAGATGGATTTATAGCCCATAAGTGTTTGTCATGAAAAATGACAGAGGCTAAATGGGTCTTGTCCCCTTTGCATTGGAGTCCATACATCAGAGCTGTTAAAAGAACTGTCATCCAGTACCTGGTAGGACACTTCACAGGGCTGAAGTATTTACTACGCTATCTTGTTGTTTCTTACCATTTGACATGGAAGCATGTCTCTCAGATAATGTGCATTGGCAGGGCTATCAAGAGGTTGGTGTTGAATGGACAATAAATCCTGGCACACGACTTTGCTAGAAAACTTCTGCCCTTATTAAGGACGATTCTGTTTTAAATCAAGCACTGACCCAGTGTTGTAAAATGTGACTGGATTGTGAATTCTAAAACATTATTGGCTCTTTTGACAGAATTGGAAAGACTCTGAGTATTCATTTATCTGTTAATGTGTTTTACTAAAAAGTCCCTGCTTGTTTTCCAAATCTCAATCTACCATGTAGGTTCTCGGTGGAAGTCAATGACAAACCAGGACAAGCAGCCATACTATGAGGAGCAAGCCCGCCTGAGCAAGCTCCACCTAGAGAAGTACCCAAACTACAAGTACAAGCCGCGGCCTAAGAGAACCTGCATTATTGACGGAAAAAAACTCCGCATTGGAGAGTACAAGCAGATGATGCGGTCAAGGCGACAAGAAATGAGGCAGTTCTTCACTGTGGGGTAGGCATGCCGTCACAAAATCCACCATGTAACCACACTAACACAGGAACAATCTTAAAACATACCAACGGGACTGCAGCTTTTTGCCTCCCTGGAGCCTTTTCTCATACAATATAAATACAACTTCCAAAAGCTAGAATTGAATTAATCTCTTCTTTATTGGTTTTAAGACAAGGGACTGACATGCCCATTATAAGGGGTCTTTTAACTGTTCTGATTTTTAATTTTAGACAATAGCTGTCTGTAAATGGAGCTTGAAGTGCAGATATTATTACAGGATATAAGCTGTAAGTATAGACTTACAGATGCCTAGAGGGCAGCAGTCTGAAGCTTAACACTTTAATTTACTGTGTGGTTAGTAGGAGAACCCTTCTCCAGGTGTTCCCATGTCAGTCATAAGCTTCAGCGGCTGGACTATCAATCATCCAGCGCAACAGCAGACAAGAGCAGCACTAACCACGTATTGGTTTTATGTCACCAATAAACTGGGTAGTGTTTCTGAACAGCTCAAAACGGGAGCTGTCAGGAGAACCTTTCTTTTCCCAAATCATTTTCACAGAGCTGCTGGCCTCATGCAGACTGTTGTGGGAAACCCCTAATCCAGGCATCTCAGTTTATTTAAATATATACATATACAGTATGTATCTATATATATACTGTATATGTTTAAAAATATTAGTTATTTTTTGCCCTACTACCCTAAGCAGTACTGTCTTTTTTAGCAACACTTTCAGATCCCTTTCCATCTGTCATGTCATATCATGTTTGAAGGTCAAATTTGTATCAAAGGTCATGAAATGATGATTAATCTTAATTTCATCTTTCTCCTACATCCAGACAGCCACCACAGCTTCCCATCACTACCAGCGCCAGTATGGTCTATCCTGGGGCCATCACCATGGCAACCACGACGCCCTCACCTCAGATGACATCAGAGTGCTCGAGTGCCTCGGCGAGTCCTGAGCCATCCATTCCCGTCATTCAGACCGCCTACAACATGAAGCTAGAGCCCAACACGATGGCAAACAACAGTGAGCCGGTCAATGGCGTGGACGAGATGGACATGTACGAGGATTTTGAGGATGAGCCCAAATCAGACTATAGCAGTGAAAATGAAACACAAGAGCCAGTCAACGCCAACTGAGACCTCTTTGACAGAAGAGGCCGAAGCAGACACAGTGGTTATACAGGAAGACGCCCCGAGGGCTGGTCTGATCTGAGGGAGGGGAAGAGCAAAAGAAAACAAGAAAATACACCACAAATAATGTTTGAAAAAAAAAAATATATAACAATGACGTATCATTTAGGAGCCAGCATGCAGATGTGGCTTTATCAGAATCAAAGCTATTTGGTCTTAAGTGTTTCTTCAAGTGTGTGAAGCAGTTTGGTTGTTGTAATTTAGATTTTGTTTTTTGTTTTTTTTTAAATCTCATTGTTTATTTTTTTCATTGTGATCATGGACATTTAAACACATGAGGTTAATGCCTAGAACAAAAGATGGAACTTGAAATTGAACATTTGATATTTGACACATGTAAATCAAATATGAATATTTGATATAAGATTTGAATGCTTAACAGTAACTTAACTTGTTTTCCTCTTCAATTATCAATTATTCAATTATTAATTGATTTTGATATATGATATAACTGTTCAAGATGGGAATAATATACTCACTCAGGTATAGTGTGCCAGCCAACAGCTTGTGAATGTTTTCAATCAAGAGTAAAATATTACCAATACAAAATAACTCAAAATTCATATAGGGTGATGTCAATTTATTACTGAGGGGAAAATATTGCAATCAATATTAATATTATTATTATTCATGTTTTTGATTTTGATTGTTACAACACAAAATTTAGTGCTGAAGTGCCAAACATTTCAAGTTGTTTCAAAAATCTTTTGGGAGAGGCTTCGTGAGTCTTAGACAATCTCTTGATCTCTTAATGCAGCTTCATTATCCAGTCTTTTTTTAATTTACCCTGACAGAACAAACAAATGAAACTCAGGAACTTGGAAGCAGCAGGCTCTGCAGGAGGTTACAGTATTTGACATCTTTGGGTGGTAACTTGTGATGCTAGCTGTCCTCCAGGGAGCCCAATGCAGTGATCATCAATGAAACTGGCCAGCCCTTTCATTTCCTCATCCCAGTCCACACAGAGTACTGTGGCATCCTTCACACGTTTCCAGCACTGCAACCCAGTCTGACTCACCAAGTTCTTAATCAGAGCGATTGTAATCAGGCCAGGATGCTAAAGGGCCAAAGGCCTCCAATCTGTGGGATTGGAACTGCAGTGAAAGTCAGCTTTGGAGGCATTACAATCTCAAATTGATGTTGTACAATGTGTAGCTACAGTATGTTCTGATAAACGCTTTAGCCCCATTTGGACAGCAAGTTTAAAGTCTTAGGTCTGAGAACTTCATTTTTCCCCCCAATCTTAATTCTTTTTAGACATTGTAAATCTTAAACTGACACTAAGAAGTCTTAAAGCAGAGCACAGTCATTGGGTTGATGCAATGAGTTGATTACTGGAGCAGTCTTAAAAGAAGTGGTAGTTCATGAGGATATTTCTGAACAGAGCAAACGCTAGAATCATGTTTCTTATATTGCCTCATCATATACACGTGACAAAGGTAACTTAAAACAGATTTTTGCATGCACGCACTTACATAAATTCTCCTTCTGTCACCTTTGAGCCTTATTTAGTTATTTCGAATAATCTTAGCAGCTTTTGGAAAGCACTTATCCACAACATGCAATGACTCAGAAACAAGAAGGACACAGTCCTGATTTCAGCAAAAAGCTGACGAGCAGTGACCTTCTGGAGACTGCAGCTAGATAAAGCTCCTCTAGCGGTCAAGGCCTTGATGTTGCGACTCAGATCCTCTTTACGGGGCAGAAGGTCTAAGTGGCTCCCCTCCCTGCCATGCCCTGCTCTGACCCCTGCCGGTGGCAACCTCAGCACCCAGGGGGCGCCATCTGGCTCGGAGAAGGAGAAAACACCAGGGAGGGATGGGAAACAATAAAAATGGGGTGTGTGTCACTCATTGTGCTTTCCATCAAAGTGCTGGAAGTAAGGCCTCAACAGGGCTTCCACCCCGGCCCAATCACCAGGCACTGGCGAGCAGATGGAACAAGTACATCAAGCTGTGGGGGATTATTAAAATGACTGACGACTGGGTATCATCTGAAATACAGCATTATTAATGCATGAGTCCAGCTATTCCCCTCCCTTGCCCTTGAACCTGTCCATTTCAGAACGAAAGCAGGATCTGAATGGCTGGTCAATGTATTTAACTGGCCAAGATCCCCACTGCTGGTCACTGCATTTTCTCCGAGCTCTAATTGGTACGGATGGTTCTTTATATCACTTTAGCACTGTTATCTTCTGAACTCTTATTGTCAATACCCATTCGGAGCTGGTTGGCATTGTTCCTACTTTTTGGAAGCATTTATATTTAGTCTTGTAAGTTTTGTTTTTTATCCGACTCATTGATAATTCCTTTTTTTTTCTCATCACATGTTTTCTACATTGTTCTCATTTTGAGGTAAAAAAACATTTTAAGGATGCTCTCCTACAAATAAGCCCATGTGGGTTTCCCTCCAAGTCAACCTGTTTAGTATTTTTAAGCTGTTTGCTCCTGTTTGCTGGTGGTTAGATTGATTTGTATGTGATTGTAAATATTTTAATGACTATGCCACATTGCTTTAGTTGGCTGATAGTTATAAAGGACTCTTCACGGAACTGAAACTTGACTGTGCTTATACAGAAAAAAAACAAGAGACACAAAAAAGACAAAAAAAAGAAAAAGACATGACAACAAAAACTCACGAGGAGACGATGTTTCATAAGTGTTATAAGCACTGGATATAAATTGTATTTTTTATCAATTCTGATTAATGTGAAGCTGTTTGAGGAAAAACACCATGAATGAACAAATTTCCCCAGTTGAACTCGAGGGTTTGCTCTCACAGTTGCCAGATTTGAGTCCCCCCCTTTACTTATATTGTTTATTTATGCAAAGACACATATGATGAATGAACACTTTCTCTAAGCTTCAGGGCTGCCTAGGGGAGACACTCAGCACAAGAAAGCGAGCAGAAAATTCAACAGCAGACTCGGTTAGCCGAGAAACGCCAGACTTCAGTGCATTGTATATTGTATTCGAAACTGTAGAGTATCACCATATTGTATTTATTATTAGCCACCGCTGGCTCTAAAATTGTCAGTAAAACAACAACATGGACAATCATGGAAAAAGAAGAAAAAAAACATGCTTGATGAATTGGAGTTAAAAAAAATGTTTTTCAGTTAATTCACCATCTCATTTAGATATTATTGTAAATATAACATAGGAAAATATATTTTTGTTCATTAGTGAAGTATAAGTTATGTATTTGGCTGTTCTATTTTATTTCTTTTTATTATGTACATGTTTTTAAAACCTGACAAGTCACTGTACCTCATGTAGATGCTGAAATTATCTGCTTATTGGATGAGAGCAGTATTGGACCTTAGACAGAGAGAAGCCCCTCCCTTGCTCAAGTTTTGGATTCTTGTCTGGAATTTTCACAGAACCAATTGAAATAAAGGGATTTACTCATTTGCCTTTTCAACATACTGTAGAGAAGTCTTTACAAGTACGGTACTCGTTTAAACAACAAGCATTTGACGTAAAAAATTATGATTACATTTTATTTCCCCAATCGGGTATGCTGTACATCCACACTTGTGTTTATTACAGCACTCATATTCTATGGCAAATTCATGAGTAGCTGATATCATCTTAAAAATCTGCATGCATTTGGCTTGCATCAACATTATCATCATAAAAGAAAGGTGTTTTGTGTGTATGACTGTTTCAAACACAAGTTATGTTTCTATTTATTTTTCTTAAAGGTGGGAGCGTGCAAATATTTATTGTTTCAATGTGTCAAAACGCACCTACATAGAGCATTTTTTTGTTAATTCTCTCCTCGCCATCTTTTTTGTATGTTCCTGATTTTTAATGAACATGTTCATTACTATCCAGCCATCTGCATATGTAGCCCTCACAGTTTTCTCTTAATCCACATGTTAGACATGCAAAAGGTTTGAATGAACAACTGAAGACAAAAGCTTGTATGCTGTTTCAACATTACTTACTGTAGTTTGATTTATTTTTCCGTCTGAACTTTGTGATGTATATGGTGGGAATGTTCTCTGTGTTAATTTAATCAGCACAATTCACTGACATGCTGGACTGACATGCTAGCTGCTGTTCAGAAGTGTAACATTGTTGTTCAGGGCAACATTTAAAGTTGTCTTTGGTACTTTGCTTTTTAGAGTTGTCTCAAGCAACACTGTGTGTGGCTCTTCAATCACTGGAGCCATTGTTTTGAAAATGCTGGCAGCCTGATACAATTTTCTGCGTAGAAAACTGATTTTATTTTTTTTGTTCCCTTCCTGGCAGGTACCTAGGCCCCTGGCAAGTATTGTTTGGGTGTTATTAGAGAAAATGAAATACATAGTGTCTGTTGCTGCTTTAAAAAAGTTTATGTCTGAATATGTAAATACTTTATCATAATATCTTGTACAGTCCAATGTAAAGTTTTTAATTCAACTTAAAAAAAAATGTTGCCATCACATTTGTGTTCACATTCTTCTTTATACAGTACAAAAGATCAAATATTTGCTAGGGGTATTATTGCTAAAATGAAAAAAGAAAAAAAATGATTTTTTTTTATGTTCGTTTTGTTTTGCTTGGCTTCAAAGTGTACACCAGCAAGTCTTTGGTTTCCATGTGCAGTATTGACGTGAGGTAAACTTAAGGTGAATAATTTTACAGTGGTGTGTGTGGAGAGCAATCTCCTCAGCTTTGGTAGTATTAATACACTATATCATGTCGAAACAAACCAATGAGTGACACATTTGGGTACATCTAGGGCACCACAGAAATGTGGATACTGTATATGATTAAATTATCCACACAGGATCAATTCAGGCATATTATAATGTAACAGCATTTCCTGTGTGTCTCAGTCCATTGTAACGATGCAACAGTGGGCTGAATAACTGCCTGTTTAAGCTCATTTACCTCAAGAATTTCCTCCTTTTCTGTAAAAGAGACAGAAATTGTGTTACATAAAGCTTCTCACATCACTCCATCTTTTGTACTGCTGTTGACACTTACAAATTAAAGAGACATTTTGTTTTAAGATTTGAGTAATTACTTTCTTCTGTGGTGGCCTTCATCCTATCACTTTTCTACCTGTTCGCTTCGACCTTTCAATATAGTGCAAATTTAGCTATTTCGAGTCTAAATAGCAAGTTGCTGCTTTCCTCATTAATTCCCTTTGACCTGTTTATGACATCCTCAACAAGATGGAGACAACCTGGATGAGACTTTGCATCATGACATGTACGTATGTATACAAACGTGCATGCCTGCTGTTCATTTATATACATCCATCCCTTTACAAAACCTCTCTCTCTCCGTTCACTGGCCATTTTTGTAAACCGGGTAAAATGTACTTCAAAGACATACACATGTTAATGATTTTAAACTGATTGTTCCTGTAATGCTTACAGTCAGGTAACTCATACGAATGTGTGGCCAAATATTAGTTATTTTGAAAAGAGTAAAATTAGGCGTTCCAACATACATTTGAAACATTTACCCAAGTTGAAACCAAGTGATTTTAGCAACCCAGGCGGCTCTAATCTTCCCAAATCTACCTGGGGCTGCATTACAACTAGCACAGTCATCAACCTTGTTCATGAAAAGAAGCCACACTTTTGGACGCTTTCTTCCTCACTGTCAAAAATGCTTCTCAGCAGCATGTGTCAAAGCAGGTGACAATGTTTCCGACTTTGATAAGAGGTGCTCTCCCTCTAGTCACAAAAAGAGAGAGAAAAAAGTCAATGAGAGTAATTTTTGCAAACAGCAGTCAGGCAAACGTGCGTTTTCTCGTCTCAAAATTTGACGTCAGCAAGAAAAGGTGACATTACGTTGATATGCTGGCTTGCAATGTGCCTCTCTGTCTGTCTGTATTGATATATTAGGTGGAATGTACATCTTTTGGTTCTGTTCTGGCACATTGTACCGAACAAAAGTAAAAGCCAAATACAACTATTCCTACATTTGATAAACCCCATCGGGCATTGATGCTTACAAACTGCTGCTCAGAAAAAAATGAGTGCATCACACTGGAACACTCGTCCCGCTGTGTACAGTATGAACATGCACTAAATGAAACAGGCAACAACCTCTGTGGGGAACAGTCCGGACAATTACGGGTTTGATGGCACTTCTCTTGGGTACAATACATTTTGAAACAAGACCGTGATTATCTACACTATCAGTCACAGTTTAGTTACAACTCTCGACAAACGCAAAATGGAAAGCAATGAGCTGACGAACTGGCTATTGATTAAATATTGAATATAAAAGGTTGATTAACTGGTCATACTGGCTCTCTCTCAGTAAATAATAACCATCAAATATTCAGCCAAGCTATAGTATAACCAGAATTTTATATTTGAAAGTGTATAAAAGGGAGCCAGCTTGAATGTGTCTGATGCAGGAGATATAAATAATAGTAAACCAGGAGCCATAGTCTATATGCTTATGATTACACTGTATAGCAGTAGCTAATTGTATAATATTCTGAGGACTAGACTATTCATCAGGCAGCAGAGCCATTATTTAATGGTCTACATTTTATATTTTCTATAATTTCTTATTGATGTTAATTATAACATTAATATTGTATTGGTATTGAAATATTTACCGAATATCGTTTGTTTAATTCTGTTCTGTATGGTCTACATATTCTTCAACATGGAGCAAACTGCTTTCAGGGATCAGGGATCATTGAGGGAATCGCAAAAAAAAATAAAATCAGACCAATAAGCAGAATTGATAAAGACATTTGTACCAATAAAATATTGTCAATTCCCATCCTTACAAATACAGTGTATTACAGTTGATTACATGTGACATACGAGCACAAACACCAATAAGATGCCGCATATTTTGAAGTGGCACAGCATCAAAGGTTTATAGCCTATTTAATCTGGAAAAAGTGGAAACCATTTTACGTTGAATGTTTGCAGATTCAACTTAAAGGAGGCATTTACTCACCAGATGATTATTGTGGATTAGTTTAAAGAATGACCTGCACAGGCTGACACCAGCAGACAGTCAGGTGTGGGTGTGTGTGTGTGTGTGTGTGCCAGAGCCAGAGGTCATTTTGAGAGTTTTAAGCACAGACTATGTCCATCACTCTTCTCTGGATCTCTGCCATCTATTGCTCATTATCAACATAATTACAATGCGTTCTACACCCTGCTTCCTTTTTAGATAACGTCCTTCTTGATACAAGGGGTAAAACATTTCAAAAACATTCTGAGTCAGTGTTATTACAAGTCAGCCCCACACTCTGCTGATTTACACTTCTGCTGTTAGCTGTACTTATCTACAGAAAATAATTTCCTTAATTTAAAGAGTATCTGGAACTAAAGTCATTTTAACCATTTGGGGAAACTGTTTCATTTGTTATTTCAATCAATCACTTTGTCTTTTATCATTGTACTGTTTGCTGCCTTCCCAAGAGCATATGAAAGCCACAGTTTAACTGCAGTGTCTGTAATAGATGTCTGTATAAGCGCTCTCCAGCAGTAGATGGAAAACTAGACGTACATTTCTGCACAATAAATCTTATAGTAATTTTCCAAGCCTGCATGACAACTAATGGCACGGAGAAAAGCTCTGTGTTTTGTGTATTTGTCTTTGCATTATTGTGCGAGTGAGTGTGCAACAGTTCAGCACTGCTGAATTGGTGATATTTTAATCGTGAATGTGAGACATAAAAAAAAAAAAAAAAGACCTTTGAGCAGTTTTTGCTTCGCATTGCACCCATGGAGTTCTGTGCGAACCGAATTAAAGGGTCGGGGGGAATCACTGGGGACCTGGTGAGCTATGGGGAGTAATCCTGCTTTTTGTAAGTGGCCTGTTTGGATGAACTGTCACTGTTGTACAAAGATGTGTATATTTGAACGGCAGATAATAATTAATACAGCAACGCTGTCATGTAGCGGGAGGGCTGCTATTTCACAATCCTGATGACTAAACACCAGAGGGAAGGGGACCAGTGAGGGGCTTCTAGAACAATATTTTACTCATTTGGATCTGCTCAATGCTGCAGCCGTTGCACCCAGTGAATCTGTCAGACAACACCATTTCCCCAAGAACAGCTGCTATTTATCTGATTTTCTCATTAGAGTTGACTCATGACTTTATTGTACTGGCTTTGGCAGAGGCGCTGCAGTGCCTAGGTATGGCTCTTTAAAACAGCTGATACTTGGTCTCCCTGATGTGACTGGATGTAGAAACATCCGTCATATGTTCAGTTTTTTTCCCCAGATTTTCAGCCTTCTGTTCAAATTATGTTAAATAATTATTTTATCTATATGTCTATTATTTATCTATATATGTCTTGCAGAAACACTGTCAACCAGATGTTTGACATTCTTTACATCCCTGTAACTTTCAGCTTATTTCCATCTATGACCAGCACAGGTGAAAGGAAAGAAAGTCGGGATAGATCCCAGGAGTCATCAAGCATGTATACAAGAACAGTATGTAAGAACAGCTCAGACCCTTAGCAATGCTTTAATCCTTAGAGGTGAAGGACTTAGAAAATCTTGCTAATTTCACAGATGGTTTAAAATAGATTAGTGTGGAGTAGCAGCTCCCGGAGAAGGGCTGACCCACCAGGCTCCCTGTGCAGCTGCCAAAACCCTTCGCCTGATGCTCAGAAGTGCCTTCCAAAAGTCCTGCAAGGTTAAACTCAAACTTAAGCATCCTGTAATGCAGATCTTGTTAGATTCACCGCATCTTCAATGAACTTCTTTTTTTAAATTCATTTCTACAATAATTACTTTTAAGCGACACATTTTATTCCTCACATTAATGCCTTTGTTATGTGGTTACTAAAGCATCATTATTTATCTCCCTTTCACATTTTCTTTTCTTTCTTTTTGAAAAATTAAAATCTAAGTTAATTGTTGAGTCTTGAACTAGAAATTTGAGGCCTTGGAAAATGAAGTATCACTATCTCACTTTTTTTTCTTGGCTAAAACAATAACCTGGAAGACAAAGAACCTTACTTCAATGTGTCCACTTGTCCGCAGACCCCATTCTTACTTGTTCCTTTGTGTTCTTTCTCATTGGACGTCTTGTACAATGCATCCAAGAGCCATTTTTTTGTAATGGAATAAAAGAGTGAATCAGACGCTGCATGGCATTTTAAATAGGCCAAGCCTGCTGCTTATGCTGGGCTGTGTCCGAGTAGGCCTGACACAACTCTGGCCTGGCTGAAAAGGCCCAGCTTGGAGTTAATGTGCAAAGACAATGGGAGAGGGTGAAAAACTCAACATGGTTTTGTTGGACTTGTCATTCTTTGGTGCATAGCTGTGAGGAAAGCCTAGGAACCATGTGAATGTTATTTGTGCTTTTTTGACCCATATTTGGGACAGCTTTCACAAAGCCCTTGTGAGAAGGCTAAAACAATGGAGAGCCGCTTGACTCCAGCCAAATCATCTTGGACCTGCTTCACTGAAATGGATTTGTCTCCAAAAGACTCACATCGTGGCACAGCTATTGGTTGATTTTAACTATCCTGGAAAAAGTACACAATGATAACTAATCCCAATAATTTGATTATTGTTTTATGAAAAGATTTCACATTACAACGCAAAACCAAAAAAATGTGACAATAGAGGTCATAACAATAGAAAATAATGTCTGTCTTAAACGTGAAAATTAGTCAGTCATATTTTTATTTTTTAAACGTGTAACTATACGTGATTATATGTATTTTGTCTCGAGCGTGATGCATATATTCTTGCTGAACTGAGATGACACTGAAAACACATTTCTGTCTATGTAAATCAGCATGATTTCCTGAGCACAGTTGTTAGGAACACTGGGTTTCTAAATGAACTTTTGAAAATCCACATGGGACAATATTTCAGAAAATGTAATTTTGAATACTGTTTCACATCATTGCATCTCCTCAGTGCATTTGTCTCCCAAAGCATTTGACTGCGTTTCTTGTGAGGAAAAATGAATGTGTAATGTTTTTTAAAAGCTTCCCTGCTTTTTAACAAAATAAAGGTTTCTTTCTTGGAATATTTGTTATTCTCTCAAAGATATCACTTAGCTCTGTCATGCATATGTGAATTACACACCGTTATGAATATGTAAATCTTGCGAGAATGCCTCATTAATTAGTAATTCATGCATTTTTCACAAGCCCAATACTTTGCCAGTGTAGTCTGATGAATTATCAGCGAGAAGTTGAAAAAAAGGGGGATTCATCATCACATTTTCAGAGGTTTTGAGCTACATCTGTAATTTGTGTAATTCAATGAATATGATTTGCAAAGCTTTTTACTCCGGTACCGTTGCAGCTGTCTAGTGATATGATCTATGGATATCTACTTGTCAACACCAAGTGCACTTCTAATGTTAAAAGAAACATTAAACTAGATGTTTGCCTACTCCACATTATTATATTCTGGTTGAAAAATCTAAATTTCAAGCGTCTCATATTTTTTTTTACGATATGTTCTAATAACTCAGTTTTGGTTATTTTAAGTTAGACTAAGCAAAATGATGAGATGTCAAAAGAACATCTCATGCAAGACATACTGTAGCAACCTGCACAACGTGATTTACACAATTTACAGAAGCATCCTGTCTGTGTGCACAAAGCCTTTATATATATCTTCCTTCCTCCAGTGAGAATGATTATGTTTGAGTATTTGAAATGATGAACAAAACAATCAAAACCATTTTTGGTAAAACTTTGTATTTTGAAAATTGTAATCTTGCGATTTAATTTTAAACATGTTGACAGATCTCTGGATCTGGCTTCTTCAAATGAAAGATTCAGGCCAAATTTGGAAAATGCTATCTGCCACATCAACAGCTTGTAATAGGTTATTGTTCATAGCACAAACTCCATGCTAGCACAAACTAAAATAGACTCATATTCAAACCAAATTTCCAAGTAATTACCCAGCATTCAATAAAGAGCTTGTGTAAAGATCTTGCATAAATTCTTCACATAATGATTGCCTAAGTAGCAGTAAATTAATTTGGTCGTTTAAACTTTTAAATGAAAAAAAAAACCATTGTTCATGGCTGCCCATAACCCAGCCAAACACACAGTCCCTGTCTGAAGGTGTGCGCTTCTTGTTTAATCTTGATTAACTTGAATCAAGTATTCTAAGGTTTTGTCCATTGCTGGACCATGAATTTAACATGAAGGCATAGAGGCAGAAGCACTTGGGGTTGTTTTGTTTTCTGTTGGGGATTAAAGCCTTCTACCTTTCGGATGCAGCCACTCTGTTCCGTCCTCCCTATTGGTGGAGGAATATTTCTATGTAAATGGATATGGGAGCGCTTTGTTGTAAACATGAGTGTACTCTGAGGAAAGGGTGCCAGGGGACTCTCAAGCAATAAATATGTGATGGTGGGGAGGTTAAAAGAAACAAACAAATGTGTCATCATAATAATGTATACCACTTTACAATTCAGGGGTGTAACATTAAATCATTCATCTGGATTGTTTTAATGAAACTGTATTAGTTTTGAATAATAGGTTGTGCTGTGTGAGAGTTGGAGTGATTTAGATTCTTTGTTCCCACTCGGGTCGCTCTCTGAGGTACGACAGTGGATTAGCTTAGCTGGACGGATGGTTCATGTACTGTAGTAGTCAATGTCTCACTCACATGTTACAAACACTGTATGTTTTCCTATCAAGTAAAGCAACAAACAGAGGTTTTTTTGTCAATCTAAACATCTTTTTTACCTTTGAAAAGAATCATAAACCTTTTTTTAAGTCATATTCCAGTTAATTGTACATTAGCCCTGGTGAGTAATTATGTAAATTGAGCACAACAATTTAATAAAATAACTGAATATCAATGATACGTCATGATACATATTTTTCATATTCACACAAATACATTGTATCATTATATTTGAAGGTAAGAGTTGATGCAATCATGGCGGTGAAGTAAAAAGATAATATGACAAATTGTGTCACAGAATTGCTCTCAGCGAGTAATAAGTAAAGCAATCACTTTTAATTTGAGTAATGAATAGTCATTGACGTATAACTACTTGACTGAATAATGAGTCCAGCAGTGGTAAGAAGCAGACAGACTCAGTCTTTGCACTTGCCAGTTGGCATTTCCACATTGTTTCTGTTGTTGATCTTCAGTCAAACTCTAAATGCAGCTTCTTGCATCTCAATGTGATTTCAAATATGATTTCATACATGGATTTTTTTACAGTGCTCTAATATGTTATGAAACATGTTTTTGATTCCAAAAAATCATTAAATGTCCAGATCAAAACTAATGCAAGATCCCTATCCTTCACACCACTACGACTGTGCTGACACTATGTTGCCTAGTCGCCAAGACAATCCAGCAGTGATAAAATAGGACTGGGTGTATTCTAAAACTGTGTATATTTATGAATATTTTTGAATGAAGTATTCATTGTTTAGTATTTGTATATTTCGGTTGGTTCTTACATTTTACGGATTATTTAATGATGCCACCAATAAAGTTAATTGACATATTATTGTAACTGAACATAATGTAAATTATAACTTGTTCTGTCTAAAAGGTGTATTGAGTCTTTGCTTCATTGTACTATTCCCACTAGTGTGTTTCAGCTGTTTCGGAAAAGTTTGTGGACATTTTGAACCCTAAAAAAACAGACAGATTAATAACAGTGCTGAGGAAACCCGTCTGGGATTTTTTTTTGCAGCCATGTTAGAAGAGACCTGTTAATTGCTCCTGTTGCGCAAGGATTTTTTTTTGCGATTCTTTAGCATTTGCTCTCTTCTGTTGGGGACATGTCTCGTCTCTGTAGACACAGTGGTGGTGGTGATGAAAAACCAACATAAGATTAAAACATGGTGTCAGAGGAATTCAACATTGTCTCCCCAGCAAATTTAACATATTACAAATTATATTACACCAAGCTTGTCAAGCATTTGGCTTCTGATAATGACTATGCAATCATATAGATGCAAGTGATATTAAATATTCATTTACTCGTTCCTTGAGGAATAATGGTGATGGAAAAATCTTGGAACTTGTTTTCTATTTTTAATGATTCTTTTTTTTTTAACAAAGCAAAAAAAAAAAGCTAGACTGTGGTGAGATTCATATTTTGTCTCATTGAAACAAGTTGGAAACATGCAGAAGGGTTTTTCTCAGAGTGGAGGTTGGGTGAAGACTTTCATTTTAACCTAAGGAGTTAAGTATTAGTCCGTATATTAAAGCAAAGCAGTTCTACATCTCTAAGCCCTTCCCTCATTCATGCTCTCGTCGAAGAGATTGACATAGTAATAAACTGATGTTAATTAGACACACTTTGAAATTCTCCATTCAGCTCCCCTCCATGCCCTAGTGGAGCTGGTGGCTTATTAAATCATTTGCTGCTCTTGGGTGATCGTCTTTTGAATCTTGGCCTGACCCTCCGGGCACAATTTATTTTTATTTCAAAAAAAATTTACCAGCAAATTTTGCATTAGTTCAAGAGAATTATAAATCATTATTACACAGGCAGACACTTCAAACATTTTGTTTAAGAGCTTTCTGCTCAATGAAGCATCAAACGAGATGATGACTGTTACATTGGCACATATCCATTCATTAGCACACTGAAGTTGGCATGATAATGTTTTGTATATGGTACACAAAATTGTATCTATGGCTGCCATCTTTGAACCAAAACATATTTTTCCGTCAACACAGCACACATGGGGAGCAAGCTACGCCATGACCTATAGTTACGGTCAGTCCTGCATGCATCATTTAATTTCAGTCACCATTTCGATTTTCGATTTTCTGACCAATGCAGTTGTTATTTTCCTTTCCAGCGGCCACATTGTTTCAATAGAAAATGCACTGGCCCCCATCTGAATGCCCGTGTTCGTATTTTTTTTTTTAGAATTACGTGTGGTCAGGTGCATTGTTGGCACATTGCTATTTTGAGGAAGCGGAAAGCGATTACACAATTGACCAACTAAGGTCTGGTCTAAAGTCAGTGGCACAGTATTTCACGGTTGTTTCAAGGGCACATTATCAAGACACTAACACAAATCTACACTCTGATTGTAACACACACAGATGGTCTGCTTGTGCGAGGTGCAAGTGCAACTGGTTTGTAAAGGTAACAGGATAAATGATTTAATGAAAGACTAAGAAGAACCCTTTTGAATCATGTGCCTTGTGCAGCATTTCATTTTTTTCCCCGTTGTAAAACTAGTAAAGGTGGATTTGGACAAGCCTTAAATGCACTTAGATCATTAAAATAGAGCCCATTTTGTTAAGATATAGTGCATGAAATAGATTTATAAATGAGCTTGAAAAAGCTTGAAATGCAGAATGAGGACAAATGAAAATCCCAACTCACTCGCCAAACAGCTGATTAGAGTTGAAGTCTCAGATCTCAATACATGATCTTTGTTATTCTCATTTAATTAGATGGAATATTCAACATGCATTGAACCAGTGTAACTGTGAGACTTGAGAGGAGTTGAGAATAATGCTATTGTTTAGGTTTCAGCGATGCCTGTGGCACAACCAGTGGAACAGAAAGTAGTCTTGGTATCAATTATAGTGGTATGATTAGTATGGTTTTGTCTCCCTGTCCCACAGAGCCACAGAATACTAGCTCAATTACCCTCCACCCAGAGGTGGCAAAGCCTTTTGATTTGCCCTGCCTTTTAAATCTCTACTGTAATTCTAATAGCTATATCTCATTAATGACCAAAGCCTCAGTACTGGCCAGCAAATCTTTAACACTGAGAAAGATCACAGAAATGTCCAGAATACTCAGCCTTAATGGTCTATGTGCAATCACGATTAATTCAAATATATGTGCGCTGAAACACAAAATTCATTCCAACATCCAGCATGTGATTACTCTCAAAATAAATTTTTCAATCATTAGATTCAGTTCATCATTAACACAGAGAAATAGAGATAACATATTCATAGTAAAATATGAATATTTGTGCATATTATGCAAAGAATAGATAGATCACAAGAAAGGTTTAAGGAGTAGTCACAGAAGATTCTGGATTCTATGTTATCAGATGTTTACAGTGACACAATGAGGAGATGAATGAGCGGAAAAAGGAAGAGGAGGAGAAAAAAATGGAGGAGAAGGACATGCTGTGCCAATTAAATGGGCCTGGAAAACATCTTAATAATGAACATCAGAGTAAAGTTTCAGATTTATTTAAGCTGCTGGCATTCTCAAATATAATGTGCATTACGCATGAAAAGAGAAAGGGAATTGAGATCATATTGAAGAGTATTAATTTATCAGTTTATTGGTTTTGCAGCTAAGTACAGTGTATTTCATTTGAGGATTTGGCAGCTATCTCCACTGTGGTTTTGTGCTTAAAAGATGTAAAAGCCCTTGTCTGAAAAAATCATCTGACTTGCTTTTTCAAAAGTTACTTTGCTCAGGAAAAAAGCCTTGAATGAATTATTGCAGTGCATTTATGTTGTTAATTCAGAGGATAAATGGTGTTGGAAGCCTGAATATCTAAGTTGTCAGAAATTTGGCACCTTGTTGAGACACATGTTCGCTTCTGGAATCACTGCAACAAAATCAAACTTTGACATCTGTTTCATATTAGGACTTTGGTTTTAAAAGCTTTCAAAAATGGTCCACTAAAGTGTAATGCAATTTTTCCAGAGCCCGTGTTCTCAATGTTGACTCCTACAGCTAAGGATGTAATGGTGTGTGGTTTGAAATATGACGTTGGCTCGCTGGAACAGTTGTCATCTGGTTTCTTGTGACTCGTTTTCCCATCGCTGGCCTCAAATATACTGTAGGTATGATTGGGATTGAACATGGGGAGATGTGGACAGGAAATGGACATTGTTGTTTTAGTTTGGCCTGGGGTATTGTTATCATTGTACAACTGTCAAGGATATATTTACCAACATTTGTTTTACTTTAAAGGAGACAATTAGGCTTTTTCAGTTTTTCACTTTTATCTAGTATGTTACATATATTAAATATGTTTATGTAGAAGGTCTGCAAAGTTAAAAGTCCGCAGTAAAGGGAGATCCTCTCGGTGACAGAAAACACTGCTCCTGGAGCTCCTGAAACGCCTCGTCAGTAGTCCGGTCGACGCTTTGGTACCATCGTGATATATGATACAGAAGTGCATAAGGAACGCCTAGCGGCTAGTCTGTTCACACACAAAGCCAGGTAAAGTGAGAGTGGAGGCTGACGCTTCCTACACGAACTGGAAACAATTGACAAATTTCAACAGAGTGGGCCAGTTAGCCAATCAGAGCAGACTGGGCTTTATCAGCCTCTCCCTGAAAATAGTTCAGAGAGGAGCTGCAGGAATGGACAGTATGAGGAAGCTGATGAGTTTTCTGAACATTCTGAGCATGTAAACCTTTTCAAGTAATAAGCCAAACTATAATCATGAACCTGAATATGAGCATAACATGTCTCCTTTAAATGTAAAAAGGATTAGTTACTGTCTCTGGGCAGCTGGGGCTCAGGAAGTGGAGCAAGTCTTCCACTAATTGGACGGTTGTTGGATCAATCCCTGACTCAGTCAACATGTTGAGATGTACACTATATTTTTCCTGCCAGAGTTTCATAATGATACTAGAATTTTTACACAACTTAAAAGATATCTAACTTACCGTTTTTATAATAATTTGTTTTCTGAGAAAGGTGAGTTGAGGATGAATTTGAGAGATTCCCTCACTTTATCATGATCTAATATAATTTCCTGTGTTTGCGCTTGTGTTGGTCCACGTGTTTTTCTGATCTGAACATTGTTCTGTTTATGTTTAGATTTGCAGTCTTTGGGGTTAACTAAGTGTTGCCATAGTGTTTCCAGATTGGAGAATTACTGGCATCCTCCAGTGCTTTTCAGTGACACAAGCCGTACATGGGAAAACAATGTGGTTCCACTTTGTGTCGCATTATGTCTCTGTTTTGGTCTGGTATTTTCTGCTGACCCAGTTTGGATTTTAACAAAGGTCCAGTTAGAGTAAACACACTCTCAATGATTGATATTTTCTCTACTCGCTGGTGCAAAGTTCAAATTACGACCAATTTATTCTAATCAAACAGGAAGTGTGTGCGTGTGTGTGTGCGTGCGCGTGTGTTTGATTTCAGTAAAGGAAGGTCAAATAAGCTGCAATACATCTCCCCTTCCGTTAAACTCATATTATCTACCGATGAGCTTATGTGTTAAGAGCACACAACCACCTTACCATTTTCATTATCATGCATAATGTAATCCAGATATTTAAAACAGAGGCTTGGAGGCCAGTGTTTCCCATTCAGTAGACTGTGGCAGCCCACAGCCTGCGGCCCTAACGATCCAAATTGTTTTTTAACACTTCTCATCATAACATAAAAGATCTCTAGAGTTTTCCACCTTTGCTTCATTGTAGAACTGCGCACTTCCGCTCCTTGATGTTGGGGGAATTATACCATGTGTGTTATTGTTAGCTAAGAGTTCACAACTTTGTTTATTCTTCTGTATTCGACACTACAACATGCATCTCATCTAATCTGCCGGATGGACAAAGATGTTTGGGTCATTAGTGAGTCCAGGGGCCTTCTTCTCATATCTTTATTTGTTCTGTTCTTCTTATGTTTAAGATTTGATGCAAGTGGCCAAAATCCACACAGGGACACTTTTCTACAACCATGTTGCATCAGAATGCAAAGGAAACGTTTTATGCAACCAAGGAATGGTACACAACCAGTCAAACAGGCTCTTTACCTTATTGCCCTCCTGCCTCAGTGATTTCCGGTTTCCTCCATTTTTATTTCCTTCTCATGTGGCTTAAGATAAAAGTAAGTCCCTTTTTTTGTTACTCCAATCACTGGTAAAGGTATGTTTGTCATTCTGAACGATAAAATGATCTTGATAATTATCATGACAAAATAAAAATTAAATGAATGATTTTAAATAAGTGTCATCTATTTTGTATTTGTCTCAATCATCATCTTCACAATCACTTTGAGGCAATAGGCTTATGTAGCTGTGTAAGGCAACAACAAAGGGAAGAAAATGCAACTTAACAATGTTGGAAAAATCAAACTGAGCCACCATGAGGTGAGACAATTAAGGTAAAAAAGAGGTTAGATAACATCTGTAATTTGGAAATAGTTTGTTAATAAAGTTAATAAACAGCAGTGAAATTTGTTTTAACCCAGGGACAAGTATAAGTGTTGGGATCAGCTAAACTGTACCTGGTGTGTAAGGTAGTGCAGGGTGGGATGTCACAGGCTTTGCTACTGCTTGGTATTTATGATTAAGAATATCAACATATGTAGATGAGGAAAAGCAACATACAACGAAAATGCTGTTATTTATACAGTGTCCGCCTGCTTATCTGCTTTTGGCTTTGATAACAGTATGACCAAAGGCATCTGCTGGCCTGTAAAGCAACCAGCAGTGGTTTGGTCCAAACAGGTCATATCACAGTCACTGAGTCTTGAAGAACATGATCGTGTGTGTTTCCTAAGTTCTGGGCTTATTTTTTCCTGTTGAGAAACACACTCTCTAGGAGCATGTGTACTAGAACCAGGGTGAGCAATAGTGATGGCCAATCAAACAACAATATACACACTGTTTTCACACTTGGGTTGCACTTCCTAACGGGAGGAAGAGAGGCTCTGAAAACAATCCAAATTTGGGAAGGAAACAACACTGATGTAGGATATTAGTCCAAATGGAATATATCATGAAAAACGGGTTTTCAGGGGCAGCAGAATTTAAATGAGTGGCGGGAGGTCATGTCAACGATGGTTTTCAAAATTTAGTGAATGACATCATGTAGGCCACTTTGCAGTACAAGCTGCCTGTTCGTTCACTGATTCTCCCTCCTCCCTGTCTACAGTGCCAGTCTTCATTAATGCGACAAAAATGTCATCAACTTGTTTAATACCTCCTAATATTGTGTATCGTTTACATCCCCCATCCCATCCTCGCACACGCCCTGGAAATGACTCCAAGCTGGGCAGCTTGGAAAGAAAAGGGGGTAACAAGAGAGACTTGGAGCTGGGGTGGGCATAGGTGGGTGGGATAGGGGGGCAAGGGGTGGAGTGACAGGCTATTTAGACGTGCTACTTCACTTCGCATTAGAGTGTACAATATCAGGCATGATGAGCCAAAGTGAGGCCAGATTTCAGGCAATGCTGGTCCAGCATGGGGCAATGGATCACTTACCTTAGGATATCAAAGTCAGTGGCAAAATATCTGATCTGGACTGGGGCCCAGCAGTATAGAAAGAAAAGTGTGAAACCTGGAGAAAGGGAGACACTCATTGAGGAAATCCATTACCACTGGAAAAGCCAACAGGCATGAAAGGAGCTGTCTTGTTAAATTGGCTGCCTGATAAAGCAGGTCTTTGGCTGGGGAGCCACTCAGAGTCACCACTAGTGTCACCAGACATAGAAAAGAGAGAGGCCCTTATTGATGCTGCGAAATGTTGAGTCATTGCAGTCCACCCCTCTGTGTTTTCCATGTTCTCCTCATTACAACAGGCAAAGAAACAACCTGCCATAGGTAATCTGACAGACTAAACAACAAATAGACAACAAATTCACATTCCATTATTTTAAAGCCACTGGTTCAAATAAAAAAAAAAATTCTGTAACATGATTGTCTCAGTTGAGGCTTCATTCTATTTCAACATTAATAAGGAAGTTTGTATTTATAAGTCATTCCAGTCTTTAAAACCCGTAAAGACGTTTCAAATTAATCTCTGCAAGAACCGCATTACTATACAACAATAAAAGCAAAGAGTAAAACTCAGGTTTCTTATATTTCTGATGGCGTGACTACCTGTTCCAAACAAAAGTTAGAAAAAACAATTAAAAATCTATGTTACAGTAAGAAAGACTGAACAAGCCAAGAGGTCTGCTGAGATATTCTCCTTTGACTACTGTAACTTTGGATTGACCTTCTCACTGTCTCTTGTGTATGTTTTTTGATTTTGAAAGATTGGTTTTGGCAACGCCTCTTGCGGACCAAGGTAAGTGGCATCAGGTACGTTCAACCTGCAGTCTATGACCACTGACCCTTTAATCATCTCGGCTCACTTAAGCTGCTGGTGGATCCCCCAGTAGATTTGTTTTTAATGCGCTGTGATTTTTTTTTCCTCCTCAAAAGCCCCCCTTTTTATCTTCTTCCTGCTGTGTGGCTGAAACCCCACTGAAGCCTCAAATCCCCCACATCAGGACAAGAAGGAAAATGCAGCTCAATCACAGCCTGAAAACACATTAACGACTGAATCGATAAAGGACACGAATGCTTCTAGTACTACAACTGTAAAAATTATTTTTGCATATTACCTACTTCATTCTGGTTGCTTTGTGGTTAAGTAGTAAAAACATAGATGCAACTTCAACAGATATAACTTTTCAGCCAAATAGCTTATTGGTTTTGAACAAACAGTGTATTCATCTTTAGAAAAAAATAAATTATAAATAGTTAAAGTAAATTACTATGGAAAAAGTCATCATAATCTGCTCATTATTTAACACAGCATCTCACTGCTGTGAAATCTGCTCGACTGTTCCGACAGTGTTGCTCTTACAAAAAACAAGTTTCCAGAGAACGAAGATTGCTCTTCAAACCCCATGCAACTTGGCAAAGTGTCACACTTTCTGACCTCCAATCTAAACCTCTTTGCTGAAGAGCCAGATGAGGGAAGGTCAGAGTGAGAACAGAGAAGAAAAGAAAGAAAAACGACAGCAGCAACAGCAACAATTGAAATATTCTACAACCCAGTATTTTATTGCAAAGTATTCACTGTTCACAGAGAGCACATCTGAATATAATTTGAAAACACAATTAGGTTAAAACATATTTATCCTCCATAGTTTTACTCATTATTAGTGTTGTCACTGTCATTCGGGAAAACTTGAGCCAATAAATAGGTGATATAATGTTAAAAATGTTGTTTTTTTCCCGCTGTGGATGAGTTTTAAAGTAAAGCATTTTCTGCAGCACACTGTTCTGTTAAAACCCTGTATGAAGAGAAATGTGTCATTCCCCGGAGTGCTCTGATTTGTGCTAAGGAACAGTGACGTCATTTTTGTTGTTGTTTTTAATTATGCCAGTTGAAGAAAAAATGCATGAATATTTCAGGGCCCCACACCTGCATTTGAGAGGAGGGCAGAGATTTTGAGAAAAAGGCAGGACAAAAAGAAGTATTGTTGTTGGGTGTAGGTCAGTGCTGCTCGGCTGCTGCTCCCCAGAACATTCCATGGTGTCACATAATACTGTCAGTTTCCTGTGAAAGTGGCAGCCCAGAAAGATTGAGTGTGCTTGCAAAGTCAGAGAAGTAATATGTATGCGTCTGACTGCACTGTATGTTAGTATATGTACGTGTGCCCCTCCGCTTTTTATCTGGCATGGCTTATACATGATTTCCAATTTTAAAGAAATGCCTTTTGTCTCATATGCTAGTGCTGTATATGCAATCCTAAAGAAACAGAGAGAATGAGACGCTTTTTTCCTCAGCTGTGAATTACCAGAAATGTCTGTTTATGTGTCAGAGCATTTGGAACAAAGTATGATACATCTCCTGTGCAGGGAAGTAGGTCTGGCCTTAAAAAAGTTTTATAGGGTGCTCTATAATATGCATGAACACAGTCACGTGTAAAACACAGCCAAAGAAATAACTCACCTGCCCTCTACTTGGAATAGTAAAAAGAATTGCTCCCTCAGGATGCCACCAATAGAAAAGGGCCTGGGACACAGCCTGCTATTTGTTGTTGCCTCATGTTTGGGTTAATACAGAACCGAGCACAGGTAAGAAAAAGGGCGTCAAAATAAAAGTGCAGGTCTTAAACAGAAATTAATATAGTTGTTATAGATACACTGTACACGCACAGATTAGAATTTACAGCTCACAGAAATTTGTGTTTGTTATGGATTGTCAAAATATACAGTATGTCATACTGTATTTGGATCTTCTGATGTTCCTGTACTTCTCCCCTCTCTTAACACTTTCTGTACAATGGCAGCTGATATGTAAAACACCATTTTAAAAGGTAGTTAGATCAAGTAATTATGTTTATTTTATAAAGTTAGAGAAAAAACTACTAAAACAATAAGTTGCTCTTGTTGTTCACTGGTACAGGTTTTATTCTAATACTGGAATATTTCAGCACATTTCAAAGTCACCATCTCCCTTTGCACCAGTAAGAAGAAATATAAACAGTCACCAAATCAAAAGTTTCAATCCAAAGCAAGAATGTTCGGCATACTTTACCTTGCAAAGTAAAAACTCGCATCCTGTTTATGACAAAAACAGATGCAGTTCCGAAACTGCTTTATTGTTTAGTAAGCCTTTGCTTAACACCATCTATAACCTCAAAATTTTCCTACACACAAAATCTGCAATGTAGTCAGTAGGGGGAAAACACCCTTAAACATTATGCCAGTGAAAAAGTGTAAATTAGACTTGGCCCTGTGCAGCTTTGGAGCTCAGGCTGCAGGCAGGGGAGACATTAACAAGAAAAGGGAGACTCTGTGATTTAAAAGAGAAGCAGCCCCATACCACCAAAGGAAAATAAACTAAAATAATAGTTCTCAAGGACGAATTTAAGAGAATTGTGATTCAACAATGAGGTAAGTACCAAGTTGTTCAGCCTCGATAGCCAGCTAAAAGTCACATTTAAATGTGATGACATCATTTATGTTAAATTGAGTTTCCCTTCTTTGTCTCAATTCTAATAGCTCCAAAAAACTGTTCTGCGTGCGTGCGTGCGTGTTGAGGAAAGAGAGGGCACAATATCTGAAGGTGACATAAAACACTGAGTCCCATATATTTTAAAACCAAGAATGGTCAAAGCATCAAGGATTAAGAATGTTGGACCATGTCTTTAATGAAGAGCTATGGATGTCATTTTTTTTGCTGAGTAAAATTTGCAGATGGTAAATCTTGCCTTAAAGAAAATCAGAAATTATTTCATTTATTTACTTACACATTGTGCTAAAAAAAAAAAAAAAAAAGACCAAATCAGTTGAGGGCAAACTAGTACCACGCGTTCAAAATGTTCTGATGCTAACCTGGTCAGCTACAGCAGCTGATGTGCATCTGTTTATAAATCACTTACATTTGCCTGTGTGGCTTGATTAACTGCAATCACAACATTGTCCCTAAGCATGCCACAGGTCTCATTTACCCGCAGTGCCACGTTTATTTTGTTGTGCGTCTGTTTCAGAATTCAATTATCCCTCTTTTTTTTAACCTGTGAACCCAAAGCCTCACCTCTGCTGTACTCAGACGCAGAATTCATTAAGCTGTTTTCTGCCCTCGGATTTTCACACCACGGCTTTGAACATCTGCACCCTGTCATGTATCATCCCATTCATTTCTACTTAATTTGATCCTAATAAGTGCCTACACAAGGAGCCAGATGTTGCTGCTTCGACTGTGGCACCGAAAGTTTTGTTTGAGGGGAGTTGCGCTCTGTGCCTGGTGGGCAGGGTGGTGCATCCAGTGCAGGCTTAGACTGTTTGAAATCGCTCATTAACATGTAGAATAGTTTTGTGATTTCTTATTTTCAAGATATTAGTTTTTACTTGTCAGTGCACACAGAAATCCATCAGCATTTGACAAGGTCCCTCAGGGTGAGCCTGAGAACTTGCTTTTCATTTTCATTAATTCCAAAAGACAAGTTTACAAGAAAATCATCACACACATATTTGTATTAGTCAAGTAAAACACAGCTAAAAATAAATAACTTCAGTGTTTTCCTTCTGGAGCAAAAGTTTGAAATAATGGAATATAAATCATTCTTTCTCAGAGGGATCAGTGGAGACTTGGGGGAATTGGTGTGTGTGAGGCGATCAGTGGGCAGGATGCTGGGAGCAGGTCTGATTATGTTCTGTGTATGGAGAACCCCTGTAAACCTGACTGCTAATCAGCGCCATATGTCGGCCACTGGCCCTCATTCTCATCTTGTCATTTCAAGTGGCTCCTAGAAATGGCTCCTGACATGCCCTAGATTCAGCCACAGCGACAAGCAGCCTGGCATGTGCTAATGAGAGAAGTGGCTGATGCCGAGGAGTCTCGTGTACCGCAGAGATACACGAGGATGGCCAGAAAAGACGAAGGCTGAGCCACATGACCATTCTGAAGGGGCTTCTTTACCTGATGGTGGTGGTGCTGCCTGCGCACCCATGGGACAGTGTGTGTGTGTGTGTGTGTGTGTGTGTCAATTGAGCACACATATAGGAGAATATGCTTGGATTTACTAGTGAAATGCGTATCCCTAAATTGGGTAAAAGCTGAATGCCAAAGCTGTTTTCTCGAAACTATTGTGTCTTTCTTCAGATTAACCATCGAAGCAATGTCCATCTCTGAAAATGTCTCTCTTTCGTAGGTAGGAAGTTGTTGACATTTCTGAGCACAGGGTGGCCTTTCAAATCTCAACCCTACTCGGTCACTTCCTTGACGGTAACCTGATTCTGAAGCGAACGGTAAACAGGAAAGAATCAACTTGACACAGACACAGAGCAGCGAGGCACCGACATCAGCTGAGCATCAAATCAGGTCAATCTAAATAACTCCCTTGATTATAATTTCTATTGCCTCTGGGGTCGCGGGGGTCAAACGTGTCGTCTTGCCACGGATCATTATTACACAGGAGAAAAACTCAAACTGGGATGCTTGAGAAGGGAACTGAGCTGAGGAGCGTCACCCACTCCTCTGTCTAAGTAGGCATCTGCTCCTGTTTAACCCCAGGCTGCAGCAGCACTCTAGGTAATCAAAGTGACCACTGTGCTTTACTTATTGCCTTCTCGATGAAGGAGAACACGTCACAGTCACACATGCAGGCAGCTATTCCCTCCACAGCCGGTTGTTGTTTAGAGCAACTTATTAGAGCTCATAGCACTCCAACAACATCCAACTGCTCGATCCAAGAATTCAAGACTGATATATCTGATAGAGCCGTCTGTCTACTCGCAGAGCTGTCAGCACCGAGTCCCACACCAGGGTCGGCTGCACTGTTGTCATTCAAAGTGACTGCAGCTTAGTGTATCTGTCAGCCGACTGGTGTCTCATTGTTTTACATGCTCGCAGACGATGCCTGTGAGAGAGTGAGTGCAGGCCCCTCAGGCAAACATCGTGTCAGCCAGCTTTGTTCTACAGGATGCTGGGGCTCCCTCAGCTGCTGCTTGGCTCCTCTGCTAACTGGGGAAGTCAAGGAGATTAAATGGAACATCCTGAATCTCATACTTCCTAATGCTTTGTGACATCCACACTCTGCTGAGACTCTAGGCGTGCCTACACAAAGGAACAGCGACAAAACATATACTGCCTCTTTGAAAGAGAGTCTATGCCACAAGACGTGTACATTATTTTTACTGATGTAGTCTGACAGAAGTGGGAATTTTCACAATGCTACCTTCAATAAATTATGGAGAATGTTTTCAGAGGCATTTAGAGTGTTGCGCTAACAAATGCCACTCAGTTAAATGTGTTCTCCCCGAGCAGGATTGTGCAGAATCTTTGAAAATATAATAAAATATAATATTACAAACAATTCCATGCAAACTACTGCCTTTATATGATGCAAGGTCTTGTTTTTTTACAGGGCTTGCAATAGTTTATTAATGAAGCACTTGATACTGTTTTATGAATTATTGAAGAAAAGACAGTAGTCCCAAGTCAGTCAGTCAGTCCAGTGAACCCAGGGTCTCTGACATCAGGGAGCAATGTCCCGAGAGAGGAGGTCCAAAGCCCAGCATTGTTGAAGGCTGCAGTTGTCGCTTTGAGTCATCATGAATCAGAGTAATGTTGAGAAGTGAGGTATTCTGGATGAAGCTTTGTCACTCCGTCCTTTCCCACCACATTTGCCAAAGAAAGAAAAACCTTAGCCCTAAAAACAACAACAAAAAAGTGCATGAGTAAATGGACTAAATTAGAATGGAAACGTGTGTAGGATGTTTGGGATTTTGTGCGGGACACAAAGAAGAAAAAAAGGAGAGATGACAGTCAGATGCGGAAAATATAAATGTCTGAAACGGTCATTATTATTTCATACAAATGCCTTTTCTTTGCCTGAAAAATTTAAGCTGCTGTGGCAGCACCAACGCTGCACATGTCAAAAGAAAGCCCAGGGACCGCAGATGATTTAAGTGGGAGAGGAGAGCATATGCAAAAACCACATGTGTAACAGCCATCAGTAAACAGTGAATATGTGGTAAACTTGGCAGAACACTGACATTTTTTTTTTTTGAGCACAGCCAGTGTGTTAAATAAAGAGAGGGCCCAGCTTGCTCCTTTCTCATGTCAGGCTGAGGACGGGCCAGACCGTGCGCAGAGCTCTAAATATTATGAACCATAACAAGATGTCACAGAAACTTCACAGTGCTGGTTTGGGTCCTTTACAGGATCAGTTATGATCCTATTATCTTATTTACTTGTCAGGGTATTAAATGTTCAAGTCAGAAATCCTAAATGAAACAAAATATAACTATAAGGAAAGCTATCAAAAAAGTAAATGGAACGCAGAAAAGCGGGCCATGACCGCTGAACTCATCGTCCTAGATGATTTGGTTAAACTTCTCAAAGAAATGAGAATATTTTATTTTATTATATTAAGAGCTGGCAACTTTTAATTGTCCTCTTCTGCACTTTTCTTTTTCATACTTATCAAGCTATAGGCTGCACCAACAGCTTTGGGTGTGACCCATTAAATAAAATTTAAATGCTGAGCTTTCTAAGTCCACATATTGATCAGATCCCAGTTTACATATTGATCATAACCCACCGAACTACAAATGGTAGTTTAATTCAAAGCACACACTTTAAATCATGCAATATGCTAATGACAGAGTGATGTTTTTCCAAACAAGGCATGTCAACAAGCCTTAAGATTTCAGTCTCGTGGTTCGAAACCCCACCGCCCTAATTAGACATGCTTATTGGTGGACCAATGTTGCAGAATCATTCAGTCAACAACCAATAAACAAATTTTCATGTATTGCTGTATTCTTTGGTCATTAGTTCACAGGCCATCTGTACATGGAAATAAACAAGAAACCTTCCTCTTGCCTGTGTAGGATTCTAACAGTGGCTGTGCCTTTGATCTGTGGACCTTGATCTGCTGGGCTCATGGTGTCATATCCCCCTGTGATGTGCTGGATTAATTAGGTGGAACGGGTATTTATCCCTTAAAATCATAATACTAATTTACCCAATGCAATGTGGTGTCTCTGTGGGTGGCAGCAGCGGGTCCAACTTCTATTAAAAACGCTTAGAGTTCACATCGTCTGATGAGCGCCGACACTGAATGGATCGCAAATCAGTGGAGATTCAGCGCACAGAAATGCCAATTATTAACAAGAAGCAATTATATGAAAATCAAGAACAATGTGTTGCTGCTCATTTCAGAGCATGTGCTGCCCAAAATCCTTCTTGATAAGAGTTAAAAATATGAGGTCGGGATCAACATCATATCCTAACTTTTCATTTAAAAGACAGAAACTTAATGAAAAATGTGTACAAGATTTTGACAAATTCAGAGATAGAAATTGGGCAAAGTGACTGAATGCATGTACAAAAATAAAGGAGGTGAGAGAGACGGAGAGAGAACCGAGACAGAGGGGGGTAATTGGTATCGGTCTCTCATTTGCAAAGTAGTCTTAAAATGTGAAATAATACATGTAAGGGAATTGCAAGTAAACAGCCAGGGAGGGAGCGAGAGAGAGAGAGAGCACATCTGCAAACGAGACCTGCCAAACCTTACAATAAAATCTTCCCTTAGTTCTTTGTGTCCAAACCAAAGATAGGGTACATTGTCCATCCCTGTGTACAATTGTGGAGTGTCAGGCCACTGGTTTGCCTGGCTGAATGCAGCCCCTTCTTGTGCTCTGGTCTGTGAATGCTATCTCAGAGCAGCAGTGCCCAAAATCCTGCCTATTCCCACACCCAGCAAACGCCACCGGGGGATAAGGAAAACACAATTGATAGAAAGTGAATTCTTTTCCATAGTTTTCCCAGCAGCATGTCGGTAACTGTTTCCGGAACCTTATCGAAGAACAAATGCCTTTGAAAACGGGGGAAACAAAGCACCGGGCCGCATTGTTGCCTGCTTTCTGACAGGAATAATCTGGCTTTTCCATCTCACACCAAAGTAACCTCCACCTAACGTTCTTGTTGGCAGGGCCACGCAGGGAGCTGGCCACGAGCTATCTGCTGTCGTCTGTTACACACAGGACAGGACAGACAGACGAGAGGAAAAACACCTCTACATAAACTGTCTCCAAACTTAAAACTGTGTTGTATAACGGAGTTTTTTGACACCCACAATGAACTGTTAAGCACTGTGAAGAATTGTGGCAGTTCTTTAAGAATCCCTTTAATTATGTTTTACCTTATGACCTTGTGATGGTTAATACAGCTCTGACTCTCTTCTCCTTTTTCACAATGTCAGTGCACACAACCATTTTCTTGCTTAGTCCCACAGTAGAGCACCATCTACTGGCTATCTGTGGTACTGGACAAACAACCACTCGTCTCAACTCGTCTCAACTCATCAACGTAACATTCGTTTGCTCCTGAAATGTCTACATAGTGGCCTCTTAAGGCAAACATAAGGACACCAACCACAGCATTAGTGCATCACAAAATCCTCTTTAGAAAAGTTGCTTAAAAGACAATATTTGACAAATAATTTGTATCTTCATCAATTAGAGGTAAATTGATTTAAAAATAGGACATACATTTCTGATAAAATACTTTTTTTTGCTTTTGAGTATTTAGGAGACCATGTCATTCAGTAAAGTTGTAATGTGTGAGACACAAATTATAACTTATGTGTAGGAACCTTTACACAAAGAAAGCTCACTACATTTATTCTATTGCTCACTACAATTAGTCAAACAAGAAGATTTCAAGGTCGCGAAGATGATTAAAATCATGAAAAATACAATGTAAGTTTCATCAAACTTCTATTTTTACCAAAAGTGAGTAACAAACTGTCAACTTTGTAAGCAGCCAGGAATTTAAAAATTGAAAATAATAATAATTAGACCTAGAATGACATTGTTATATGATTCTTTCCTTAGAAAATCAATTGAACATTGTTTCCATTCGAGCGTTTAAAATTAATTTAAATGTGATCCCTGAAATACCAGTAAATGTTTGATACCAACAAGATTGTCCTCACAATAATTACTGCCATCGAGAGGCGACTTTGCCGTGAAAAGCTGTAATGCCTTTTTTCACTTTCACCTCTTTTGCTGAATATGGAACACATACTAATAACACTTGTGTTGTCTGTCTGTTGGATTGAGGAGGTGACAACCTGTTTCCGAAGCCGGGAGGGGAGATGTCATCGGCACTAAAAGATGAATAGATCAGTAGAAGTGTCACTATCTTTCCAGGCTTATGACACAAAGACCAATGATAATTACTCACTAGATGACAGCCACTATGAGAGAGGCTAAAACCTTGTGTGGTGATTTTCAGAACTAAATGGATTTCAAATCGGATAAGAAATGAAGCATTACCGCCAGTAATTAATTATATTTTCACTCATATTTCACCTTATTTCACACACACTTCCTTTTGAAAAAACATGCCGCACAATTAACAAAATTCCTAAGATGTAATGAAAGAAGCAAAACAAAAAATATCAATGCTGAAAAAACCAAGAGAAATGCCTCTAATTTGGACCCTGTCACACCTTGCCACTGATTTGACAGTCTTCTCAACATGTGAGAGTTTATTGCATCTTGTTAAAGATAATGGCTCGAGTGAGCTGGCGCCACGTAGAGATATAGGCATGCAGAGAAATATTTGGCAGAAACACAAAGGAAAAAAAAAATTAAACAGCTGCTCGCAAAATAAAATGATGTACAAAATCAATAACTTCTCAAAAGTATCAGAGATTTCAGAGTGTCAAATTCTTGTAAACTACTTGCAGTTATTAAATCTCAGCAAACATCAGCCAATTATACGTTTGAAGGAATAAAAATCCCACTCTGGGTCATGATCGCAGACACGTCTCTCTTTTTGTGCACTATTTATACATTCTGTTCAGATTTGTTGATTTGCAGGAGGAGGGCCATGAAAAATGCACTGACACTCTTGCCATTGTGCCGCTGTACTGTTGTTGGTATCCACCGAGCCTCGTGTGGGCTGCTCTGCATCCTCACTGCCCGAAGGCTGTTTTCCTAATCATATTAATGAGGGAGCGATGCTCCAACCTGTGCTGCAGAGACGCTGCCTGTGCTCGAGGAGCAGTCCTATTTGCACTGTACCTATACTAATCTGACAGCCTTGATCAAGGAACAGAAACCAAAACCCCTAAGGCCTCTATTGATCAACCTTGAGTCTTACTCTAACACTGTTGTGAGGGGCTGGTTAACTATTACAAATGTTAGTGTGTTCAATGAATTATTTCATCAGAAAAAGCACGCCGCATTAAGTATTTATTTTCAAGTAAACTATTTCAAAGGGGTGTCCATACTATATCATCCCTGTTGAGATCAGGGTCCAACAGCGCGGCCTATTCTTTGTGTATATCTACAGTTTGGGGCTGAGGGAGTGGAATCACAGTTAAGGAGGACATCAATAGCAGGAAGCGTCTGCCAGTCCATTCTGCTCTGAGGTGGGCTCTTCAATAGAGCAGTCTCAATCCTCGGCCTGCGTGATCATATAATTGCAATGTCTGGAAAATCAACAGGCTTACTATATTTATGTCATTCAAAGAAGCAGAGACGAGAATTCCGCGTTTTTCAGGTAAAATTGACTGTAGGCTCGGGGGCTCCGACAGCGGCATTCCCCACGAAACAAACTTGAGTTATGGCCTCCAGGTTCATTAATTTGGACCTGCAAGTGGTAGAAGTTGAAAACAACATCATACAAAAGATAAAGGAGAAAAATAAAATAAAGCAAAGAATGTATTTGTTGTAAATAATCAGTGATAAAATTACCCGTGGAGACCTGGCTTCTCACTGATTTCCTAAATGTTTACTAATGGACTCTCCCTCTCAGCCATTCTATTATAGAGAATTGTTGAGTGTTGCCCTGGAGGCTTATCTCTCTCCCAGGGCCATGGGTCTGGTTAATGGATGACCCACTTGTTAGCTAATTGCCGCAGTGTCCCTGAACACAAAGGAAATGTTAAATTACGTTATGTGGCTGTTAGATAATGAGCTGGAGCAGTCATAGCACTTTCATCCATGCTTTGAGCGTAGTCCATACATACACTATTACTGTTGTTAACGCCTTACAAAAGGAGGATACTTTTTTTACGCCCAGGAACATATCTAAAAAGATTGCACCATCTTTTTGTACCTACTTCTTTTCTCAGTAAGGGATTTATGTAAATAATTTCTTTGAATTTGGAAGCCTGGTAACATGGCATCACAATCACCATCTTAGAAGTCGTACAAATACACAGAGTAGATTTTATGTGGTCCACTTTTTCTCTTAACCACAGAATCCAGACCACGTCGTGCTGTGAGTCATCCAAACATGGACACTGACTTAACAAACAGACAGTTATTAGATCCGCTCTCCGACAGTGCCCGCATGTAAATTTCGAGCTCGTAAAGAAGCAGGGTCAAACAAACCTTAAACAAGGACCTATCACACTGTCTCAAATGTCTCCACTCTCCAGTAAACCTCAGCCGACGAGCACCTCACATAGCCAGACGGCAGAGGAGGAGGACCTCATAAGTTTTAGACTTACAGCCGCCTAACCTCAACAAAAGCAGACTGATTCAAACCGAATGCTTGTTAGAAGTCCCCTGCGAGAAAAGTCAGTTTGTAAAAAAAATCACTGAAAAGTAAAAGAATTGAGTGAAGAAAAGAAGAAACGTTTTCTCGATTCTTTAACTTGTGTTATTTTGTTGATATTTCTCTTCAATATCAAAATATTGCCAACTCTGCTATGTTTGTGAATCTACATTTTAAATTTTAAGCAGAAGATAAGAGGAAAATGCATATTTGAGTGACTGTGACTCAGTCAGGAAGCCCCGTGTGACTATATTTCAGGATCCCTGAAGTACAGACAGCCTCCTCACCTCTTAGACCTGAAGCCAGGAGTGGAGAGGCCAAGCCTGGCCAAAGAGTCTCTTTCACCCTCCTCTGAGAATTTGTTTTCACTGGAGGACATGCTGGAACACAGTGCCATGTTTGAATTCTACTGGCACTTTTTTCAAATACTAGCCAGAGCCAACTGGAAAGGCCTGGCTGATGATTTTATCCAATATTTAACATCCTGGGGTAGAATCTGTTGCAGCGCAGGATAAACAGCCAGGACCGTGCTGGGTATGAAGTGAAATAAATAAGTTAACCTTGCTTTCCTGACATATCTTACAATTGAGACTAATACAAAGCCCAGAAATTACATATTTCAAGCCCTTTTCATGCCTATGGTTTTGTTACGGCTTTATCATCGGTATCAGCAGCCTGTGTTTATTCAACCCTCAATTACCAAAGGCTCAGCCGGCAGGCCTTTAATTGATTACTTTAATTGATTGGTTGGGGGGGTAACCATGGCTGAAAAGCAGTTTATCTTAATCAGTTGAGAGGAAATTTAGAGAGGGGCTTGATTTCCTCCAGCTGATCACCCCTGTGTGGCATGAAAGTGCAGAGAGGGAGGAGGGGTGTGTGTGTGTGTGTGTGTGTGTGTGTGTGTGTGTGTGTGTGTGTGTGTGTGTGTGTGTGTGTGTGTGTGTGTGTACATTTCTAGTTACACATCTAACAGTAAGGATCGGATGAAGATTTACCAGATCTTTCTTCCCTCTGTCAAAACTGACTGGTACAGACCTTCATTCTCAGACACTTTATCCCATGACATCCAACCAGTTGGTCAAGAATAAATTGTGCTTATGTACAGAAACAATATATATATGTCACTTTCCTCATAGACCTCTAAACACTAACACTACATGTGATATGCTGAAGTTAGAAGAGTATATGAGTTTGAGTTTTAACTGTACACTGTACTATAAAAGGTTGTTACTAACTATATTTCAAATAACTGCATTTGTGTACTTGTTTTCTGTTTTGATGGCTTACTTTTACACATCCTTTGATATTTCAAATGCTCACACAAATTCTCTTTTTGCATTTTACCTAATACATTTAGAGCAGTCCACCCACAGAGACAGTTCATCTAATTGTAGTTATTATAAAACAAAAAGAAATACGCCAGAAAATCATTTGTAAGTTACTTTCTGAACTTAAATCCCTTTTATCTTTTTGGTCTTGAATTTATTATTCTTTTTTTTGGTGATTTTTTTGTGACCAACTCTGAAAACTGTTATATTAATTTGTTTAAAAATGATTGATGACCTTTCTGATGTTTGATGAGCATGGTGATAATCGATACCACTAATAATGATGGTTTAGAGGTGTATGTACAGCAAACTGATGACAGGCTAAAACTGGCCACAGCCATTTGTAATGTTCTTGTGTGAGGACATCTACTCTTGAAGGATTTTTCCTATGCAAAACTAATTGGGCCTCTTCTTTTGATTGACAGCTCTACTCGTATATACTATACACACAATCAGCTGATCCACAGTGCATCTAAGCAGAGGTGTGCTATTTGTATATAAGTAGTGAAGCCAACCTATGATACGAGCACAAGTGTGCACATATTTAGTTGTGACAGTGGCAAGTTTACATAAGTAAGTCTATAATAACTGATTAAACAATCAAATGTTAGACTGACTTTATCACTTTTAATTAATTTATGTTGAGAATATTACAAAAAACATCATTTTAAGTAGTAGAAAAAAATACCATGGATGTAAGGGTTGTCAGCGTGGCATCAAGGAATAAAGGCAAATGAAAACATGTGGTTTTTTGAATTTTTACATTTAGTTGTGCTTTGCTGAGCAAATGAAGACGCATTCAAATCATCCATTCAGAGGAGAAGTTGCAGGGGTCGGGCTCATCTGATGGGCTATAGACTTTGAAATCGAAAGCCAAGTCAGCTTTCATTTCCAGCAGACACTGTCGAACAGGCTTTGTAATAAAGAAACCGTCAGTCAAGTGAATGAAGACTGAGAGGAAGTTTTGCTGCCTTTTCATCTTGACTAGTCATTGTTTGCTTATAAGACGAAGAAAAAAATTAATCCACTTTGCTGCTTAAAGGCTCCTGCAACTTTGAAGGTGGAGTGATTTCTTGCTTTACTCCCTTTGTTTCTAAGAGCTCTCTTGCAAGACGTACATTTTAGTGATGATTAGGTCTTTAAGCTCTTAAATGTTATGAATCAACCCACATTATGCAAACTTCCTCACTTAGAGGGGAAAAAAGTACACGTACCTACACCTTACGCCCAAATCCATTTATGGATAACTGTGGGACCAGAAATACAACTTGCAGACGTGACAAAGAATCTTCCACAGCTTAATAAATCTGAGGTAAACTGTGCACTCTGCATTAAATTCAGGGTTTTATTCTAACACTCACACAGATCTTTCCTGGATGCACCCTGGTCTTTTGCCTTCTAAGCAACATGGGCATAGTGTCTGTCAGCAAAACATTAGAGCAGGAGGACAAGATGTCTAAAACCTATCACAAACAGATTGTTAATAATTACACCTTTTCTTTTCCGTGACTGAACAGTAGCTGGGCGTATATCCTGCACACTCAACAACCTGTCAGTGACAACATGTCGCTGTTGCAAGGATTAGAGTTGTGAAACAGCGGGGGATTAACTGGAATCTTTCCTGTGGATGTGAATGGGTAGAGTTTGTTTTTTTTCACTTCAGGCTAGTTAAGAAGAGGAGAAGTGGTGATGAGAACTATCATTTCCCTATGGCTCTTCACAGCCAAGAGCAAGGATCCTTGTGTATATATTAAAAATAAAACATTTCGCAAAACTTATATTGGCTGTCTCTGTGACCTGAAGTGCATGTCAAATAGTATGAGTTTTCATTTTATATTTTCAAAGCTGCAAGAAAGAAAGCGGTGACTGCCATATACATCCCTGGTGAAGGCCCGATATAAGTGTGTTAGCAGTAGTGACTTGTGGTATCACTTTGCTGGGCTACGGCCATTTTAGAGTAATTCAGAAGCTGTGATAACCTATGACTTTGTTGTGAATTCAATGAGAATATCAACCTCATCCTAATACTAAAAGCCCCGACGGATCTACGACTCATTGGTGTGTGATAAATTACTGATGCAAATTGTTTGTGTAGAGCGATTAGGGGAAAGACAATTCAGATGACAATGATGCTCCTCTATAGCATGAAAGAGCCCTAATGGACGGCATTTATTCAGCTCAGGCAATGTGTACTTAATTTAACCCTTCTTGCTCATGTATGTATCTGGGGAGCTATTTACAACTTTTACTTGTCTGAAATTATGACAACACTGACCTTTGCTATTATGACCACTTTGACCTGTCTGGCTTCATTCATGTCCACTTACTGTTTGCCCTTTGCCTGGTGGTGATTGGTCTCTGCCTGGCACTAATGGCCACTGCATAGGAATGCTTTCCCCGTGTCTGTTCGGAGGATGACGACAAGAGGCCAGCGTGACCTTGTGAGGGTGGGAGCAGCTTTACTCCTTCTGAGAGAGGCCACTCCACCAGACTCCCACTAGGCTCTGGTGTGTGTCAGCTGCTGAAGATCCAGCACTGGAGCACCACAACAGGCCAGCCAAGCACAACCAAGTGTTTCTGGGAGCAGAGAGTACGATGAGCAACGTTTCCCATGGTCCTTTGCCCACAGTAGTTTATTTCAAGGTTCTGGTCTACACTGGACAAGTACTAAAAAAACTCAAAGATATATATATTTTTTTAAACTATACTATTAACCCTTAGCAGTAGAAATACAGAATACAGTTTTGAGAGAACAAGGTGACTAGTCAAATACCCCAGCAGTTATTCTGCTAGCTGATTTATTAAGCTTTTTTTTTGTTGTTGCAATTTCTAACTTTCTAAGAGAGGTCAGTAGTAGACATTAATATATTCAACATCTAGTTAAAAGTTGGAAAATAAGGTGTTGAATCAAAAAAGACAGGACGAGATGTTAAAAAACTATCCATTGTGCCAATAGGTGGTGAACTTTCATTCTTTATTGCATTTAACACATTTTAAGATCTCCAACTAAAGACTAAGACTTATGACTGAAGAACAGAATATGTCCAGGGTTGCATTTACTGCTCAGTGATGTAGCTAAGGCCTTGTTCATTTCACTAACCCTAACCCATCAAAAGTACAGGTGTGAATGCACCGAAGATGCATCGTGGTCTAGTGTATGCTCATGTGTCCTGGGGCACACCAAAGGATTGCCACCACTACGGATGTCCAGTTCTTGTCAAACTGCGTAAGCGGGCTCTCTCTATGATGTCAGATTTTTTTTTAAAAACCCATAGTGAAACATAATGAGTGCTTATTTGTATTGCCTGGACCACGTCACAGAATAAACCCAGTCTGTATTGTTTTGACTTTGTCCTCGTTTAATTTCGGGAGGGAGCTGCATCGCTGGCAGTTGAAAACAACAACGCATGTGGAGACAAATTTAGGTGTAACTGACGTACCTAAAGCAGTCACTTGTCCACTGGATCACCCAAGATGCATTTTATACCAGGTACAGTATGGACAGAGGCCTATGTTTGACCACTGGAGCAGTTGGGCAGATTATAAGCTTTGTGTCAGAGCTCAGCCTCAGGGTTTTTGTTTGGAATTATCACGCTCAAAGCCCTTCAGAGCATGTTTAAAACTCTGTGTGTGTGTGTGTGTGTGTGTGTGTGTGTGTGTGTGTGTGTGTGTGTGTGTGTGTGTGTGTGTGTGTGTGTGACACGTATGTGTGTATTATCTGTTGACGTACATACTTGCCCACAGGTTATAGGATTATTAATTTTCAACATAAATTAGGTTTGCAGTGGCAAAAATATGTATGTTTTTTCATACTGCCTCAACCTTTACCACGCATATAAGGAATGATTGAGAGACAGTTGCACATACAAACACTTTCCTTGTTATTCCCCCCTCTCTACCTCATTCCATTCTGTCACTCCATCTCTGTTCCATCGCTGTGCTACTCTTCCCAGATAAATGTTTCATGAGGCAGTCCCCATACCCTCTCCTAGAATAACGTCCTCTGGATATGTCCAAGAGATTATGTGACACATCACTCAGTCACATTTACCTCAGCCTGCACATCTCATTGCCTAACACAAGTGCATCTTCAACAGAACTATGACCGGGGGGGGGGGGTGGCAAACAGAGGAGAAGCATATTTTATTACCCAAAACTGACTGTCAAATAGTGTCTGCAGTCAAAGAATTATCAAAGGGTTTATCCTTTTCAGATGTGAAAGTCTAAAGTGGGTCACACGCTATATTCACTGTAATATCACAGTAAATATTCACAAGCTTATCATTATTTAATCATCCCCTAATGGAAAAGATCCCCACCCCAAATATAGACCCACCTCCAAACTTGATAATTTTCAAATATGTTAACAGCTGTAACTGTAAACTTCATGTAGCTGTCCTGCCCTTCACCTCCGCGACTGTACGTAGAGCAGTGGAAACTAATTTTAATGTGTCTATTACTGTATATCGCTAAGAGCTGAACAATCCTTTGTAATTAAAAATGCCGCCAAAGGCACTAATTAACTCATTACAAATACCGAGGATTAAATATTAAAAAAATTATAGAGAGTATTTAGAGCAGCAAACCTCCTGTACAATCAACTTAAGTTGACACTGAAGAAAAGCAGATAATTGTGATATTTCTATTAAACATTATCATATTTAACATTATCATAACTGTTGAGCTTATAAGTCATCACGGTGTACATTTACAGTCTATACTATTCAATTAGGTTAGGCAATTGTCTCGTTAAGTAAGAGGTTTTTCATTATGTATTTTGCCATTTTCATTGTGGCTCTAATGTTTTTCTACATTCATTCTCCATAGCATCGTCACCTCCCCACTGATTTGCTTAACTGTGCTTCGTTTCTGTCGGTTCATTCATCATATGCTTAATTCACTTTGATGGAACAAGGAGCTGTATATATATACAGTATATGTGTGTGCAGAAAGGCCATGCCACCCATGTACGGTAATAATATATGCTTGCATAAAGATGAGTTGTGTTAACCATGTGAACCTTGGCTCTGAGTTAAGAGCCCTGCTGTTTAATCAGCGGTAAATTATACCGTCTTGCCTGCCATGGTCATTTGTCAGCACATATTGACGCCTGCTGACAACAGTGGAGGTACTGTAAAAGCACTGCTGCTTTTGTACTGTAGCTACTGTGGATGTTTTCATATTTAAAAAACAAAACAAAACAAAAAGCATATAACAAGCATGTGTTTCTCAAAAGTGCACGAACATGGACTAGTCCTGCAGACCAATTAATTATTGTCATACTACAATACAAAATTATAAAGGTGCCTCTGTTTGTCAAATGACATACTAAAACAGCATTTGGACCCATATCCTCTCAGTGCCTTGGGGCAAATCTGTCATGAGTTTATCATCTAAAGATACATGGGTTTTATTCAAACTTCCCATCTCCAGCTGTATTGTACAATATTCTTTTCAATACAAAGTTGTCTTTACTATACAGGTTTCCCTACACTATTCTATTTTTCAAGTCAAGTTCTTAAATTTTAATGCAATGTAACTTCATTGCATTCAGAGTGAGATCAAAGTGTTCAGTTCTCTGTTTGATGTATCCTCCATTTGAAGTTTTTTCTCCCAAAGACAGAGAGTGTAAAACAAAAGTTTACATATTCTTGTCTTTGTGGGAGCAACCTCTGCTGCACAATGTATTGATCCTGCATTGAGGAAAAAGGAGAAAGTAGAAAGACTTGGGGTTTTGTGTTTGAATCATGCTGTTACATTGTCAATACAAGGCTGGTAGCCTTTTCCTGGACAGCCTGGCAGAGCTGAACTCAAGCAAAGTAAAATAAAATAGAGACGGAGAGGCCAGTCAGGTCTGTACGGTATCAATCTAAAAGGAGGTGGACATGTGAAATCAGTGACCGGCGCTGGCCTGATGGACAACCACACCACAGGTAAAGTATTACCCACTGACAGTGATTGACAGATAGAAGAAGCAGTGATGTGGCAGTGCTGAATGGCGAGTCCCCGGCACACAAGGGGGTGTGATTAGGAGCTGTCAAAGCAGCGCGAGGTAGTTGACAATGACATCCGTCAGAGCCGAAGAGTGGGATACACTGCTGGTGTGTATTCATTGAGAAACTGCAGCCAACTTTAAAAAGCACTATGTGTAAACAAGTGTGTAAAGAGGTTGAGTGCCAACATTGATTTCTGAGCAGACACAAATTTCAAAGACTTGTGCTATTATCATTATCATAATTATTATTGTTATCAGTATTATTGCGATTATTAGCAAAAAAGGTAAACTGCACTTTGGTTTTCTATTTCTCTTTTCTTTGGTTAGTTTAAACTCGGCCCTTAAGTGTGTTTACATGTGAAGCACTGTGGCTGAAATATACTGCAGTCAGCCAAATCTCCATATGTGGCATTTATTACTTTACAGCCAAGTAAATAACGTTGCAGTAATTTATATCAGCCATTAATCTTAAAATGTTTTGTTTTGTACTATATGTTGACAATACCATGCTGTTGCAGCAATGAACCACCAGTGTTTCAGGTCTGTGGCTTCTAGGACATAGAGAGTGAATGAATTTGTTTCCAAGAAAGGGTCAAAGTGATAAGATATTACAAAGGAAATTCAAAGCAGTACATAGTAGGACTTCATCCACACTAATAAGTTTTAAAAAGCATTACTTTTGCTACTTTTACACCTGCAGTCCACACTGCTATGGAGTTCTCGGGCATCTACTGTAAGACGAAGAGGTTTGGAAACACTTCTCGCTCTGTTTTAGTTCGAAATCTTTTGAGGGGGGATTGCAAAAGGGACAGACAAAACTGGAGACTTTTGGATACTATGATGCAGTCCATATTTGCTTATAAAGTAAATGCTGGTCCAATGGTTTTTTTTGTCCAGTTCACAAGTTTTGGTTATTCTTAACTATCTACTAAACATAGGAATGTTTTCAATGGTTCAATGATCATGAAAGTTTTCCATTATTCCCCCTCAGTGCTTCCAAAATGATTTTTGCCACCAACACGTCAGAAGATCTTATGCCTGTGAGACTTTCCCGTAGGTTCAGGGTTACCTGTTGGATTTCAGCTCAACTTGGTTCTGCATCACAGATTTGGGGATATATATTTGTATTATACATAATAACAATCATTATTATAGTAGCAATAATTGCCGGGTGAGGAACACTGATGTAGAGTCTTTATCACAAGTTCCAGTGAGGTTGTTCTCAAATATCATAACGAAATGTCTGTAAAACTGTAAACTGTTGCATCCTTGCATCATTTCTTTTCTCACTTGCATTTGCAGAATATAATGGGCAAAAATTAAATATATACTTTTTTTTTTTTTTAAATGGTATGTAGTAGAAAAACGACATTGTGTTTCATCCACATAAATATGTCACTATGATGAGCCATTCATTTTTCGCTCCTGTGACGGGTTCAAGATGATGACTCCTGTGATGGCCTATTATGCTGTATTGCAAATCAAATATGTGCAGTATTTGGCGGCAGCTGAAGTGGGGAGCCTTGGCAAGAGGCCAGCCTGTGCCGCCGTACAAATGAACAGATGCAGGTGCATCACAACTTCCTGTGCTGGTAACAAAATGGATCAGCGACAATGGCAGACATCTCCTTCAGAAAATAACTGTACAAGGATGGCCTCGCTCTAAACCTCTTTGTGAAGCAGGTGGACTCTAAACCTTACATGTGTTGAAGCTTTTTTTTCTGATAATACTGGAGCTTTCATGACCTTTTCAATTATGTTAACCTAAAACATGACATCTTTATTTCTATCTCTCTGATAAAGATGATGTCATGTTCCAAATTTTGTATGACCTGCCAGGGGGATTTACAGGGGGTTTGATTTTTACACTCTCTAAAACATATCACTTGGAAAGCACTCTGTGCTGAATCTTGAAAAGTGCAATATAAATATATTTTTTTATTTGTTGAGTATTTTTTTTATATTGCCACATCTAATCTGATTAGCTGCATTCAGATTTGTTTATAAGAAAGATGAAATCATGCCGTTACTTTTATGTTGCTGTGATATTGTCAACTTTTGCAGTGTTTACCATTACTGTAGTTGTTTGTTTGCCACAGTTTTGTTTATCCCTTGAATTCCAGTATATTTCCAGGCATTGGATGTTGTTTAGTTGTCATCAAAAGGAGCCTATCTATGAAAGTTCTTCTGTTTTGAAGGAGAACTGAATTCCAGCATTAAAAATTAAATGGTATATTGCAAAACATCACTTCTTAGATTTGGGGCAAGTGTTGGAGCAGATGTTCCTCCAGTGATCTGTAAATAAGTGGAATTGTAGATAAAGACACTGAGGAGGCTGTAAGATATTCAGGAAGCAGCCCAGCCCTGCTTCAAATCCACTCAGAGAAAATGGTGCAAAAGCAGTCAGAAACTGTTAAAGCATATTTGATTCTAGCATCTTGTTTTAGTTCTTCTTCCTCTCCCTTTCTCCTCAGACCCTCTCTCGTTCTTCTTGAACTGGGAGTGGGGGGATAGAAAAAAAGACCTTGAAGAAGGCTGCGAGATTAAATTAATCGTTGGTGGGAGGAAAAATATCACTAAAGTATGCATAACTGTAAAAGAAATGAAAACAAACAAACATATATTAGAGAATATCTCGAATTGCCAGTGGAACATGTTTGAGTAAAACTGGATGCTTTTGTGGGTTGTTTCTCCTTTAGCTGTAATGCACGTTTGGAGGGAGCGTGCAGCCCGCTGCATGGCTCACATTCAGCGAAATATATAACAATTGTTCCTCAATCAGAACAAGTGCTTGTTTAAAATGCAAATCAGCTCTTGTCTGTGACATGCTGTAATTAGACAGAACAATGATGTATTATTTCTGTGATCTTTCTCAGTGCTCATCAAGGGCTTTGAGAATGGGACAATGATTGACCACCTGGTCCTGCTACTGTAGCTAAATTTATTAAACAAGCTCTCTTTAGAAAATCAATGCATGATTGTATGAGTTGTGCAGGGTCAGGCTTATTTCTCATGAGAAGACATAATTAGCCTGACCTGTGACTTGAAAATGCTTAGGATTGTTCTGCACTGTTACTTGAACCATTTTCTTAAGCTTTATGAAATCTTGCTGATGTACTTAATTTGCTTATAGGTACTTTTGTTTGATTACAATATTGGATATTAAAATAACATCATTAAACTTTATTAGCATCACTCTTTATTTATAGGTGCTAATAAACTGTGTTTTATGAAACATCTGAAACATTTGTTGTTGATGGCAGCTGTATGTTCCCTCCTGATATTGTATGATGACATTGTTGCTTTTATTTTTATAGTAGACCACAAGAAACAGAGCTGGATTTGTAAAATATTAGACTGTGAAATTTGGTACTTGTTTGTTCCCGTGTTATGTCAAGTTTCTATGCAGAAGTTAACCTGTTGTGGCACCGAGAAACTTTTCAAAAAAGGAACCAGTGAATTCCCTTCACAAAAGCCATTTAGCAAAAGCTGCAGGCAAATCTCTCTGTCTACTTATCCAATAAGTTGTGATTAGCAAAACAGGCCGTTTCTCAGAAGAATGGCGCTGAGAGAAATGATCCCTGCCTTGTCTCTTGAGTCAGTTTATAATTATTATATTGTGTCTTAATTAAACTTCATCGTGGTACTCTCAACAGCACAGCTCCATGACCATCGCTGTCTGATATATTCAGCTCATTCTGCTGCTTGGATAAATTAATTGGATTAAAGATTTGATTATCAGTTCCTTTGTGCATCCATGCTTGAATCTTTGCCGTAAACACATTTGGCATAAATAGAAACATATGTTACCAATTCCCTACCCCCCAATAAACACGCACAGCACACCACACAGCAGACTAAATACAAGACAAAGGACACCCACTAGCTCTTGTGCATGCTCGTGGTATTCACACCAGTGCCCTCACAGTTGTAAAGAACTTCTTCTTCTTTTTTTTACATGCTAACTGATCATTTTATTGTAAATTTTCACAGTGGTTATATTCATTGTTCTGAAAGAACCCGCTCTGTATCAGAGTTTACACATGTACTACGAGTGTCTTCCTCATCAGACATCAAAGACCGGTCAAGTTGCAAACGATGATAGTTTTTGTGTGTGTGGGAGAAAAAGAGAGAGAGAGTGTGAGTGAGTGAGTGAGTGAGTGAGTGAGTGTGTGTGTGAGAGTGTGTGTGTGTGTGTGTTAGAGGGGCTGCTTGTGACTGGAACAAGGGTGTCAGGAGCAGATGCAAATGAGCAGAGTGCAGCGGTGTAAAACCAAATCAGAGAAAATGAGGGGGAGAGGAAGTGAGAGAGGATGAGGGAGTGTGTGGAGTTCACAGCCCGGGCTACTTTCACACCTGCAGCCACTGAGCTTGTTTTACATGCACACACATTCTCCTTCTCTCTCTGACAGACACACACACACACACACACACACACACACACACACACACACACACACACACACACACACACACACACACACACACACACACACACACACACACACACACACACACACACACACACACACACACACACACACACACACACAGCATGTCACTTCTGTATCCACTCAATCACAGTCTTGCTAATCACATGCAAATTAATATCCCGTTGTCCTCAGGTCACATCCATCACGTTAACAACAACATCCACCACTTTGCTCGACTTCCTGCACTATTCCGATGATGATCCAGAAGTACCGTGTCAGTTTTGATGCTGTATGCTTGAGATCCATGACTATGTCTGTCCGGCCTTGAAAGGTTTTCTTTTTGGCATCGTGGCACTTCTGATCTTACACTTCACCAAATGACCGAAATTGGTACATATTTTTTAATTTGAAATTATTCATCAGAGCCTATATTTCCTAGTTCTCATATCACATATTTGTTTTTAATCATGATGTTTTGGTTTCATGTCCTTTGGGGTGGAAACTTTGTGCATCCTTTTTAATGTAATAAGTGCAGGAAAACGAACTGCCATCTGCTTTTCTATTTACTCGACACTCTTGGAAAATCTGTCCTCAAACTCAGGGATTAGACTGCTCCAGAGCATAATTCAAACATATCTTTTTGATCCTAGATTGGAATTTGATTGAAATTGTAAGCATTAAGTGCACCTTTGAATTAAAGCAATTATTATTCCTTTGTGTCTGACATCAAAAGTACCTCAGAGTGAATTGACAGTGTTCCTGTACGCGTCAGGAAAATGACTGATGCGCCTGAGTTAGTCACAGTGACTTGCATCACAGTCTTTGAGATTTATTTTCATCTGAATACATCCATAATCATTATCATCATTTTGAAAAGAAGCTATTACAACCATTTGCTGAGACTTCAAAATGTTTTACAACAGGCCCGAAACATCAAATACGAGTACAGCTGAATAGTCTTTAAATGCACTCATTAAGGCAATTGAATAATGTTGTGGTGTAGCGATCAGAAAGCAGCTTGTGTTCAACGACGGGTTAAATTATGAGGTGTGCTACCTTGAATACAGATTCCTTCTTAGTTTTTTGTATGTTTTGTCAGTAGTTTTGCCACACACTATTGAAAATGCTTGAAAAAAAGAAGTTTATCAAAAAAGGTCGTCTGAGGGTTATTGACAGTAGGAAGAGTCAAACTAATAACATTGTGTTCTTTATCATGAGAGACTCACAATCAGATTCATATTCAAGCAAATTAATAGACGGCCTTATAAGTTTTGTTAAAACAGTAGGTTAATGTCTGACTGATTTGAAATTATAATACTGATGATATACATTTAGGGTCAAATGTTTTTTCTAAACTCTTAGTGCTATCAGTAGAATTTAAAAGCAAAGGTAGCTGATAAAATACAGCTTAATTGTTAAAACTCCCTTATTATGAATTGAGTGATGCCCACTCATATAATGCCCCTATAAAAATATTTCTTTTAAATTTAATGGTTAATTTAGGACGCAAACTTATTTTTTCAAAATGTTCTAATTGGAGATTTTTTTTGATTTGGACCATTGGTCAGATAAAAAACCCACTTTGTAATTTGTCTCCTTAGGCTGCGCAGTGAGAAAATCATTCATCCCATCAGGACACCATGCAAACTATAAATCAATAGTGAAAATAATCATTGGTAAATAAATCTTTTGTGACATGATAAATGTGAGGCCTCAATCTTGTCTGTAAAATCTCCCAATGCAGAAGAAAATATCAGCGAAGAGAAGTGAATGAGTAACACTCACCTCAGTCCCCACCAGGAAGTTCTTGAGCCAAACGACCTCCACTGGTTCAGTCATAGTGTTCAGTGGTCAGCAGTATACGATTGTGGATGTATAGGGTAACTACCTGGGGGGGATACTCAGTGAACTGACCCTTAGTAAATAAACTGATCTGTAACATTAATAAAAAAAAAATCACATTCGAAAACCCAATTCATCTGGAGCTGGTTGAAACTGACAGATATTTTCTAAATAAACCCTCCAATCTTTTAGTGTATTCCAGGAATAAAAAGGAGACAAAAATGTTTTCACCTAAATCCTCACAGATCCTCTCGCCCTCAAGGATTATTTCCTTTTGACATAATCGTTCAGGTACAAAATGCGGAGGTGACCCACCCTGCCTTTGAACCTTTTCTGACCTCCAACAGCAACTGCAGATATACCTCATCATGTAAAGAGACAGAAAGTTTCTCATAAGTTTGGCAGTAAACTGAAGACGCTATTCATTAGAACATAAGAAATATATGACCATTAACCTTTTTCATATACACACACATATAGAGAGAGTATAGTAATTTTAGCCTTTCAGCCCAGTGAAAAATCATATAATTGAGGAGGTTTTTCTAGAAGGTATAGACTATATTGATATTCAGGCAGGAATAGAATGTCATTCCCAAACATTTCCTTCAGAGAATCACTCCTTTCTCTATAATTTCCATGGAAATTTTGTGTGCAAATGCGGTAATAGACACATTTTTAACATCAAAAGGATTCAATTTTCTTTTCAATCACATAACAGTATGAATGGCTTTTTCCATTGAATCTAACAACGAGAGGCCATTACCACATGCTAAAGGATGGGTTGTCACCACTGGCTTTTATGAAAGTGTGTGAAACGATTTTTCATGTTTCACATTTGTTCTAACCAAACGGGGCCCGTCAAACGGGTTTATTTCTAATTTGTCAGGCAGAGGTCATTTTTATTTTCAACTGCTGTGTGCAATCATCAGTGATGCATTCATATAGACTGTACACATATATCTTTTAATGCAGTCTTTTATTTTAAGTCTCCTAATACATTAACTCCTCTGCTAAAGAGTTCACAAAGTACTGTGCTGACAACTAGAATCAGCTAATTGCAGCTGGTAAATTGTTTGGAAATGATGACATGCACAGCAAGAATGTGACTGCTACACACTGAGGCATTTTGCTGGCTGGAGATGTGGCCAGTGTTCAAATAGATGGGTGATAAAAGCAAATATTTTCACCTCAATCGTGTAATGGCTCCGTGTGCAGCACTTTGGAGAAAAGGTTTGCAGTAAATGGCTGGAAAGGGGTGAGTTCCTCATCTTTCAACAATATTGTGGCTGGACCATTCTGCTCAGGCTTTTTGTGATGCTGCGCTGGAATCAATTCACACGACGCAATTCAAGAGTACGATCAACACATAGAGAGAAAGGACAGAAAAATAAATATATAACTGCAGACTCAAGCGTTTCACTATAAACTCAATTTTAATTGAATGTTGCTGGTTCAATAATTATGGAAAAGTATATGGACACCTCTAAAATGATATAATATATTTTGCCCATTTTCGGTGAAATTCTGAACTACATCAATTCAATGATTTTTTTAAAAGTTATAAATATGAGTGTGGATTTTCATCTTCATTCATGTTGTGATTCATGCTTTGCCATTAATTAATTTGTCACCCCCACATTAAATCAAATGTTTTCTATCACCTTTTTTTATTTAATAAAAAATCTTGCAATTCAAAGATAATAATAATACAAGTCCTGTACAGGCTCCTATTTATACTTCCACTATTTTGTTGGTTTAGTTAAATCAAACCTTTAGACCTTTTACTTTTAAGCAACAGTCAATTTAACAGTTCTCCATTTGGACAATATGCATCGACATCGCAAACGTGATCACAACTTTACTGGAACTATACAGTACATCTTGTAATGTGACAGGCTCCTGCCATTCAAACATATCTCCTGAAACTGAATTGTGTTTTTACTGACACCGACATTTTTAATCCACCAAAAAGTATATGAAGTGAAAAATGTACTGAAAACATAGCAAATTATGGAATGCCGGCCCACATTCAATATCTAAAAGTACCTAAAAGTATTGGTTATGAGGACGAACAGGAAGCTGCAGAATTAGTATTGTGGCTGAAAATAACACCAATTTCACAGGTGTTTTACAGGGACAATGCATACCGATCAACATCACTATAAAATTTGCCAGTGTAAGATAAGTGGTTAATGGTCAACTGTTGTCCATTTGCACTAAAGGCACATGATGATTGCTCTCCGCTAATTTCAACAATTGATTTGGTGTAATAAGCCACGGGATGTCTCCCTCCTATCCCTGAACTTTCTTTAGTACACGTGAAGGTAACATTTTGATCCTACATGTTAATCTCTCGCTGAGCTCTCGACAAGATGTCATTGGTGAAAATATAACTCTTTATTATCACAATCGTCTAATCTGTTTGCATGAGGATTTTAAAAAGTGGCAGGATTACACATGAAGTATTTGTTTCCGAGTATGTACAGTGTTCTTCGTTTCGTAGGATTATCCTGGGGACACTGTCAGCCTGTCTCAAGTTACTCCAATTCTGGCTTTAGATTTAAGAATCTAATTTAGGTTTTAAGATGAGCGTGTACATACAATACATAGCTTTTTTTCTACCATATTTCGTAGTGGTAAATTGGCACTATTCAATGTGGATATTTATTCCATGGCTCAAAAACAAGTCCATATCCATGAGTATGGATTCTGTAAATTCTAAGGAGAATTGGTTGGATAAGGGAATATCATTGCATCCCAATTATACAGTTGGAGCCAATTTACTCATTTATTTATGCGTCCCAGTGTGGCTCAGATACAAAGTCTCCTTTATCCCCAGTGGATGTCTCTGCTTACATATTATTCTTGACTATTCTTTTTTCGATCAAACAACTCACTGAATAAGAGAAAATGTGTAAATGCATTGATGTAGTGCAACACAACCTAAAGACAGACTGTGATTGAATTTATAGATGTTTTATGTGAGCACTGAGGTTTTCATAATTGCATCTCAAACATCTCAATATCCCAACACAAAGCTGAGGGACTTGAGCCTTGCGATTGAAGAAGGAACCACAGTCTGCAGAGAGCCCATCTGAGAAACAGCTGCACTAGATCCAGGGGCAGACTTAAAAGTGACTATGTCCTTTTTAAAAGATAAAGCTTCCGTATGGTTATAAATTATGATCGTGACAGTGGGCAAATACCAACTGCACAACCAGCACAAGGCTACATGTTGTTTTACATATCTAGTTAAATATCACTGTAATGACAATGAAGCCCTAACGGCAATATGGGATGCAGGCTTATGAATACTGAAATCAGTGACACTGACATTTTTTTTGCATTATGTCATAGCAAATGTTTATTTATCTTAGTTTATGTATTTTCCCCTTTTTCCATGACAAAGTTTATGATTTTGCAACAGGAACTGTGTCCTTCCCAAGCTACTGTGGTTGGTTCTGCCCCAGGGGGCAGGCTCACAGGAGTTGAGGGGAAACGTGAATGCCATTGCACCTGACAGCATGTTGACTTTAATTCTCATTGTAGTGACAGGGGAAGTGCTTCAGAGTGGATAATTGTACCTTAGGTCTTCTGCATGCTGCTTATTACTGATTCATAGAGAGCAGAATGAACTGCTTGTAAACGTATAAAAATGCATTTAAGTGTCCATTCTCCTTTCCTAGAATCGCAGCTGCAGCTTTCTGCTTTTGTCACTTCCAGTCCTGCGCTCTGCCAGCTCAGCTTTTAAGGCTCTGGCAGGCAGGATGGAGCTTATATTTAACAAAGCTGACAGGCTGGACAGTAATGCAGTTGTCCGGGCTTTTATTTCTTACTTGGGATTGGATTTTGAAAAGCAACAGCACACTATAATGAAGTGCTTTCCAATGGGCCCCCACAGTTGATGTTGAACTGCAGCAGTGCAAAACCGGCAGCAACAAGACATAGAGTAAAAAGCCTGTCTTCTGAGTCTGAAAGGGAACTCCACGGCGAAACTACGTGGGCCAACTTTGAGAAAGTCTTGGTTGTCGTGTGTGCGTGTCATAATGGCAATCACTGTACTGTTCTGACTGTAGCTGGAATTAACACAAAGGCGGTTTTGAGTATTTTTGCAGGTGTCAGTCTGTCTTCACTCTTGGCTTTTGTCTGTGGCTGTCACAATAATCATTAAGGAAATGCTGAAACTTCCTTTCCTCTCACTCAAGTGAGCCCTCAGCTAAACTGATTCATGATTATTCAGATAACATTAACATAGTATTACACGGTAGGGCTGGGCAATATTACCAAAAATGTTATCACAATTTAAGTTTTGTTGATCATTATTATTTCTTTCAAGTTAAAAGATGGATGTTTGCTAATGATTGAAAGTTGAAGAAACCAGACAGTGAATTTTGGTTTGAAAATAACAAACACTAAACTGTGAAACATTTCACAAAATCTGAAAAATCAAAAAATTCCTCCTTACTGTGCTTGTGTAATGCATAAAATGCATAAGCAGTACATCTAATCTTGCTTTTACTTGGAATGAGCTGCAAGACATTTTAAACACGTTATCACCACTGTCTGAGTCAAAATCCCAGCACGTGCCCCTTGTTACCATGTTCTTCTGCACATTACTGGTAACTAATTGCACATCATCCACTATTTTCCACTCTAAATATGTCATATACATCTTTGCAATTCTTATATTTATATCTACTATATTTATATCTAATAAATACTATTAGTTTTTTGTGTAAATTGTACATTTTGTAAGGTGTGTTGTGTGATGCCTGCTGCTGCAACACCGGAATTTCCCAGCTTGAGATCAATTGAGTACCTAATCTATCTATCTATCCATCCATCCATCTATCTATCTATCTATCTATCTTTCTAATCATTACACTGTCTTGGCATATTAAAAAATCTTTTTAAATCAATAGAAACATGTGCTTTTTTGCCATTGATTCCAGTGTGTTTCTGTCTGCTCTGTGCATTAGTTTGTTTTTTGTGTTATTTTATTGTTGCCCAACTTAACCAGAACTCACTGGGAGAAGTGATACTGTATCTCAATGGAACCTTGAAAAATAATCTTTTTTACATCTTTACTAGATAGATAACCTTTGTCATTGTTTTAGGAATTACATCTGTTACTGCTGTTGTGATTCGAAACATTGTAATTCAGAAAGACATTTTTGTAAGCCATGTTTAGACATCACTCGCTGTTACCTTTGGTCAGCATTATATTTTGTTGTATGTCAGCGACTGGAGATCACCTCAAAAAGGCCTTTCAGTCAACTATGAACATGGAGGTTTACTGGTTACCAATAACTGGGAGGCAGTGGGAACCCAGCTGCCAGGCAGCTGGTCCTCATCACATTCACTTATGTGGACACCCGCAGAAATCAAGCTCTAAGAAGATGACAATGTACCACACTACAGCTGGAAACCATCACGATGAAAATTTGAGACTATGGGTCTTCCATCCAAAGCCATAAGCCTAAACCCTCCCAGTCTTAGCACAGTCTTTTGTTTGGTCATGTAAATGTGTCCTTCCAAATTTATTATTTTCATTTTCATTGATCGAAGATTTAAACAGACATGTCCTCTTACTGAAGGCCAACTTTATTTGATCCAGCCTTTTGATTGATCAGTCATGAAAACAAGTCATTAGATTGATGTTATCCTCAAGACAATTTCAATTGCTTTGATTATTTGATTTGACCTCAGGCTACAGTACATCACAGCCCCTTTGTGTGACAAATGTTAAGACTCCATTACAAGAGATAGATGCATAACAACTCCTAGAGTTTGCCATTTTTAAGTCACCAACCAAAAGAACACACCTTAAAAGGTGCAAGCGCTGGATATATCTTGGATGAAGCCGAATAGGAGGGAAAAAGACAACCATTCAGAAACAAGAAACAGATAATGATCTAATTCTTTTGGGGAGGGGGAGGGGGCAATGATGAATGAGAATAGCCAACAACAATTGCTTCAATAGGGAAATAGGAAATTACTAAGTATCCTCTGCCTAGTCCATTAATGTGGCTGGGACATGAACCAAGACTTCCTGAATTGACAGGAAGCCATACACATGTTTCCACTGAGTGATGTGAGTGTGTACAGGAAAAGGGCGGGGCTGGTGGAGGCTTGTGGACCTGGCATGCCCAGACAAAAACATTGTGTGATGAGCGCTACTAAGTGTGTTTAGAGCCTGGGATGGCCATTCATCCACACCAGTCAGGCCTCCATGGCAGTGATTAGCATTGTCATCCTCATTTCCAGGCCCTCTATGCAGATGGCCCGCATGCTTGAGGTGCCAACATAAGAGTGGCTGTTCTCTCTCACATAATCACTCTCTGGCCTCTGCTCTCATCTGTCCTCTTTATTTCCATAAAAAAAGTATTCTCGGAAAATTTGTATGGCCGTTTTATGTTCCTTCATGGTAGCTCTGTATTATCAGGAATAGACTTGCCAGTGCCTGCACACTGATGAATGTTTCCGTGGTGCTGGTGAGGCGAATGTGGTGTTTCTTTTGAGTTACTCATATTGGCATGCCCAACATTTGATCTTTTTAATCAGTAAAATTTAAGTAAAATCAGTTTTATGCTGCAATATGAAAACACATGGCTGTGGAAGATGACAGTTTAGCACAGCGGAGGGAGAGGTCTGATCAGCACACTGCCTGGGGCACTACAGGGCCGCCGTGGGCTCTTCGAAGACTCTGTAGATATACAAAGCAATTAGGCCCCACCACGAGGCCTGTGGAGAAGAAAGTACTGCAGACAAACAGGACATGACGTGTCAGTTTGAGACCACATCACCATGCACATATGCCTGATAAACTCATTTAGAACCTTTGACAACAACCTTTGACTCGTCTTGCATGGCCTTTTTTTTTTTACTCATCTATAATCTTACTCCCTCTTTCATCTCTCTCCTCCGCTCTCCTCTCCTCACCCCTCCTCTCATCAGAGCCCAGATTATAGGCCTAATAATTAAAGCAATTCTGTATGGACTGTAGAGCTCCAGAGCATCTGTGTGTGTCAGACTCCTGACATGATACAGAGGGACAGCACAACTATTAAATATCCATCATGCCACGCCACATCAGTTCTAATGCAATCAGAAACACATGAGCACATCGGCTAAGTCCCCTTCCATCCACAATGATTAAAGAAGTCTTTAATTTCAAAGACAAATAAAAAATGCAGGATCATTTTATCAAAAATGTAAATGACCTGTCTCTTTGCATGACATTTACCATTGATGGAGCGGGCGCTAATACGAAAGTCTGTACACTATTGTGAACAGGAACATAGAGACTACCATGTTCTCTTGATGGCCATGATTCTAATAAGATGTTGACTCCCATGCTGTATGTCCTTAATTTATCCTTCCATTTCATACAACACATTTGAAAGATAAAACTCTACAGGATTATAGATGGCACACTAGGAAGCAGGAAGCCAAGACTGTTATCTTGCCAGTAAATGACACATACATGATGCAATAAAGTGGACAATGTCTCTCCAGTGAAACTGGAATGAGCTATGTTTGATTTATTAATTGGATTGCAAATGTTAAGTGTTTTGATATGTTTGTGGAATATTGTTGTTTTCTTAAACTAATGGGGAAAATGATTTACTTTTTTTTATCTGACCATTATAAAGTTCACAGTCTGAAAGTGAAATCTACTGTAGATTCAACCTTTAATAAATGCACTTTGTAAAGTGGAACTATGGAACTAAGCAATAGAGAGCACTTCTATTTGAGAACAAGTTTTGAAGCTTATTTTTCCATTACCCTCATTCATGGGTAAAAGATGCAAACAAACAAAGCACATGCATGATTTATTAATAGTTAAATTCTCATACTCCCAATGACATTCAAATGTTCACACCAAGTTTATTCTTCCTGAGCACCCCACCACATGAGGGTTAACATTTCAGGTCTTAATACAATATCCCGAAAAATCTTCCTGAAAGCAAGATAGTCTGGTACAATGCAAATATCCGCAAAGGTTGCTCTGGAACTTTTTCTGCCAATCCCCTAGTAAAATTCCTGGGGGTGTGTTGATGACTATAAACAGAAACGCAGCTTTCCACAATAGCGTTATCATGTCCTGCCTCCTGCATGCTCTACCCAGATGCACAGAATGTTCCAGAGATGTTCATGTTGGTGCGAACACATCTGACTCAGACAATGTCCTGCTAAGTTTGTCATATGTGAAATGCAAACCCTGGGAAATGTCTGCAAAATACCTTTTCTGAACCCAATTAGATGTTTTAAGTTTTGTTGTTTTTTAATTTAAGTTTTGAGGAATACTGCAACAATATGTCCCATTTTATCTTAATGTGTGGGATAAAGCATACAACAGAAAATTTACTTGCCAAAAAATGACATTTGAATTTGACAGCAAAGCCGGAAGTATATATACAACAACACAGTTAGTGTGCAGGAACCACTGGGGATGTCAGAACTGGCTCACATTCAGCACACCCCACCACCTCCATCGCTCTCATGTTTATGCAGAGAAAGACTCTTTTGATTCCTCAGTGAAGCTTTTGATTTGACGCTGAGTGTCTGCTGGCGGCCTTTCAACACCGTGCTTCAGATTCAGGCATTTACTAATCAAGTTCAGGTGGGGCTGGGCATGGGCGTTTGAGTGGATGACAAATGTATGGAGCTGGTAAAAGGATAATTTGGGAAGCTGCTTTACCTTTTTTCCACTAAGACAGTTTTCCATGGTCCCTTTGCTCGTCCCTACTTTACCCTACACCCCACAACCCTTTGCTTGATGTACAGTGCTGTCTCTGCCAAACAGAGGCACTGGGAGCATTTTGGAAGGCTGATAAATAAATTACTTATTCACAAACTTGATTCAGATATAAACAACTTTAAAGTGCATCTTTTTTGTACAAGAAGATCAAGAGGTGCCTTGTCAACAACTCCAAACTGTCATTAATGCAAGTTTCTCCAAAGTTTCTGGGAGTTTAGGAAAAATATTTATTTTTTTGACAAAAGCTTAACTCAAGATAATGTTAACAGGGTTCTAAATATCTAGAATGGAGATTTTAAGGAGCAAGACGAGGTCATTTTCTTGCTTTTTAGCAACTTATTGTTTTATTGTGACACAAAAAATAACATTAAAAGTTATTTACATTTACAATGGGTAATGTTTAAAATGTATTTCTTGATCTCTCTATGAATTGCCACTGTGTAGGAATTGTGCTATATGAATGAAACACACAAATACACACACAGAGACACATATAATAAAATAAAATAGGCTTGGTAGTCTCAATGGCAAAGCAAACAGAAGTAAACATCATCCCTGCATTTAAGTGTGAGAGTGCCACATACTATTGATTAGGGTTGTGTGGAAATTAATGGAAACAGCTCATGCAGTAGGTGGCAACTGAGGTCAAACACAGAGGTACTGTTATTTTTGTATTTTTTGTGTGTGTGTGGGGGGGGGGGGTTCCCAGACTACATTAGCCAGCGCTTCACCTAGAGATCCCACAAATGATCTACTGAGCCTGTCAAGTACAGGGTGGGGGTGAGGGGCGCCGGGTAGCAAGTCAGTTAACATGACGAGGGAGCCATACAGATAAATCACAATTCACTCAGGGAGCAGTCACACTCAATGACATATTCACTGGCTGGCTCTACAGCTCATTTGATAACGCTCTTGCCACGCCATTCATTTCTCTGAAGGATGAAAGGGAGGCTGAAAATGTCATCAGCTCACTGAGGCAGGGACGCCAGTGACTGAGAATAAAGAGGGAGGGAGGTGTCTCATAATTAATTAAGTTTTTTAACCCTGCTACAGCCAGAAAGACATCCCACTATTTTCCAGGGGTCTTTCAATTAGACATGCGTCGTAATTAAATGCTGTGTCACAGTGCTGTTGGAGCTTGCCAGATTTATGTCCCAGGATAAGTTACTGCCATTCGTTATCATGATGGATAACACAGCGTAAAACGAATATTGTTGGGGTCCCCTTAGGAAAGCATTGGCTATTGCATAATAATGGAAATATCTCTTATTCTTGTCACATCTCCCATTCACCACACTGAAACTGTTATATTTCAAACCCAAGACAGCAACTATCTTGCAGACGGGATGAGTAGCCTTAATCTTAAACAGTTCAAGAAAATTTCAGAAATTTCATAAGATTATCCAGCATTTTTTTTTTTTTTTACAAATTAGTATGTCATGTGGTATTTAGCAAATGTTTGTGCCCAACATAAACCATTGAAATTCACAATCGTTGCTCATTAGATGTAATACATTATCAAATATTGCACCATCTTCTCGCCCAGCCGCTTTTCTTAAGAGTAAAGAATGTGGGTGAGAGACACCGAAGGAGAGTGGCGTCTGAATACCCTTTCCCACCATGTGGCTCGCTGAGAGGCCAGTACAACAGAGGCCAGCCAGAGACACTCATCTTCAGACGTACCTTCAGGACAAGTTGTTGTCATCTTACCAGCACAACTTTTGTGCCAGATGTATCTTTGAAGTCTATAATGCCCTTCTCACTTCAGAAAATCCCATGGTCTCCATTGGTGCCTCTATATAGCCTAAGATCACACAGGCTATGTTGTTTTACTTTGTCTAGGTCTCTCTCTCACACACACACACACACACACACACACACACACACACACACACACACACACACACACACACACACACACACACACACACACACACACACACACACACACACACACACACACACACACACACACACACACACACACACAAAAACAACCAGCCTGCTCTAGTTCAACTTAGTGCATAGAATTTTCAATTCATGAGAAAAATAAATAAGTTTGTTTGAAGATAACTTTTTTTTTCTGTCAGTGTAATTTGGTTTATTGTTTTCCCAACATTAAAATAGTGGTTACTGGATAGAACTACGATAATGTGCAGTCACACAACTGGAGGCAGGCTGGTATTTTAATCTATTACAGTTTAAGTGAACCAAATGAAGTGAGAGCTTTTTCTATAATGCCTCTTTTATGTGTGTCTATAATTTTTACTTGGCCAGTGGAGATACGGATAAATAATGTCCTCAGAGCAATCAACAGACACCATGAGTAAGACGTTGCATAGACTTGGATAATTGAATCTGTTTTCCTCTTAAGTAGGTCAAAGGAAATTTATATCATAACATATACATCTGATGTGGCATTAGTAATGGGGACCAAAAAAAATACTGCTCTATAGCACAACTAGTGGTCAAAAAGTCACTTGATTAACTTTAATGGCATGTGCTATGCTTTAGGAAATCATAAATAGTTCTTACTCTAAGACATTGAGGTAACAAAAGCCCCAACCTTTATTTGCCTTTATAAAGGCCAGTTTTCTGTCTTTGCATTTCTTCTTGCTATCCAACTTCCTGGTTTGATTCTCAATTAAATTGCTGTACACTATAATAGACTTGGCCATTTGAGGCTCCACACACAATGAATGAATGTAATTCCTGCTGTCACGAGGGTAATGAATGTTCCATGTTTTCTTTTTTTTTCTTTTGCTTGTTTCCTACATGTAGACAGCAATTTACATGGATACATTAATGTAACTGTCATGTTCTATCCAAGAGCACTGAAGCAGAACAGCTAAAAGACAGCCAAGCCACTGCCACTGGTGCTCAGGGCACCAAAGATTGAGCAGCAATACAGAGTTAATGGAATTAAGTAAAGAATTCCCCCAATTCACCAAGAGACAAGAAGAAAAAGGAGACATTTAAACAACATCTAAATAAGCCCCAGCTTGGAAATAAATGATAAAAAGAAGGAACTCATCTATGAATTTAATGTGTAATAGGGAAAGTGAGACAATATATTTCATCATATTAATGCAGCAGCATTACATTTTTTCATTATTTTTCTCCTTGTCTTATTGTTGTCTAAATAAGTGAGTGGAAAATTATCATATTAAAGAAATTGCTCAGTTAAGTGTAAGGCTACAGCAAGTTGTCATCAGGCTACTCGTAATGCTGTTATGCTGTATTCCTGCTGAACACTTTATCTTTGGATTATTTTATTTCTAAGAACAAGGAGTGGCAGGGGAGCTCGAGAGACAGTAAAAGGGCTTTGGGAGACACAGCAGAGAAAACAAGGTCTCGTTCCTCAGTTACATGCTCACAATCTGCCTCATTTTCACCAGGGATCGAGAAAGCACCAGCCAACTCTAAATGAAAGGTCAGTGTGGTCTTCTTTTTTTTTTTTTTACTTCTCGAGTGAACAACCCAACAAAATTGTACCAGACAGCTAGGGTTCTGGGATTTGTGGGGATACTGCATAAACAACTCAAAATATTGTTTTTAAAAATGCCTTCAACGTTTACGTATTGAAAATGTGTTTGCATTTCTCAGTCGATCTGGGTAAAAAACTTGCATGTTAATTTCAGGGATCCACTTGTAAACGTAAATTGGTCTATTTTAAAGAGGGAATATTTAATCCCTAAGGTGTATCCCTCAAACAGAAAGACACTACAATATAGTCACATACAAATAAAACCTGAGCTGTTGAACTTCCAACTGCTACAAATTTATGGGGATGAAACATGAAATTGAAAACTTGCAATAAACCATATAGAACGGGTTAGTGCTCATTCATAAAGTAGTTTTTACAGATGATTCTAAAAAGGAAATTGTTACTTATGTTTGAACTCATTTCATTCTCCTGCGCATCCATCTATCAACAACGCACAATGTGTCAGGTCTGTAATTCTCTTGTCATTAGTAATTCATTAAGGCCTTCTTCATTAATTCATAATCGTTTTTGAGGTTTGGTCCTAATTGCTTGCTATGATTTTGAATTGGATCACAGCCTGTGATCAATTAACTAATTTCTGCAAGTGACCAGTAGCTATTACTTTATGAAGCAGTGCAAATCGTTTACACTTACCTTCAATGACAGCCAACAATGTTTTGAGTTACACTTAAGTCCTACAATACACTGATCATTATAGTTGACATGCACTGACCAGTCGCACCGTTAAGGCCACAGACACCATATTTCACCATTTTAGCATGAATTACATTTTTCAATAGTCTCTTGGAGATCAAATACTGCTACCAGGAATTTTTGTTCTGTAATTCCTTCAGATATGTAAGTAGTCAACTATAATCACATCTGAAGAACAACACGTGTATTGACATTATAAACCCCTCATAACGGATTAAACTGTATACACACAGTCATCTGTAATCACATATATATAAAAATATATATTTGATAAGTTTTACTGACTAATTTATTCATATGTATTCTAATGTGTTCACATTGACATGCACAGTTCAGTTCCCTCCATCACTGTGGAGGACACGCATTCCTTGTAATATAAAGACAAAAAAAGAAAAAAGAAGCCTCTACCGTGGTCCAATTTATAATGAGCTTCTTTGAACACATCACTTAAATGTAATTTAGTCTTTTATACGAGATGTATTCAAAATCAACTATAATAAACAAAGATTACTTTCTCCATGAAATCCAATAAAACTGAGTGCATGTCACAGAGCCCCTGACAGCCATGACTTCAAAAGCATATGGTTGGAGATGAATGCAGGAGTAAGGGGGTGGAGGGCATGATTAGCAGCCCACTTGGCTTCTCTCACTGTCATGTGTGGTGTATATACATAGCATCAGTCACCTCCTCATCACCTAATTAACTCCTTCACCTTTACACAACAAAGTACCATCTACTTCAAACTGCTCTGTCTGACTGATCTGACACAAATGCTTTATGAGTATTTTGGAATGAAAGGTGATTTTGAAGATGCAACACACATTCCTAATAGCCATCAAAATGCCTCAACGGCTATTTCTTTTTTAAGATGATTAAAGCTGTTGGTGGATTTGGGAAGCTTACCTGGTCCAAATGTTGTAAATTTTCTATGAAATTGCCAAGTGTGTGGTGGTTGTGAATTGTGCACAGATATGTGTACACACATTCAAACACACACAAACTTGCTAAGCTTTGTCTTCACACTTGCACCAGTCCAGCAGCAGGTAAAACTTCTGCAAATTATAGCCTGAGGCAAGCCTTTGCTGCTCAATGTTTGATGCTGCTTGATACTGTCTGCCTGCAGTTTTTGAAAATCCAGTTTTCTCTTGTTGAGGATTTTTTTTCCTTATTCAGCTGGTTTTACCTGCTTTCCACATAAAACAAGGATTTTTTTCTGACAGTTTACATGTGGCAGAAATTAACATTTGCTCAGAGTTTTTTGTTGATTTTCCAAGTTCTATGTTCAGTGTCATTAATTCAATTTCTTTTCAAAAGTACTTCCATACATGGTACTTGAATACATGGATGTAATTTAATAGTAGTCTCCCTGTGGAGGTGTTTCAGTCACATCCAGCGGGGAGGAGACTGCAGGGTAGACCAAGAACATGCTGACGGGATTATATATGCCACCTGGATTTAGGATCACTCACAAAGATGTAGCTGGCCATCTGGGCCGACATGTTTAGCCTTCCACTGCGACACAGAAAGGAAGTGAGCGAAAGGGACAGATAGATGAATACAAGGAGGAGTGACATGTATTGAAGATTATCGGAACTGACAAAAAGAAAAAAAAGGAAAAGTAAAAAATAAACAAAAGAAAATAAAGAAAAGATAAACATGAATTATTGCAATTAATCATTTAACACGCCTGAGCAGTTTCGACACAGTTGACGCAGTTGTAGGCTGCTGTTTGAGAGGTCATTGTCTAGCAATGTCAAAAGAGCCAGCAGCTCAGACTATCATGAGCCCCAGTTGTGGTGGCTGGTTTTAGGTCAGTGAGCATCGTCCTGACACTGTCCTGGCAGAATGTAGTGAAGTCCGTCTGTCAATACTGTGCTTCTACTGGAAAGTTTTTTTTAAATACACCCTAGATTTATCACACCTCCAAGTGTTAAGTTAACTGTGCTTGATCAAAATGTAAATATACATGCTACATTGTTAAGTCAATTTAATTTCTAACAGGATAAAAGAAAGGGGGGGGGGAGTTTGCTTAGAATTCTGCGCCATTTTTTGCTGTCATTTATGGTCACATACACAAAAACACACAAGACAGACAGCCGAGAAGACAGAGGGCAGTAGACCAGGTGAAGTTAAGGAAACCCAGTCAGCACTCAAGCTTTCTGAAAACCTGGAAAAGACCCTTCTAAAATCACAATTTTAACAAAGTGTGATGGGAGAAACGTAACAGACTTCCCCATGACCTTGGCCCATGAGGTGAAGCTCAGAAAAAGAAAAAAAATTAAGCTAAAGCCTATAAAGGTTCCAAGCAAGAAGACCTCCTCAGTAGTTGGTGATTCATATCAAAGACGGGGAAATTAAGCAGCAGCATTGCTACTGCAGTGTAGTGTGAGGAGTTCAGAGGAGGTGAATCGATACAATAGGATACGGACTAAACAACTTTAGTCTAATGCTAACAGCTAGTAAACTTTATTATGTACAATAAAAATGCAATGCATTTTTTTAAGATCTGTATGTGAGTACATTGTGCATACATTAGGTCTATGTGAGCATGTCTGTGTTTTTGATAGAGGGTGGGGGGTCTTTGGGTCATGTTGGTGATCTAGACCTGATTTCATTCTCTAAGTGTGCAGGATCTGCTTGGCATGCTCTGCATCTCCTTTCTCCCTGCTATAGGCTCTGCTGGCTATAGCTTGTGGCGCTCCCGGTGGAGTAAGCTCTTTCCACTAACAAAATGCAAAATACAAAATTAATAAAAACACCCTTTGAAACTGACAAATATGCCTCAGGCAAACTATCGGCCCGCCGGCTGCTTAAAATTTAATCAGTATTTTTTTCTTTATTTATTTATTTTCCACGGCCATGCTCATCTTTTTAATAACATGTTGCTGAGACTGTCTGTATACAAAGTTTTCCTCTGTCAAGAATTACATAGGGCCTGTCAGTTCATGGTCTCTTTCCCTCAGGGGGTTTCCCGAAAATAAGCTAAGCAGATTTATTTTATCTTGTAACCTTAGTCCTTGTCCTCCTCTAAAGTAGTTTTCTCCTCAGTCTTTGTGGCTGTCACAATGACCTCCACGCTGAATGGGGCTAGACGAGGGCGCAGAGGTCAACTCACGTTCACATTTCTCAGATATGCTGGAATTCCCTTACATTGTGTTTCAGCCGTGGAGGAAGATGAAGATCGGTGACTAAAATGGTAGAATTGTTGATGTCGGAAAGTACCACTGAATTCCCTAATAACTCTCCCGTACTGATATAATATTCATGCACTCATTTATAATTTAATTAGATTAACACAGGGTTTCAGTGTGAGTGATGACAGACCGTCAAACCCTCATCTAAGTGTCAATCATGGTCTCCAGCTGAATCCTGCTCTTTACAGTAATAGAACAAAGAGATACCAGGCAGAGAGCAGCAAAATATTTACAAACTAGTATTCAGTTTGTCGTCTCTAAGGCTTTGTGTTTTTATTTCATGAGAGATTGTGTTCTTGTTTAGACATAATGTATGTACCTCTGAAAACTATGTCAAAACCCCAACCTGGTGCCACCACTGCTGGTGCAGTTGATCACAACTGAAAAAAGTTATCCTAGTTTAATTAGTTCAAGATAACCCTCAGATTGCAGAACCCCAACATCTAAGTCAGTGGTTTGGGAACATTTTGGTTTTTCCCATGAAAAAAACCCACTGAAGTATGACGTGAACATGTCTCAAAAATCCAGGTCCTTACTAAATTGTAGATTTCGATAATTGTTACACAGCATTAAGACAAGTTATGTGAACATCAGGGTTGGTCCAATGGCTGACAGCAGCAAAGTCACAATGTTGAATTGCAATCCCCCTCCCAAATAAATGAGTTATTGTCCATTGTCAAGGCACTGTAAGTTGATGTTTCACAGCAGACAAAATCAATGCTGCAGTGCTGTTCTTAGACACGACACAATATTTTTTTCCAGTGAATCAACACAGACAATTCAGGTGAGGTGACACATCATTGGTGTGACTCTGTTGAGCCAGGGATTTGCTGTCTGGCCATTAATTTTGACATAACTTTGAGTCAACGTAATTTTAAACTTAAACTGAAGAGTCTGACTTTATCTCCTTTAAGTTGTAAAATAACGCGGAGACTTGTTCAAGTAACTTGGTGGGAAAAGGGTGCTTTACAGGGGTCATGAAAAAGTTCCCTACATGGCTAGTAAACCAATCTCCTACAAAGTTTGTTAGGCACCTCCAATGAACCAAAATAAAGTTCCACACAATGTTGTTATTCCACAATGGATAAAATAAAAGTTACATGGATATGCCCTCATTTAAACAGTGGTGCCTAAAGTGGACAGTCCAGCAAATCCAGTACTGAATATTGCTAAACACTCTGATTATGTTGGGGATAATTCTTTCTTAAATTCCATTTCAGATTATTTGCTTTTAATTTGATTGATTCTTGAGAAACACTTAGGGGTATGTTCATTAAATACATTATTAAATATATTTTTTTATATTACCCCAAATAAAATTCGGCTTTCACACTCATTACATTACGTTTGACAAATTATACCTATATTCAAATCTATACTGAATACCTTTTTTTTCCAGCGTGCTTTCTTGAATTACACCCTGAAGGATGCAAGTCTCTTGTTCTTACACATAAGTGGATCCAAGTCTGAGATAAATTCCCTTTGGCAGGTTTTTCTCCTCTTGTGTAAAAAGCTTCTAGTTTTGTGCTGCTTCTTCCTCTTCTTACTTTCTTAGTTATTAATTGAGATCATGAGAGTCAACGCTTTCAGCAGAGGCCTGGCTCAAGACAAGAAATGCTTGAACTTCTTTGGCATAAATATTAACAAGCAATATATTATGCATATTATTCTTTAAATACCATATAAAAAGTGTTTTTGTGACTAAATCTTAATTTTGCATATGCTTTTAAGTAATATACATTAAATAATAATTACCATTAAATTGATGGCAGTGGCAGCTTTGGTACTGTCAATCAAATTTGTGCAAACCGCCACTGACACTTTCTGTCTCACTTCACTTCCAGCTGCCAAGCCATCATTGTTCACGCCAGCGTCTCAGAGTGCAGAGGAATCAGCACATACTGTACTCTCCAGCACTCTCCCATCCATACACTTACTAAAGGTTATGAAGGTCATTAAATAGATAGATAAAGATATTTTTTCAGCCGAGAGGGTGGAATTAATCGAAAACTGCTGCAATATTCAGCATGTTGTCGCCATGTGGACAGGGTTAGAAGATGACGGGAAAAATGCTCTTTCCTGTGGTGACTTAGTTTGGAAGGAGTTGCCAGGTGTGATTTTGAAACACTAGCATTCAAAGTATGATTAATTGTGAAGTGATCATCTGTACAAGCTACAGCTACTGACATGACCAGGTTAAAGTCAACGTTATGCTTTAACTTAAGAGCTTGTTGGAGCATTGAGAAGTGTCTGAATCCACCTCTCCAAACACCTTTACAGTCTCCAAACTGGGAAGGCTGCATCCAACTTTCCCAAAGCAACAATAAAACAATCACGCCTCCTCAATGACGTGGTTGGCCAGATGCACAATGGTGAGAGAGAATATAAGATCTCTTTTATATTCAGAAAAGAGCATCACAAAGAGAGACATCGTCACAAATTAGCTTGGTCACATTTCCTGCTATAAAAAAACCCTCTGATGATTCGTAGCAAGTCAACACGTTTCAGTGGGAGGGGAAGAAAGCTGCCCCTCCCGACACCATTTGAACAGAGGCATGGAAGTATTTCAAGGGACAGTGCCTTTGATGTGAGCGATTTATAAGGCTAATTATACAAACAGGATAATAACAATGGAGAATACAAGCTGCCTGTGTGTTTACGCTCCCTGTGTTTACATCACAGGCAGGTCCTTGAGCCATTCGAGAACACACGTGCGTGTGCACGCACACAAACATGAAGACATTTGGAAAAAAAAAACAGCTAGGGTAATTCTCAGTCGTTCATAGTGCAGATCATAATAACAACAAACAATGAAAAATGCCTGACATCAAAGCAGGAAATGATTATGTACTTAAAAATTCTTTAAAGTTTTAAGAAAGAGGGAAAACATTGTTGATGCTCTGACTTCCTCCTGGAGTTAATTGATAGCACCACTACATAGCTGCAGGACAATACTTGTATTATCATGTGAGCTGCTTGCCCTTGGGTAATGGATCTTCTTTTTTGCATATTTATTGTATATTTGCGCATTCATGCCCTGCTTGTATCTTATCACCTAAATTGGCTCATGTGTCATTATTTTCTGTGTGGGTGGTTGATTGTGCTGTGGCAGTTCCAGACAAGTCTCCTGGAAGAAAAAAAAGTCTCTGGGAGAGGATTCCATTTAAAGGGCTGAGATAACAAGCTTCCTTTTTTTCCTGACATTTGTTCAAAATCTTGTACTGTCAAAGAATACAAAACCTCAGATGTTCTTCAAAAAAGTCTGGACAACGGTTTTAAATTTTTAATTTAAAACATGGATTATTTTTACCTGTTCAACTGAAAAAGAATGGGTATGACTGTGTGCATCTAGCTTTCATCATGCGGCCTAGCTATTAGGCGTGTCTTATCACCCCATGCATTAGAAGCACATTAAATTTGGAATCACAGCACTCTTCAGGTTCAAATAATGAGCATTTAATTATTGACAGGGGATGAATATTTAACAAAGACACTGGTGGTTCACTTGGTTGGCCTCATATGGAGTAGTATTAAGGGGGATGTGAGGTCCTCATGACCCAGAAACCCACCTCCATTCTCAATGAATTTTCACCAGTGCTCTAAGAGTCCCAAGCACGGTTGGGTACAAGTGCAGGTCCATCAACAGTACGCTGACTTACTGCTGTACGAATGCTCTTGGTTTGCAATATAAGCATTCTTCAAAAGGTATAGTGACAAAAAGAAACTGTGAAAAGAATACCTCTAGATTATCTTGCATATATTAATAACTGTGTACAACAAGCCAGAAAAAATGTCAAAATAAATTGAGGCAGCCCACCAGGTTGGGCGGTAAAGTACTCCATCAGCTGAAATGAGACTTTACAAAAAAAGACGCCATTTCTTGTTTGTGTGTGCGTTGGTGCACATGATCCATTGTACACTTTGTATCACTCCCTGTGTCCACTGTGTGGCGCTAGAGAGCATGCACCATACATGCATTCTTCTTGCCGTGAATCACATGGACCAAACCATTAACAATTATGTTAATGTTAAGTTGATCTACATTAGAGGCTTACTTCCTGTTCCCAATAGGTGGCACTATGACTATGACCAGATATTGGCCGGTAGATGTTGTGGCCGGGACTCTTATCTAAAATGTGGTTAAGATAGGAATATGTGTATGTGAGCTACAACAACTTCCTGTTCCATGGTGAAACATTGAAATTAGCCAAAGTATGCATATCAGTATAATAGAAAAAATGCCCCACTTCCTACCCAGTGTATGATATATAGAAAATAAATAATCTACAAATAAATAATATTTTACTACATTGATATACAGAGGAATATTTGAGCTCCGTGAAAATTCATTATGATCCTAAGTACAAAGTTTGACTTTATGTTTATCTTTGTCTGACATAATGTTCCACACCAGATGAAGCTACTTCCTTTTTAAACTGCGGGGAATATGTTGTTGATCTGCAAGAATGTCCCTCAACTGCAGCACAATTTTCTTTTAAATCAATGTGGTTTGAAGTTTGATCTTAGATAGTTTGTTTTCCTTTGCTACCGCAAGATCTAATGGAGGAGTCTTGTGAGCTCCGCCTTTCAACTGAAATCCTGTATGTCAGAGAGAACAGTGGCAGGCCGCTTTTCACTGGACATTGTGGATTCAGATCCCCTCCGTACAATCAAGAAGAAGACAGACCAACAGCCAGACAGAGAGGAGTGGTGGGAAATCTACAAGAAACAAGATCCACGTCCACCCTCCAGGGAATGAACCATTTAACTGTGTCAGTCAGCTTTCCTTTTCTCAGGCAACATCCCATCTACTTATCCTCCAATCTGTCGGCAAATGAGTGGCCCTTTAGATCTCATCTATTGTGAAATGTACAAAGTCTAAAGGAAAAGGGGCTATGACATTTAAATTTTTCCTTGTCTTATTTGTATTAATTTTCACTTAAGTGGACCTTGTGGTTTATGTTATATTTGTGTTGCATACTGTATATATAAGTGTAACAAAATAAGAGTGAATTCATTCTAATGAATACTTTTAGACCAACAGCTGATATTTTAGTTTCAAATGTTGTTTTATGGTTTTATTCACCTATTTAGTATTGTAAATGTTATGTTTATTTTTTGTTTGTATGTATGATTAGTTCTTGGTGGCAAATGAGTTTCCCCACTGGGGATTAATAAAGCTAGCTATCTATCAATCTAACTATCCATCCATCTTCATTGAGTACATGTTTTTTTCACGCTTGACAAGTGATTTTTTTTGTTGGTCTCTGTTCCTCTACTCCAACATAAATGCAAGCTTTGCTGACTGTGTGCAAATTAACCACTATTTAAAATGTCATTACTTTTACAACAAGGCCTTGAATGTTTAAATCAGAGCTTCTTCGTGCCCATCCTCATCGATCCCTTTTTTTGTAGTGTTACTGTATATCTTTCACTCCACTTTCTGCACTGCAGCTGAGCTGACCTACGCATATTGAAATCTTAATTAAATCTTTAGGATCCCATTAAAGCATTTTATTGAGGCAGAGACATATGGGTTTTCTCTGTAGTCAGGAAGGTCATTTATGTCCTGTTGTTATGAGTAGCTCGATGGCAAAAGGCATATCATACCCATTTGTAGCAAGCTTTCCTAATGTGTTTTTGCAATAAACGTTCAGCTTCTGCACTGAATCCACTACTCCGAGCTTTCTCCCACTCCTCCTTTGTGGCTATGCTGTCTCTGTGATGGTATAATGGTTAATTCATCCCAAACCTCACAAGCAAACCCCCTGCAATGCTTCTGACAGCTGAGAAATGTCATTATAGGCCATAATGAAGAATGAAATCAGTTATACCATCGCCACACGCCCAAAATTTAATTAGCACCTCTGAAGGTCAGCTCAAATGGTTTCCTCATGATGTTTTCATGTGAGCACAATGTTTGATTGTAAATGTATTTCCACTTTGATTTTATATAGGGGATATAGACCAACAAAAGGACAGTTGCCCCTGTGAGGTAACATATGTAAAATGAATGTAATTAGTAATAAAGTGTTAACTGCATAACTTATGCATCAACAAGCAGTGACTTAACAAAGGCAACTGATAAGACATTGAGATTGAAATGAGGTGTGGAGAAAAGCCTTTTTATCATCCAATGCCATACCTTCACACAATGTACAATTAGGGTGCATACTCTGAAGTGAGACACAGTAAGTGTTGCATCAATTTGCAGATCATTTAGTCTTTTCACACGGATTTGGCCTCTGATAAAACAGCAGGAATCAAAGAAGGATAGAGATGAAGATAGAGCATGACAGGAAAAAAAAAAGTCATGCAAATGATTTTTGTTATTGCACTGTGATTTTTATGTGAATTGTAAGTGATCATTCTGCCTTTTAGTTACAGCTGTCAGCCCTCATTAATGTGCATTATAAATTGCATCAAAGTGCATAAGGCTGTGTGTGATTAATTTATACAGCTCTTTACGTAGGAGGAAAGCGTGCAGGTGTTGAAGAGCCTAATGACTTGGTTTGGGTGGCACAGCGACTCTGAATCATTATTCTAAATGCAGTCTGTCGTATGTCAACTTTGGCATGTCTTTCACACTAACGCTGGTTCGCAGGACCTGAGGATGAAGATTTCACGCTCACACCCATCAACTAACACAGTGTACAAAACAACTCAGAAAAAACCCTCCCTTCTCTATAATCAGTAATCAGTTATGCCCTGATTAGATTCAATAAGTGATTTTAACCTCATGTCATTTCCTATCAACATATGTTGCCACAATGAAAATGATCTATTAAGCTGGAAAATTGTCTTTTATCATGTCATTATTGCACATTTACACTGGCAGATTTCCACAGCTTTACGGTTACCGATACAATGTGGACAATGGGATTTCCAGTATTTAAATAATGATTTCTAAACAAGGTGAAAAAATGCTATTTACTCTGCTGCTGATTGTTTGTCATGGATAAAGCTTTTGGATGCTGAAGTACATTTCAATTTGTCTTACACGATAAAAGTGAGCAGATAACGGTGACTCCAGATAAATACATCAGCATGTAGTAGTGAGCATTTTTACATTATCTTTTAACTGTGACATATGATAGAATCTTTGACAGTAAGAAAAAAGAAAATTATTTTATATAGAATTTTTCACATTAAATGTTAAAGTTAAATCAAAAACAATTAATGCAATTATAAAAGATAATTATCTCATTGCTTTTTAATGATAGAATTTTGAATTTTAGTGGATCCGTAACATTGGAGGGTAAAATCTTGCAGAGTATGTGCCAGAATTTCATAGGAGTGGAAGGATGGACTGATAATATCCAGTCGTGCTCCTCTTAAATTCAAGCAGAGTGCAGCCATGCCTTGGTAGCGTGCACGTGTCACTTGTTTAAACGGTGCACTACGGAGCTCTCATATTACTTAATTTTATTGTAGCATTGCTCCTTTACTTGAAGCATTACTGGAAATTTGTGGCAAAGCATAAAACCCCACTACAGGACTATGTATATTCAGATTTCAGATTTTTTTAAAAATCATATCAGCCCCCAAACATCCACTATCAGTCAGACTATAATAGAATTTTCTGTTTTGCTTTACTTTTATTTATTCATACACAAATGGCCATTATTCTACCATTAAACCTGTGAATGTACTCACTTAAGTTAACAAAAATAATGACCCCAACAGTACATCAGACATAAAACAAAATCAATGTGGAAGATTAATTAAAGGGCTTTTCGACGCCCTCTGCAATACTCTCCCCTCTTATCCTCCCTTATTCCTTCCTGTCAGCCTCGCCTGATGAGTGCCACTCTATTTAATCCAGCATTTCTGACATTTAGATGTAAAAGACAGGGAGCCCAGGTCCAAACAAAACAACAGCTAAAACAGGTCTTTGTCTTTGTCAGAGGAGAAGAAACGGATTAGCTCTGAGATCCTACTTTGAAGCCCTGGAAATTTGTAATGAAAAATTTAAGCTACATGCGAGCAGGATGAGGAGGGTTTTAGGGGGGGTTAAGCACAGCGATTCATTTGACTCTGCATATATTAGGGGCTGTAATTCAAAGGTTGTGCTGTGTGTTTTTGTAATTTTAGCTTTAATAAATATTTTAGCTTTGATATACTGATTGTCCTGTGGCAGGCCTGCGTGATGGTGAAAGGGAGGGCTGGAGAGAGCGAGCAGCCTCTGGCTCTAATGAGAAGGTCATGGCTCTCTAATTATCATGGGCAGCTCGGTAGCATCCTTCAGAAGAGCCAAGGCACCAGTTTCAGACAATACTCGGAAACCACTGTCTTCAGTCACAAATGCAAGCTAACATGGACATCGACAAACAAAATTACTTATTAAAACCATAAATTAAACATGCACCTTTACTGTGCAGTGTGCACGGCACTTTTGTCACACACAGATACACACAAATCTACACAAACAACACCCGTCACTCAAATGTAAATGAAGCAGTGACCTTACAGCTACAACTCATAGCAACTATGAAAAACAACTCACCAAATATCAAAGTTTGCAGAAGCTGATGAACAGATTTTTATTGTTTGTTTGAGTTTATCAAATGTAATAATTATATTCAATTTAATAGTTTGGTCTTTGAGATTAAAACCATGAAATAGGTAATGTACAGTCAGTGTAATCTTAATACTACAGTTGGTTGATTATCTTGTGCTTTGGTTATTTGAGCACATTGATTTTAATTGTTAATGCTACTAGATGTTGAAGGACTAAATTAAAAAAATACATTTAGTATAGGCTCTAAGGTGCTGATACATAAGCATAACATTTTAAAATACATTGAAGATAGTCAACGAGTTGCTCTCTGTACCACGACAGCTCTCATTCTCCAAAGGCATTTGTGAAGTTACAACTTCCAAAAAAGGAAAATCACTTTCCTCTAACATTATCAACAACAATATCAACGATTAAAACCTATATTGTAACAGAAAGAAAATGTGTTTATAAACTCACGATGAAACTGAAATGTTGGCATTATATTGTATTATGTCCAGTATGTCTTGCTACCATATCATTATATAATCCTAAGTAAAGATAAAAGATCAACTGCCTATCTTTTTTTAAAATATGAGGCACTGTACCGCCTTCAGCAATTGTGTCACAGTAAAAGAAACTGATTATCATGCATATATGAAGTGAAACAGGCATGAAAAATAGAATGCAAGATTCATTATTCATGACATGTTTGACACTTAAAACAAAAAACCTATTTAATGTGCTGGGAGCTGAAAAAAAGGGGGAAATTATGCAGCTATTTTGACTGATTTGTCAGAAGGATGAGCGTTCACAGCGTCCCTCATGCAAAAGTATAATAAATGAAAAAAAGGATAGAGAATGAATAGCATATGGACTGGTTCTCAACTATCCAGTGAACTGCCTGTGAATTAAACCATTAAGGAACCCACAGTATGACTCAGTGTGCTGTCACTCAAGCTAATGTATCTTCCACAGTTTGTAGCAGTGTCAAGTCTTGGAAACTGAGATTTGGGAGAAGAAATTTGTAGATTTAAAAAAAACAACAACAATAGAACAAGAGAATAAACATCTTTAAACTTGAACAAATAATCATGAAATCAAAGGGAAAATATATTTGATCAATAGTATGCCACTAGAGCTCCTAATAATGTCCTTCAAGTGTAAATTGAAATACTTTCATTTGTGGGATTGGGAATATCAATCTATGACCATTTTGTGGACTGTTTAACCAAACTCAAACACAACTTTATTCATTTAATCTTTGCAAACAGCAAGAGAGCTTCCATTTGACATGTTTTGGATTACACAAGAGACTATTTTAAAAATGTTCCTGCCGTTCCAGAATAAAAACTTACAACCCATGGCTCAGAAGTACAATCGTAATGTAAGACATATCCATCACTTTTCCACTCTGCTCCAGTTTGCTTTAACAAGTCCTTATGGAGAGGACAGTACAGTGTGCAGAAGAAAAAGCTTCTTTTCTTCCCCTGCTTCTGCCTCACTTCTCCTCCTGCCTTATCAATCGACCGCCCATCCTGTGTGCTTGCGACCTCTAATGGATTTCACATGACAACAGGCCTGGTCCAGACAAGAGCGCAGGCCCTCAGTAACTTGACAACCATTAGCCTGCGAGAGAAGGGAGGATGGGGAGAGGTTTTCTCGGTGTCCTGTAACTGATGTGTCGTGCACTGAGCCATCTCCCTCGGGTCAGACGCGGATGTATCCACTCTGACAAGCGTCTCGCTCCTTTCTCTGTGTCCCGACGAGCCTATTATCATGAGGTCCTGTGAATGTTGTGCATTCTGCGAAGTGGCACATAAAAGAATGATCAGGCAAAGCTTTCAGACAGAAGTCGTTTGCACAGACGGGCTCTTTGTTGAACAAAATGGGAATGCAGCAACGAGGGGTGCACCTGTTGAGCGTCCTTGTGGGGACCCAGGCACTCACACTTGGCATTATGTACCTTATTATTTATATGGGGCTGTCAGCTAATAATGCATGGGTCTCTCACTGGAGCACTTTCTGCCATCTTTGAAAGTCATGGCAAGAGGCACCCTTGGTTTCTGAGACTTCAGGGGTCTCACCAGGGTGTTGTCTGAACAAGTCATTCCCACTTATACTGATATAATGCATCTGTGCTGCCATAAGTGGAGAGTCGTCTTCTTTATCTCCCTTCACTGATTTACTTCTCTGTCTTCATCTATTCTGTTTAGTGCATTAGCCTTATAGGTTACTGTTGCGCTGAGGACTTTGGGATATGGGGAATCATATAAGTAAAAGTACAACCATTTCACTTACAGCTTAGCTCAAAGGAAACGTGAATATACAATTGTAAAAAACATTGTAGATCAGGCATTTTCTTACAACCATTGGTAAGTAACCACAATGTAATATCACAACAACACAAGCTCATCTTAAATCTAATTTTGCAAAGACACAGACTAATAAAGTAATATTTATGTACCAGTGTTTCAGCTTTCCCACTGCTAATAGCTGTGAGCACCGAGATTGGCCTGAAAGTGTTAAGGGCATTGTTCGCTGATCATGTGATAGGGGCATTTTTTATGCAAGAGTGAGCCCTGATTAGAGGGTGAGTTTTAATGACAACTAATTAGCCAACCTCTTTAGCCTTGGCGTTATGATCAAACGAGCTGTCATCGGGTACCTGATACAATGATCCTCTCACTCTTGATATGATATTTTATTCCTCTGCAATTATGCAGCCCCCACTGCACCACATGTGTTTATTGCCTCAAGCACACATGTCAAATTAAAGAGCAGCTTATGCACCTGATATTTAATTATTGCCTGCTGCACCACCATGCACAATGGGAAAATGTCAAAGCCAGCAATCTACAGTGCTTCAAGAAGCAATCGGTGCGCTGCGATCACTGAGCACTCTTGCACATACACAGACACACAGACAGGAATTTGAATATTGAATGGGGACATCTTTGAGCTTGTCTATGCTCAGTTGGCTTTTTTACACTTCCCTTTGTCAGTAAAGGAAAATTGGCATGTGACGGCATTGCTTGCCAGAAAGAAAAGCTCAAAGCTAATGTTTGCTTTCAGTACCTAGAAAAAAAAGACAAAACATCTTCAATATATTATAAGAAACAGATGATTAATTATCATACGAGATAAGGTTGAGTAAAGGCATTTGTTTCAGACAGCTGCTACCTTTACAGTCCGCGTTCAGAATATTTTTTCCAGGCATTAGTTCATAAAGCAACAAGAATATAATTTTCCATTTCATGAATCTTAAATGCACAAGACTTTCTTCAAGGAGACTGCCTAAAATTATCAAACAACCAGGACCCAGTTATTCGCAAAAAAATCCAGTCTGGATCGGAATGATTGTGATCCAATGGTACGCTGTTTTAATCAGGTAATCCATTAACATTGGACTGGATCACCCTGATCCAGATTTCCAGTGCTCTAGATGTGTGATGATGTATTTGATTTACTTGAGCCTGTTGAAGACCCAGACTCAAACCTCTGCCGTTCTCTCAGAATGTTGAACTGGTTGATCTCCGATGAATGTGTCGTTGTAATTAAAATACAGTGATAAATATTATATTTTTGTTTGATATTGACTGTTTGGGGGATTTTGTATTTATGTAGGCAATCTCCTTTTTTTTACCTGTTCTAAAGGGCTGAACATGGAACCTGATTCTGATTCTCAATCCTGCTGAAAAGTTTTGAACAACATTTACTGAAGGTCTGATCCAGATTAAAACTAAGACTAATGTACGTGATGTAATTTGATTTCAGAAACCAGATTTTTGTTTCTTTTGAACAACCCATTTTGAAGAATTGATCCTATCCAATATGTGAAATCCAATCAGATTCCCCGAAACAACTGGGTCCAGGGGTTCTTGTTATATTTGAACTAAAGTATCTGAAGGCAGGGGCATTTAATTTAACTGAATGAACTGAATTGAGAGCAGATCAATGCACATACTTTGAAGTGAATGAGAATGTGTCTGCAATGGATGTTGCTGTGGTAATAATCCAGCAATAAACACTGCATTTCTACGGATAATTCAATTACTTAAAAAACCATGAAAGTTTAGTAATTCTTGAAAGAGTCTTTGAGATCATTCCAAAGGTCTTTGTTTTCTCCACACTCCATTGAAAAATTTATAGCTATAGCAAAATGTGATACAGATTATTCTTCTGCAGCTAACCCAGTCTTTTAAGAAATGAATGAGGCTCCTTTTTAATTGACTCATTCTTCCCATTTATTCCAAGATTATGCTGTGGTCACACCCTAAGTGTTTAATTCTTTCCGTTTCCTTACTCTCCAAGTGCTGTTCTATTGATGTTAAAATGTGTTGGCCTGCTAATTATACACTTCTTAAAAACAGATCGTCATCTTGGCAGTGTTTCACTAAATACTTCATGGCTTATTTAATTCTTTTGTGTCTGCTTTGTGCACATCCAGCGTTCTCCTCATGTGTCTCTGAATCTACAGTGGGGGATCCAGAAAACAAGAGGGAAATGTTAAGGAAGCTTCAGTGAATTTAATAGCTCATCATCTAAATCAGGTCCAGCTTTGTCCAATTTATATTTGCTTACTTAGCTATTATCTAACTACAGTTATCCTCCTAACAGAACCATTGTCATTTTATTTCTCTTTCCAATGACTGTCATCGCAATACCTTTATATGTGGAAAGCAGAGCAGGATTTGACCGTTTTGTGAAGTCTGTTGTTTCATGAATTCAGCTGATGAAAATATTAATGGCAGCAGCTCTGATGAATTAGTGACGTGATACTGCTGGAATGATTGACTTTAACAACCCCCATGTGTACATGTCACATCTAATAAATCAGAGACTAACACAGAGATATGAAGGGTCAGGTACTGCCTTGTAGAGTTTTTGATTTACCTTATTGGCCACCATAACTTCCCTTATAGTTATTGTTGGTCACAGTTGACAGAGGGTGTGGACAAAGAGCGAGAGAGAAGCTTTTGATTTGGGGAGAGAGCGGCTAAAGCCCTGAGCCACTCTGGGATGGATGGCCTGGTTCTGTGACAGTTGCCATCCTGCTGCACTATAATGACATGTACATTGAGGGTCTGAGTGTTTGTATGACAGACCAGCACAGCCCTGCAGTGGGAGACATCACTTAACACAGGAATACACACCACCCTGACTGGGAGCCCGCTGGCTGCTCTCCCTGGTCCCTGGTGGATGGTGTGTTAACTTACCACCTGCTCTGCTGTATGGCTTGTGACAAATGTTGATAGATGTTACAACTTTATAGAGATAATTGATTGTTTAAGCCAGGGAATCCCCACATGTAGGCTTCATTTACCAGCGGCCTGGTCCTAATTCGCCAATTTGCCATCATTTATTGTGGCCATTACTGGTGTGTGCATGTGTCCATTCTTGAAAGTGTTGGGTTTATGACAAATATGATTCACAAATGTGCTTATGTCCTCAAACTTGAGGATTAACTGAGTAATTATTCATATATTCACATGTCCCGATTAATCCAAAACTGTGTAGGCAAATGGCCGGACATTTTAATTAAAGGTCCAATGTGTTTGATTTGGGGAACATTATATTCAGAATTATGGTTTCATTAGAGTATAATTACCAGAAACTAAGAATTTTTGTGTTTTTGTTACCTTAGAATTAACATTCATCTGAAGGAGGTCCTCCCTTAGCCCAGAACAGACAAACTAAACATTGGCTCTAGAGAGGACCATATTTATATGCCCTTAATGCCACTTGGGTTTCCCCTACACGCTCAGAATCGGAGAGGTTACGCAACAGGTAGTCAGTTAGTTAAAATTTGCAACCCGACTGCTAGATACCACTAAATATCACAAACTGTACCTTTAAAAGAAAGTGTTTTGTCATAAAAATAAGATTTCAGATGATATTAACAGATATTCAGAGAAACAGACATTTGAGGAAATAGCCTGGATTTTTCATTGAAAACTTTGACCACAAAGAGATGGCTGTGCTGTTTGTGGAATGCCCTTACACTCTGCAAGTCAGTAATTACTCTTTTTACAAACATGCTGTGTGTATATAAAAGCTTTAACAGGGAGGAACCGTGTGGTCCGCCCAAAGCCCCTCTGTAGGGGAGCAGTGTTGCAGACAGCACCTGTGCAGTAGATGCAGGGAAGGAATGTAGACTGGGGGAAGTTTCTTTCAGGGTACCCCAGATGCCAGTATAACACAGATGTTGTAGTGTTGCTCCAAAACCACAATCACAACATATGGTAATTGCTGCAGAATTATTTTCTGGCCAGCTCTCTAACCAGGGACTGATAAAATGGAGAAGTCAGCTACCGATGCTCTGCGGAATGAACACCTGCCAAATCTAACTACATGAGATGTCAGTCCGGTGAATGAGGGGCCACCAGGTAAAGCCATTAGGGCTTGTGATGGCCAGAGCAATCTGAGAGGCCATGGGTGAATGAATCCACAGATGCTTCTCTGAAAATTCTTCCCAAAGTTGATTGTTTGTGATCCTTCGTGTCCCTGAATATGCTCCTGAGCCTGTTGTTTTGACTGGAATGTTTGATAAAGGGAGATAACACCACGTTTAAAGTTTTTGACCAAAGAACAGATTTTCTATGTCTTGTAGTGTAATGTTAAAGCCAGTTATGTTTGAGATTAATTTGGGTATTTTCTTGCAAATTAAACAGTTTACACTGAGATTATTTGCAGTTTTGTCAAAAAACAACTGACTAATGATATGCAAACATAAAAATCTATGTGATGCTGTACGTCCATTCTATTGTGGGATGGAGGAAGCTTATTAGGCCTCTGAGTGAAAATGTTCAGGTGGGAGTCTAAATGTAAAATATAAGTCTATTTTATGCCCAGTGGAAGCAGGGCGCATTTATGAGGTTTTGCTCCCTCAGCACCTCAATATTCTAAAATATTTTGTGTCTGCCTTGTAGACCAAACTGTTCCAGACTAAATATGAACAGAATCTGGAAAATCTTGTAAAAGCTCATTGAGGGCCACTCTAATGGGAGAGAATGAGCTCGAAAATTATAAAAAAAAAATGCACAAACTAAAAGGTATGTGCAACATCTGTTATAATTGTAAATTGTAAGTCTAATAATATATTTTTATTATAAAAATATATACTTCAAACATTAAAAAGAAAAGGGTTTCTCTATCTTATTATACTCACCAGTCAGTTACCTATTAGAAATTTGTAGCTGCAATATACTGGTTGAATCATTTTTTTAAACTGCCATCATAGAAATTTGCTTTCTAGACATGCCAATGCTTATATTCCCTCTACTCTCACATCGCAGACAAAATGTTGCCTCCCTGTCAAATTGACTAATTTCCCAGTGTTGTTGAGGCACATCTAAAACATAGTTAGGGTTTTGTGAAGCATTCAGCAATATCCAGGAGCAGCGTTTTATCTCACTCCGAGGCGTGCCTTACCAGTCACCCGGATATTCAATCACTGAGCTTTCTTAATTGTAAATGTTCAAATGTGGTTGTTTTGCTCTGGCTATTAGCTTTGCAGAGTGTGTGGAATGTGTTTCTGTTTCAGCACAGTTGAATTCAGCCATTATTCATCCATAGCCCAGAAGCAGCCGATGGGGTTGGTTAGAAAATGAGTCCTGTTCTGTTTCTCAAGTGAGTGTTTTTAGTCTGGGGTAAAAACACACACACACACACACACACACACACACACACACACACACACACACACACACACACACACACACACACACACACACACACACACACACACACACACACACACACACACACACACACACACACACACACACACACACACACACACACACACACACACACACACACACACACACACACACACTACAAAGGCATACAAGAAACTTGAGGGTCAGAATAAATTAGAAATGAGACTTGTTCTCTTCTGAGATTTTGGCTCCACCATCTGGTCTTTACTGACACAGCCTAAGTTCAACAATACTGGGATGAAAAACATTACATACAACTTCAGCAAATAATACATTCGGCATATACCACACTATATCTTTATTAGACTTGTTCTACTAATGGAAACTAAATAATTAATTTCAATAGTTATTACTCAAATCTGCCCTTGTAACTTACAAAACAAGATCCCTCTTTTGAGGTCCTGGATATCATAGCCTGAATGACTATTGGTCACTGAAGAAATAAATGTCATGGAAATGTTAAATGATAAGTTTAACAAATCAGGAATTATTATGGAATATTAGATCAGCATCTAATGAGTCTGGCATAAGTAAGTGCCTGATGTTTGCTTCTAATTTGCAATGAGGAGTAGAAAAGGAGTAGAGGCATGGCTTTGCATGGCTGTCTGCAGAAGACTAAGTTTATTGATTGGTGGAAATTGGAAAGGTGAAGAGAGTTTTTTTGCTCACCGGGGGGTAGACTGGTAAAGGAAAGAGGGTGTCTCACTTAAAAAGAGCTCATGTTATGGCAGCCTTTATTAAGACTCTTCATTTGCTTTTGAAGACAGGCTGGGGGGATGAGTCCTGGCAGGTTACATACGTGTGGCGTCTCCATTGCTTATTCTCTCCTCCTGACAACATCCTTTGAAAAGAATTGGTTTCTCTGGCTCCCTGTGTGTGTGTGATTTACAGGTACGAGTCTATGTGCATTTTTCTGTCTATGCATCTGCCTCCTCAGTCAATTGAAGTAATTAACACTGCAACTGTTTTATCTGGATTAAGTCAACACTCTATAAAGACATCAATCCATTTTTGGAATAAGAATATTAAAAGAAAATACACTAATCACAACAACAGGTAAACTACATGTACATGCAATAGTTGGATACATTTTATGAATAGAATTCTCTTTCCATACAAAGCAGGGTGACAAATGTGTCCAATCTGAAATTTAAAATATAAATATTACATCAATTACATATATACAATTTTCAGAAGATATTGAAAAGAGTAAATTCAACAAAGTCAACGATTCATTCATTGAACTTAATTTCCAGGAAACAGCCCAAAGATTAAAATGTTGGTTTGATGCCTCTGCGGGTGGGCCTAGAAAATCTGTCTTCATTTATTGCTAAGGATTCAAGATTCTGCTGTGTAAGGCCATGTTACTTTTTTCTCCCAACATTTTGACCCTCCATCTACACTACACTGTGATCAAAGCATCCAGGAACAGCACAAGACAACGGTGCAAAGTTTCTATAATGGCCACAGTCTGAGCTGCTGGTCACCTGATGCCCAGGGGCCCAAAGGGCCATTTTGCCAGATATAATCACGATAAAAGAACTGGCCAAAACAGAGTTGTGAGTGACAAAAATATTCTATTGTGACTCTTCAAGTGTTGAGCTGCTGAGGTCAATAAAGATTTAAAAAATATCAGTAAGATCCACATCGGTAAATTCAAGGCAATTTCTGAGGAATTTGCCAGAAGGAAAAAAAAAATTTCATGTTAAATGATGATAAATTCACAAAACACTATGTGATAATTTCAATCTAAACATAAGTTAGGAAAAACGGAACTCCAAGCTGACCACAATTTTTTATTTTGTCACATGGATATACCCATTATACGCAGGATGATCCTAATTTGTTTTACAAATGCCAAATTTGCATATATATTATTATTATACTTTTGATTTCACATGTTAATCATTCAAAATTAGTTTTTACTAAATTAATAAGTCATTCACAATATCCTATCCTATATTAATTTTGGGGTGTTGTTTAACGGTGCTGAACTGAGCATGGATCTTTGCAAGAAGCATTTCCGACTGAGTGTAAAAATATACACTGACTCTAAAGTGGGTTTATCTCATAGCCTCCTCTAATGATGGTTTGGTGACTATTTGCTCAGCTGAAAGTCAGGCTTGTTGGTTGAGGAGTATTCAAGAATTTCTTCCACAACAGTTTCTTCCACTCCCAACACCATGCTGTCGTTACTGCTGGTGAGCACTGGTAGAGTGGGTTGCCCTCTATTAGAGCAATATTGGAGAGCTAACCATGCAGAAAGCTACAGGGCTAAAGAAAACTTTCTATTTTAAATTGATAGGCAGTAAACACTCTCTCTAGTGATTGCTTTCTCCTGACAAAAATGATATTTGTTGCTTATATACCAAGTCACCAGGCCCAGATGGAACCCTCAGTTGCTGGGTCTCTGCCATACTCGCTGAGTAGGACCTTTACTCAAGATAAATAAAAGTCCAGCATTTTTCTTTTGCCGCTTTAATAATTGTTACCAGTGTTATATGGTGTTCATGCACATAACCATTACATAACTTACACATACTGTTTCATTTTTATAAACAAAGAACCTATTTGGATAAGTTTCATGTATTAGTGGTACTGCCCACATTTATCAAATAAAAAAATCTAATTTGTAAATTACTAGTTATCAACAATTCTGAGTTATAAACTGAAAATCTCAGTAACAGCTCCACGGACACTGAGCCTTCTTTTCTTCTCAAGTGTCCGTCCAGTGTTATCGGACACTGGAAGCGGTGATACTTTTGCGGCAGCGTAAACATCACAGTCATTACCATTAAAGAACCCGGGGACTTCAAAAGTCAACAACGTAGTCAGGGCTTTAAAATCTTCAAATAATATATTTATTTTGTTTAGAGATATAGTGTGACATATATGAAGCACAGCAAATTCTTCATATTCGAGTATTCAAACACTTGAAATGTGCTCGATCATGCTTTTCCAGTAATTGTAGGGGGAGAAGATCTTCAGTGGTATCTTGTACTTACCATAGAGGTATAAACATAAGTAATTGGCAATTTGCTAAGCACTTTATATAATGTTTCTGCTGTAACTGCACAGTTAAAACACTCTTTTGTCTAATTATATTGAAACAAGAGGATTATAGTAACAACTAGGCTTTGTTGTTGATCTCACTAATGATAATGTCATGCTTTTGTAGTGTAAGAGTGCTTTAACATGGATTTAAATGAAGAGATGATTATGATAATACCCTCCTTGTTTACCAATTGAAGAAAAAGAATACAAAGGGGAGCACAAATTGAGAATGGTGTGAAAGTCATGAAAAAAAAAAAACATTATCAGAGTTAAAACATTCATAATGCACATTCTCCCTAGAGATTCTTCCCCCAAATGAGTAAATAAATACCATTGTAATGCAGTACAACCCTGCCCCCCATTTGAGGGCAACCCTCTATTAGTAGTATAAATCTGCAAGGCTTTGTGGGTAATTAGCGAACATGCTCGGGAATGTTAGCAGGGCTTGGAAGGTGCGTTTGATCAGCGGCAAGAAGCAGAATCATTGTTGACAGAGAGAGATGGCAGCAGGATGGAAATAAGAGGGCAATTGGGTGGAGGATAGAAAAGTGTGAGCGCTGACGGGCAGGTTTTACTACACCACACAGGTTATTCTTTTGTTTATTTTACCACAGACAAAAAGGTGGTGCTTTTACGTGAAACTAGTTATTGGATAACTGACAGAAATTAAGTGTATTAATAAACTATTCAGAGCAAAATCTTTTTATACTGTAATGTTCTGTTTTCATTTGAAAGACAACAAAGAAATATCATGTATTCATCCACTAATAAGACAGTGACGAAGTCCCTTCTAATACACACACAAGAAATATAGGGCTTGGGAAATATAAGTCTGACCAAACACGAACTGGGCTTTAGAACACAAACCAACCCTCTTGTTTCATAATGAGAACTCCTTGAAGCCCCAATTAAAGATATTAAAATACTCCCATTTTAATATTCACGATCACCTCATCATTTAAATTTTGTTCTGACCTAAGATTACGGTATTACTAAACTGTAAAGGTGAAGTGTGTCGAATTAAAACAATGCAAATAAAATGCACACTAATGACTACTCTTAAATACATCTTATGCTGCTGAATTATTAATATTATTGTGTGTGGGGTACCGTGGGCTCAATGAGGCCTAATTAGAGGAGATACACTAGGCTAATTTACAGATGCCAGAAGCATAGTTTATATATAAGAGCTAATATTTGAAAGTCAAATTAAAGTTGAAAAGGCCTGTAATAACTGTTAATTAACTCTGGTTTTGGTTTTTTTCTTTGACAAACTTAAATTGAGTACAATATTCACAGGCTAGTACTCAACATTTCGGACCACAAAGATAAATTTCAAAGCTTTGAATTATTCGTTTGATGTGGGTATTCTCTGTAGATTAGATATTATTTTAAGATCCCTTTGTTCAAAAATTCATTTTTATTATCGCTGCATGAAATGCATAGCAATTCCCTACATAACTAACCATTGGTGCAATTAACATCTTCGATCGAGTTCATATTCCTGATAATTTATACAGACTATGCACCTCCCCTGTGATCGCTGGCAGGGTTTGATTCCTACCACAGCTGCCTCGCATTTAACAGAATAAGTTTCATACTGATGAAAATGGAAAGTGAAACTTTAATGAACAGGACCCGACAGTCACGGTAATAAAGACTTTGAAACAACACCGAGGCTAGTTCAACAAGCAAGCCAACAGCAACGCCAATGTAGTGACATCAACCAATTAAGACTGACGACAAATATTAACAGGAGTGGGTATTAACAGAACATGACTGGGAAGCCAAGCTGTAAACAAGTGCTGGATGGCTGATCATTAAAACTGTGTCACACAGTGCTACACATCAATGGTGAGATAGAGATTTCAACACTAGAACTGATCTTTCTTCTGAGCTGAATTGAGCACTGCGTTTGTTTTGGTCCACATTTACCTATTAGGTCATGACTCAGTTTATAATAGATGGTTAGCATTTGTGTGTCGAGATAAATTAGACTTTAGGGGAATTTTCACACTTTGAAGTATCAGTATTTTAATTAACGTTGACCAAAGGTGGAAAAAAGACAACCTCAAAAGGTAGAATGGTCACAAACAGTTCCCAAAAACACAACTGTTCTTGCAACAATAATGAGCTCAAGTTATCAAGAAATTGTGGCAACCTCACAAAAAACATCACATGAATGTCTCAGTATATATTAGGCTTATCTCAGTAGTAGTACTTAGTTGCAGTATGGAAAGTAGGATCCAGTGTGAAACAGCCTTCCCGAAGAATAACAGCCTGTATTTTCATGCATAGCTATTTGATAGAGCTGGAAGTGGGTTACACCGCTGACTTTGGTACAGAAGGTCAGGGTTCGATTCCAGGTCATCCCAGTGTGGACCCTTAGGCAAGGCCCTTAACGCTACCTGCCTCGGTGATTGTAAGTCGCTTTGGTCAAAAGTGTCTGCAAAATGAATGTCATGTAATAACGTAATGTAATATTTCAGCCTATATAAGTATTTGTTCTTTTTTTATCCATGTCTCATAACAGTAGGAAAAAGAGAAGTCCAAATTTAAGGTAAGAAGAGGGAAAAAAACGACTTCCGTTGAACTGTAAGTTAGATGATAGTGTCAGAATTGGATGTGTAAACTCTTTTTTTTAATAATTCACTTTAGGTTCTATAAGTTGAGAATTACAAGTTTTTATTGCTGTTAAGTTGCGTTGTAGTTTTCCCAAACTCAATTGGGTTCAAAGTCAAAGCTTTTAGAAACAGAAAACTGTCACACTCATCACAGATACAGTAGTTTCCATTGTTTTGATTTGGCTTCGAAAAGAACAGTTGAGACAGTTTGACTGCCTGTACACTACACGTGAAAGTCACAAAAACAGAATAAGCCTGAATCTGAACCAAAGTTAAGCCCACTTCCTTCAACTATACAAAGGCTGAAAATGGGAAACTTTGAGCACTGGTGAATGTCACGGTTGCTAATAAATAGGCAGGATTAACGCATACCTTTTAATATTCGCGCTGCTTAATGGGCTGACAGTGTTGAATTATCTATAGGTCTCAGTGATTCAAAAAGGACCATCAAACCCAAACTTGAGAGCAGTGTCTTGTAATTGAATAATACATTACATGTGGCAATTATTTCTGTTAGAAGCAGACTGAGAAATCAATAACCAAGGGATCAAATCAAGGACTGTGAAGCTCTTGTTTCTATTCCCCTTGTGACCAATTACATCACCACAGTTTAAACACCTGCAGTGTCACAGCTCACTGTGACACTTTCTTGCACACTTCCACACTCTCGCTGTCTCTCACATAGACACACACAGAAATTGTGTTACACAGATGCTGATGACTTTGATAAGAGAAAGGTGCCTGTATCCAGATCTAATTTAAATGTGCACTGATAGACTGATAACCAATATCATTTTTTTTTTTTTTTTTACATGTTGAAATGTCAACTAGAGTATTGTTGCACAAATGTGTGCTAAATGAGTTGCGCATCAAGACATTACTTGCAAATATGGAATGATGGGGGTGTAATGCATCTTTGTTGAGATAATATGCACTCCCAGTCTGACCTGGAGTTATAAATTATGCACCAGTTTTTAGCTTCAGGCAGTATCCTCCCATGACATATGTGGTGCTGATTAAGAGAGAGTGAAATGGGCCTTTTTTTTAATGAACAAATCCCATTACACAAAAGGCATAGCTCCACTGTATCACTCAGAACACAGGTGACAATGAACCTCTGACCACCTCGTGGTCTGTTGGTATTGGTGAATACAATTTGCTTTTATCTGAAATATTCACAGCTCCTAAAAAGGCTGATATCAGGTCTCATTAAATGTTGATGCTCCTGGTGAGTAAAGAGAATACTTGCTACATCAAAGGCCTTGTTATGTCCAGTGAATACTAACTAATCCTAAGCTTCTCTTCAGGAGCATCTAAAGCCTGTAAGACCAGCAGTGTCTCGTTCACTGCTGGGACCCTGCCTGGTCCTTACGCGTCCTACAGGAGACTTCAATATATCACTAGGAAAATGTAATTATCTGCTCTAGCATGTGCAGCATTGTATTTCATCTCCCCTTAGTGATGCGCGTGCGCTGACATGCTTCCTCTCATCTGAGAATGGGTTGTCAAAACTCAAACGGTCAATACTGCACAACACACATCGGCGCACCCAAGCAATAATAGCCTGGAGTCAAAGGATACGTGTTCCACGGATGATTGATTATTAGTCCCATTTGTTTTATTTCGTTTGAGAGGTAAGGGCAGGAGAAACAGAGGGGGGGAAGGGGGTGTATGCCTATGTGTGTGTGTGTGTGTGTGTGTGTGTGTGTGTGTGTGTAAAAGAGTAAGAGAACACAAATAAAAAGAAAAGGGAGTTCTTTTCATCAAGTGTGTTTCCTTAAACATATTACTTATCCAAAACTGTTTTTTATTAGCAATACACGCAGTGTAGGAAGCATGAAAACAACTAATGCCATCAAAGCAATGTGTAAGAAAACAGAACCAGCAAAAACACCTGAGATATAATTCGCTGAATTGCACTGATTACAGAATGTTGGTGTCCATTCATAACAGAATAGTAAAATGCGATGGTGGGCAGTCACAAACTTTGTGAGCAAAAACACAGTGTTCATGAAATAAAAATCATGGGCAGAACTGCAGATCTACATTACTCTGATGTAGAGAGGGAGAGTGCAGTCTTGGAGCAAGTTTTACAGAAGGTTAAAACATCCACAGGCTAGTTGAATGAAGACATGCACAACCAAAGGACTTAACATCAAAAGAACCTGTGTTTTCAGCTATTCTCTGTGGTGGGCTTGCTTTGCATATTTCATGGCAGTGGATTTCATTTCTATGCCCACCTTTCTATTGATATGAGCAAAGCCTTTTTTCTGTCTTTGAATTAAAATGGTCTTTCTTGCAAAACGTTATCTGTTGTTTTGATTTTTGAGTACAATTTAAATTGTTGTTCTTTTCTGTAGCAGGGAGCAATGCTAACAAGTGGAGGCCTTCACCCCTGTGCAGTTCTTTCCCTGAAGTGAAGAGCAAGAATAAGAACGCGTTTGTTTTGGTCCACATAAAAGCCTCCAGATGACCTATGGTTCCAGCCAGACCTTTAAAGAAACGGAGGACAATCAAAAGGACAAATGTGACGGGCCTCCTGTGTGAGGTACAAGATGAATGCGAAACAGCGAGTCAGTTCTGTGATGTCTTTGACCTGATAGTTCAAAGCTTGACTCTGGACTCTGGACCCCCGTTCAGTATGCGCGCACCTCAGACAAAGGCTTTGTTCATAATAAAGTCAATTCACCACATTGTTCCTTTGAGCTGGACATCACCATTTCAACAGGGAGGACACTTTCAAGACCTGGGCAAAGCGTTGAATGTGCCTAAAAATCCTATCACACATACAGACATACAAATTCAATCCTACGAAATCCATACTGAGTCAACCTGGCCATGCACACCTTCGTACATAGGTTACCTATGCTTATGTATACACTGTTCTTAACAAGTGTAGCCTTGTAACAGGGCGCATAATGCACCTCTGTTTCACAGGGACAGGTTATACGGTGGTAAGGCACAAGGCAGTGGTACAGGACACCCCCCACCCCTCTTTCTCTCTCTCTCTCTCTCTCTCTCTCCACCCCTGCTTTAAGTATCAGGAGACGTGGGGAGGTGTTCCAGCCTGAGGTCATAGTTAACCACGGCATAGCAGCGAAGGCTGGCTGCTATGGTGCCTACATTCCTCCTGAGACACAAGGGTGAGCAGGGCTTTGAAGTTAAAAGTGTGGCTGGGAGACAATATGAGCAGCATGTGAGCATCTATCTGTGGTGTGTGTGTGTGTGTGTGTGTGTGTGTGTGTGTGTGTGTGTGTGTGTGTGTGTGTGTGTGTGTGTGTGTGTGTGTGTGTGTGTGTGTGTGTGCGGCTGTGTGATACGAGGGCAAAGGTGGGAAGTGTGATGGTGTCCTGACTGTACAATAGTTGTACCAGAAAGAAGTCTCTTTGTAAGGTGACCATCAGGTTACAGTATACAGCCAGAAGGCAGGCACTTAAATGCAAAGGCTGGTATATATGGGTAGCACTTATAATGTTTTACATACAAGTTTATCTTTTAGTGGACTGAGAGGAACAATTTAAAGGATTTAAATTCATAACTGCATATGTTTAACTGTTCAGGTATTCTGAATATAATAGTGTCAAAAACCTTTTCTAAGGGAGAGCAATGATCTGTCACTTAGATTGCACACTTCAGACCTCTGACTGTAGATCTATAGCTAGTAGGAGCTATAAGAGAGAGGTTGTGCAGACAAAGTGCACCTTACTACCAGAAAAGTATTTATTATTTTTAATTTTTTGATAATTCAATTTGTACGCCACTGATAGAAAAAATTGTGATAAGCCACATCTAAATGGTAATGGGTGGTATTTATATTGCACTTTTCTAGTCTTATTGTCCACTCAAAGCGTTTTACAGCACATGTCACATTCACCCATTCACAGACATTCTTACAGCGCTGCTATTTACCACGCTTATTCTATCACATTCAGACACTATCATACACTGGCGGAAGAGCCGTCAGAGGCAGGTCAAGGTTAAGTGTCTTGCCCAAGGACACATCTGCATGCGGACTGGGGGAAGCAAGGATTGAACCGCCGACCTTCGGATTAGTAGACAATCGTCTCCATCTCCTGAGCCACAGCCGAAGAAGGAGAAAAAGTCTGATAAAAAAGTAATAGAATCTTTAACAGCGAAGAACAAAAAAGGCTCATGTTCATTAATCTGTTGACTTTTAACAGTATAATAGTTTATCAAGTTTAACACTTTTTCCTCAGTCCTAAATCCAGATGGTCAATACACTAATATCAGTTGTGACCAATGTTGAACAGTTGTGCTAAAATTATGGCTGAATCTTCTGTACATGCATGCATGATCAGAAGACGCACAAGCCAAGATGAATACCATTAGATTACAGCCATTTCATTATCCAGCGAGGTCCCATGACGCTGCCCTAATGAGGAGTCTAACAATTAGGACTGCATGTTGCGTGTGGGTCTCCTATAAGAGAATATCAGATAGGCGTCATTATCAAACATAGTATTTTATAAATCCCTCTGTCATTTACAATTAAACAGATCAGCAGCAGTGGCGTGCATTTGTGAACAGACAGCCTGCTTTACATTTCAGAGTGCACACAGGGCATTCCTATGCATACAAAGGGGGCCTTCAGAGAAAACTAGAGGGAGAGAGAGCAAGCAGCTGAATCTTTGACAAAGCACAACGCAGGCCTTGCAAAGTCTGTTTAATGTTGTTTTTGGAAATATCTAAGCCACACTGTAAATATGCCCCAGGAATGACTGATGTTTTGAAAGTGACCAAAAAGGGCTGTGATAGCTTGCATTTTGTTACCAGGGTGTCAACAAGGCTAAAGTTAAGCTCATTAGTACAGTATCATAGCATTCATGGATCTTTTAAATCAATAATCAATAGCATTGCCATTAATTCAATGAAAAAAGGGCAGTGAATTGACGTATTGGCATCATTTTGATCTAGCTACCAAATTAATAAAAAATAACTAAAATAACTAGTATGAAAAATGTAGATTGGTTAACTGACACTTACTGTGCAGCAAATAAGCACTGGTGTCTCTAAAGTGTGTTCTTAATGCAAGGCACATGAAGATATCAACATATTTATAGACAAGCTTTAGAGTTTCAGGAAAAAATACATACTTTTGGACGAAACAACATACCGCTATTAACTTTTCTTTATGGACGCTGGGACATCATTGATTATATTAATCTCATCAGATTTAGTTACCAACACAATTTATCCCTTATCTGAATAATTTGTTTGATCAGACAGATATACAACTGGAAAGGAAAAGTCTCTGAATTAATCAACAAAACAGTTTTAATACACTTCATTAATAGAAAATTGATAAATTGATTTGAAGAGTTCTATGGCTCTTTGCTGCCATCTTGAGTACCAGAATCGGAATTAAACTTTTAGATACAGGGGTTGATTGATAAGTTCACAGTCTATAAGGTGGTGGATGAGTTGCACAGGTCTTGTTATATGAACATGCAGTTCAACTCTTTGAGTGATAATGCCTCAAACTAAATAACATTTGGGTTACTGAATATTGCAAGTCAAAACTGAGGGGGTGGGGGTGTGTGCTAGGTCTCCTAAAAACTGGCTCCTCCTACCTTAGACCATGAACATATCAATCAATCCTCAGAGAAGCATTTTTTTTTTTTTTTAAATCAACAGATCAATACATTTCTATGAGGTTAGTGGGGTAATAGCATTTCAAAGCTATGTTCTTTTTCCACTTTAAAAGATGTTTTGCTTTTTGATTTGCACTTTGTTTGACGGGTCAGTAGGACATATAATAAGTAACTATGAGATAAAAATTCAGAGAAAAATTAAAGACAGCCCAGAAAAAATAATAGTAACAACCTATTATAAATCTTGAAAGATCATGGAAATCCTATATTCCTTTCTTCTCTTTGATATTAAAATCCTCATTTATACATTCATTCATTCATTCATTCATTCATCGTCTACCGCTTTATCCATTTAAGGGTCGCGGGGGGTCGCTGGAGCGGGGGGTCGCTGGAGCCAATCCCAGCTAACATTGGGTGAGAGGCGGCCAGCCTATCGCAGGGCCACATACAGACACGGACAATCATTCACTCTCACATTCACACCTACGGTCAATTTAGAGTCTCCAATGAACCTAACCCCATTCTGCATGTCTTTGGTGTGTGGGAAGAAGCCGGAGAACCCGGAGAGAACCCACGCATACACGGGGAGAACATGCAAACTCCACACAGAAAGGCCCTGGTTGAACCGGGATTCGAACCCAGAACCTTCTTGCTGTGAGGCGAAGGTGCTAACCACTACACCACCGTGCAGCCCTTCATTTATACATTGCACAATTAAAAGCCATGGGTTATCTTTCTCTTTTAATGTAATGCTATGCACAAAGTTCATCCTGAAATTCCACTGGAGGGTATCTAGATCACATTGAGAAGTTTCATTACCACTGACATGTAGGAAGACAAATTAGGTCCTAAAATTACATCAAATTAAACCCAGCAGACTTGGCTGCAGTGTTCACCGTAGCACATTATGAATATAGTATGAAAGTGCTGTATTATTTAAAAAAGGTCTCTTCAAACCAGCAGAATGTGTTTTTGGACCTGGGAATACTTATTAGTGTATGTGTATAGAAAACATATCAGCCTCAGGGACAGTACTAATTCACCATAACATGTCATTGATGAACTGTATGGACAGATTAATCAAACTGTTAATAGAGTAGATTAAGGCCACTGGATTTATATATTCTTGATTTAACTATGATCTCCTTGATTCAGATGAAGTCAATGGTTTATCTCAGCATTATCCTTGAAGTAAGACAAATTAGTTTATGATTAAAAGATTTAAAGCCAGGTATAAGTATATTGGCTGTTGGTCAATTACAATCAACCCATTACCTTTTTTTACCTTTTAGCAAAGCAGAATGTATTATCAGTGCAACAACAGAAGAGAAGCACAATGAAGAGAACATCTCTTTAGCCAATGTTCATTTGTCCCAGCTACATATTTGATATAAATATTGTTAAATATTTGATCATGTTTTCAATTTATCGGAACCCTGCAGGTTTTTGTATTTTTATGGTTTTATGTTATTCTATGTATTTCACATTGTATTTATTGTCCATCTCTCGAGGTTTGTGTGGCTGTGGTTTGCGAGAATACTGCTGTCTGCACTACAAATTGCCCCACGGGGACAAGAAGAAAACATCCTTTGAGTATGCTGGTAGATGTTCCTGGCAAGTTTTGGGGGTTTTTTCACTGAACCAACCCATTTCCACTCAAACTACGGCTTGTGAGAAATAAATTGTGGTCTTATCATATTACTTGATTTTCAGTCAAGTTGTGTTGTATTCTAAAAGTAGACTCCAGGCTGGAAATTCAAAAAACAAATTCAGGAACTTGAGTTCTTCTCCCTATGACTTCCCGTTACATCATACATATATAATGAACATCACATACTGACAGAAACAACAGGCTTTAGAAAGCCCCATATTTGAAGATCATAGTTGAGTAATCTTGTACATAGTTTTAGGAAATAAATTGCTGCTTTTGCATTGACTCTCCTCTCTCCGGTCTCATCGTTACGTTGCGCTCCCAAAGAGGCCACCGTACAAACCCCTAGACTGGGACGCGACAACATGCAACCATGCAACACTGCCATAGGATCACCGCACATACTTTGCCACAAGGTGGCATTGCAGCGCAAAGAAAAGCAGATTGTGGGTTCTGGTGTTAAGCAATAGCACCTGATTTCAGGACTGCAATGTACTCAGCCCGGGTTGTAAAATTTGCATCAGTTCATATTAAGCCATGATGAGGGATACCCTCATTGCATTTAGTCTGAAAGTATATCATTGCTTTTGTTAAACGCTTTATGAGATGCAAAGAAACAATGTACAAAACAGTCAAATTCACTGAAATTCAGTCACAAAGGCAGAAATAAAAAGACAGCATGAAAAGAGATTATTTGGAAACATTTAAGATGGCTGAGTTTAGCCTTTTAAAAATGCATAGTGGTGATTGACTGTTGACTTGATTGTGGTGAGGTCTGGTTTGATCCCTAGACCGGCAGAATATATCTGAATAAAGACAGTGAGAGAATAGAGCTATTCAATTCCTCATTAACAGAACATTGAGATCCAGTGTGGCTGCTTAGAGAAAATCAAATATGAGTGCTGTTGTAGTGGGTACTAGCGTCCAAGAAAAGTATGTCAATTTAAAAATTAAATACAAATTACTAGGGGGGAAGAAAGCCTCAAGCGTCCTTCAGAAAGAAGCTGCAATTTAGGAACAGGGGAGGAAAAGGGAAAAAGCCTTTCCCAAAGAATGTATGTTATGAAATTCATAAAATATTGCTAAAATTGCACAGCCAATGTACACTTTATTATGACTGCTGTAAAAAAAAGTACCTTAACCTTTTTTTAAATGTGAGATGTGCAGCTTCATTGACTGAAGTCATAATATTTTGGAGACGTATGAATAAAAACATGACATAAGGTATTATTAGAATGTGATTGGAATGGACAGCTGCTTTTCATCTCTACTCAAACTGTCCTTCTGATGTTCACACAGGGTTCTGTACCACAGAGCATAATGTTGTCTTCCCTTCAGTGTTGGAAACTAAAAGTTTTCTATTGTCCCATATGTATAAGACAAACCTGTGTACCTAGCAACCAACTGGCAGACACATTACGTCTGTGATCTTTTGTTTAGAAAAGTAAGATAGTGCAACTCCAACCGACTCCCAGTCTGTCCTCCAGATGGTGATGAGACGAAAGTGACAGATGCTCGTCCCTAGACACTCTATAGAGATTTGGCATCTTGAACAGTTCCTCTGAGGATGTGAACGAACTCTAACACCAGCCTTCGTCTCCTTCATTAGCTGTGTTTGGGAGTTTACACATGGCTTCTCACAGCCAGGAGAAGCCCCATTCTCCTCTGTCCAATCAACTGAGATGTGGGTTGTCGGTCAACACTCAGGGGAGAGAGTCACAGACGCCCTTCTGCTGAACATCCACTACAGCCATGTTCAATTTGGTCAGTTTTTCAATACTGAGAACTTGTTAGATATTGCACATAAAACAATATGGAAAATGGAAGGTATGATGAATAACAGCAGATCAAACTGTATAATGTAAAATACTGTCTAGCAATTGAGAAACACATTCAATTGTGGAAAATGAATGTGGCCAAAGTATCAAGTTTGTTTTAAAATGTACAACGTTAGTCGACTGAACACCTTCAATTGACACTTGAGAGTTTACTCCTCTCAAGACAACACTGTCATTTATATTTAGCCATCTCATCTACCTCAGTAAACCTTGTCACTATAATCTCCAACTGAGGCACATGTACACTTTGTACAGTGCAACAATGAATACGCCACTGTGTTTTTGTGTTATTTTGTAATAATCCCTTGTTGCTGATAGTCCAAGTTTGAAAAAAAGCACACTCTCTAAAGAGACACCAGAATGGATCAGTCAAACAACTGGTAGAATAAGCATGTCAATTAGGGAAGACTAGCAGGCATGAAGCTCAGGGTCTGTTAGACAGGAACTCTAGAGAGATATAGACGATACTCAAGGGGGTGTTAAGCCAATTACAAATGTTTCCTGGGGATATTCTTTGTTCTGCAGAGGAAGGTCAGACTATCTGTTGCTATAAAAGAACAAGTGCAAAAGTGGAGATTACATATTCATTTTGTTGGTCGTCCACTGTGCACTTCTAAGATTGCCAGAAGAAACTGGTTTCCCAAATGAGAGACAAAGTAAACCAATGTTATCTTGCAAAAAGGTTCAGCTAACATCTAAGCAATGTATGCATATGTGTCCTCTAAAAATAAGATTAAGATTTATTAATAAGATTCACCATCACCTCCTCCATGAAGCAGCAAAAGTATTAGTAAATACTTATACTACCCCACCATGTACTGTCAATAACTGGCTCATGAATTGTGACAACGCAAGATTTACCACATCAAACACCTTTGTAGGAAATGAATAACCATTATCAGCAGCGATAGCAATGCAATGAACTGTTTGAGGTATTGTGAGGTGTGTGTCATGAAAGCACCGAAGGTTGATAGCACTGTGCAGTCTTTATTACCACCACAGTCAAAGCACCAGTGTTTTACTGAGGTGGTGCTATGTCGGGAGTCTACCAACTATTCTATGCAATGTGTCTCTATCCATAATAAATAATTGTATCAATTTCAGGAACTTATTTTTTCTTTGGTCTGTTTGTTTGAGGCTTGACATGCCTCCATCCACTGCTACATCCATGAACATCTAGTTTATCATCACAGTGTATTAACAGTGTTCAACAGCAGCAACGGGGGGGGGCTTCTATCAGTTCCTCTCATAACTGCCCATTGCACATCAGCAATCTACAAACACAGTAACCGCCCATAACCAAGTTACCAAACTCATAGGAACTATCACTCACATGTACACAGAGAGAAAGGTTTTTTTCTGATGCCTTGGCCCATATGCCTCCTCGAACCTTGGGCCCTCTGGCTCCTTTTGCCCCTCCTGCCACCAACCATGACCACTAGAGAAAGGGGTACAGGCCCTCATATATCCCTCCATGTTCATGATCTTCTTGTTCTACTTCCTGCAACTGCACCGCATACAAGCATTTTTGGAGGGGTTAGTGCCTTGGTCCTCATGTGTCCGTCGAGTCTGCCTACTAATTCCACCTCTTTTGCTTCCAACCAAGACAGAGAGAGACACAAGAAGTCCACCAACTATAGATTTTTAAAAAAGAGCATGAGCCCTGAGCTATCCCACCAGGATCATGATCTTCTAGAGGTTATATAGTTCAGGGGCCAATGGTACTTTTTGTTATTTGGTGGTCTTGTGTCTTGTTCTCTGCACCGACACCTAATCCCCAAAAAATCACAATGGTATAGCAGTCTTTTCTTGGAATCAATAACCGTAGATGAAATACTTTTTTATTAACTCAATGGCTATACAATGTCATGTGATGTACTTCTCCAGTAAACTTTGACCACTCAATTAACATTTTAAATCCAGAAATTCACATTATAGACACAACAAACAGCCCCCAATTTGGCAGATGACAATAGGCACTCCAGCTATAGGTCTTGTTCACATTCGGAGGGCGCTATGGGTTTTAAACAGCTTGGGATAATGGAGAAAGTTTTAAGTACAAATATATTTATTCAAATTAATAAATACACAAATACAGTAAGCCAGTTTACACACTACCCTTCAAAGAACCTAAGTAGCCATTGCTAATGCTAGGTAGTATGTTCATGTTCACAGCACAGTAATGCAAAGTAGAAAACGATTACTTACATTGAGGTGAAAGTTACTCCCAGTCAGAAGATTCCTTGGTTCTGGTTGTATGGCACACTTTCCTCCACGTGCTTTCAGTTGCACACTGGTGTGTTGTCGTCCATTAACGCGGTACAATAGCTGACATAGTTGGCATCGCCAATGCCAGTCATAGCGTCAGTCAGGGACATCCAGGCGCTTCTATCGCGCCTACATTTGAAACCAGAGGTGAATCTTCACTGTCCTCGTCCAACCACGTTATGTAACTCGGTACCAAAGTGATCACGTGTGGGAGCCCAATGCTAGTTAGCCACCTTAGCTAGCCGCAGCGTACCAACGTCGTCGTCGTCGCCAGGTGTTGGTTGTCTCGGTGATACAGTTCCTTCTTTGCTTTCCTCGGTAATTTTTGAGGGTTTTTATCGTCGTGTTTTTTTAATACTGCTAAACTATTTCTGACTTGTCACAGTTAATAAAAACAATTAAGTCATGTATCACCACCGGGGTCCCTCACCCACCCCGGCGTCATTTTCTGTAACTCGCGCCACTAACGGCCGAAGTCCCGCCCTCTCTCCCACCTATCGCCGCTGAAACACTTAAAGGGGAACTACACCAAAATCTGCGTACAGGTCAGAGGTATCACTACAACAGAGGTTGGCATCAATACTGTTATAATTATCATATATAGTCCCACTATTCTATGTTGTTTGTCCAAGTATCACCTTTGTTGGTATTTATTATTACTTATTTGGTAGTTTAGTGGGTTTAGGAGATTGAGTTTGTTGTTTACTACCTTCTAAAAAATATATATACTATCTAGCATGTCTATATTCACAGTAGATGATTGACCCCACCATCACCCTCCCCCGGGGACGACACCTATAATTACTTGCATTCAATATAGAAATGAACATACAATAAAAGATGCTTCACTTATATTTAAGTGGTTTGACAATTGTGAAATCTGCTAAAATACCATATTCCAGTATTGTTAAGTGGGGCATGACTTGTCAGTGGGAAAGCAGCGGATTTTACTGAAACAACAATTTAAAAAACTTTCCTAGGGACCAAGTAAATTGTAATGCTACAGGAGAAGCTAAAGATAACCCTCATCTAAGACACTTGTTCTTGAATGTATCTCCTCGTCAAATGAGAAGATGCAGTGACTCATTGTAACCACTGGAGGGCAAAATGAACAGTGTGGCAGGATACAATACTGTGTGTTCAACAAAGTGACAGGCACACAAATGTATAACTAAATAATATAACATACCAGCTAACACTAACTCATTCAATTGTTTTATTACATAAAGATGCTTTAATCAGGTTTGTAGATTATATATATATATATATATATATAATCTAATATATATGTCCAATTATGTATGTGGATGGAATATGTCACTGAATATAAACAGTGCCATATACAACATGGTTTGATTTTTAAGCATAAATTATTTTTCATACCACATTGTCTGTACCTTTTTGAAATGAAATGATAATGGAAAGCTTAATATGGTTTTCAGCTTAGATCATCCAATCACACAAAAACACTGAAGGACACGAAAGCCTGGTGTAGCTAAAATACAATTTATTCCTGCTTTCAACTCACAAGTATTACTACATTTTTCATACTTGCATTGTGCATTATGATTAAATGCAATGAATAGATTTACATCAAGGCTCAAGACAGCCACAGTTGTTGATTTGTTTCGTTTGTAGTGCAGATGTACAGCAAGAAAAAACGAAGAAAAATATGTAATTTGTCTCAACAGAAGAAAATACATGCCCACTTCCATTTACATGACAACAATGACACCAATACTGTTTTTAAGCAGGGAATAAAATCATAAACTGGCAACTGTCTGGTAGTCTGAAAGCATTACACCAGACATCAGTTTGTATAGGCTATTTTTCTAAATGATACTCTCATTTATAGGTATTTATAGGTGGATGATGATGCTGTCTTGTCACTCCAAGGAGGAACTGAGTCCTAGAGCGCCAAAGAGAGGAGAGAAAACAAAACTATTATTAAATATTGTATTGCAGGCTACAGGAAGTTCAGAAAAAAAATTGAAAATTTATTACTGGGCCCTTTGGCTTTATCTATTAGTTTGACAGTGGAGTGCAACAGGAATGGGACAGGACAAAGGGGTTTACAGTTAACAGTTACAGAACACAACAATTTCCATAAGGAGATTCATATTTATATTTAAATATTCCCATATTTTTGCGAACATGTTTAATAATGATTATTCTTTTAATAATGATGAATTGAGAGATTGCTGATTAAAAATAACACCAAATATTTTGAAAGTGCTATTTTGAATTGAAAGAAATGTTTATTAGCTTTTATACTAACAGCAATTCTAAGCTTGGCTTTAAAACACAATGGTTTTGTTTAATCCTTCTCTTGTACTTGTGAAGTCCAGCAGTAATACTGACATGAAAGTATGTAGCGGTGACGTACCATGTATTTGCCCTTTTGCTCACACAGGGCCTTGCCGCTTCCGTCTGCCAAACGCCTGGGCACCCACATTGGTGGGAACAAAGTTGCTGTGTCCGAGTCCCCCTGACCGACTCAGAAAATCAGCCAAGCGATGGGTTACACAGGTGGATGTGTTACATGCCCGCTTCTGCGCTGTTGCATTGCTTATTTGGTAAAGACAGTGAGCACAGTTTGTTATGATATTCAAGATCAGATCAGACATCTATGTTGCAGATCAGTTATATTCTCTAGATGTATCTACAACAAATTAAACAGTTGAAATGCCAAGAAGGACATTCTCTAAGGAATGCGTGTGCATTATAGACAGCCATTATTACCCTTGTCTTCATTTTCTAATTCTGATATGTAATGTATGTATTTTTCTAGAATAAACAAAATTACCGTCATTAGAAAATAAGTGTACATCAGAAAAGTTGTTCTTATTTTTTATTGTTGTGTACAGAAAGGCCGATAACAATTTTGACGGTAATTCTAAGATTCCAATTCTCTGTCAAAATCGAATTTCCGCCGATGGAAAAATTAAAGCAATGATGTTTTTGTTTTTTTATTAGTCTGACAAATAGGACCACATGCATCAACAGTTTTGTGTATGTAAAGAGCTGAATGAACAAGCAAAAGTAAATCTTCGGACAGACAAAAAAATAATAGATGGGCTAGAGTGTGAGCGTTTCAATTGTATGAGCTGCCGTAGTTTTCGTATTGCTCAGGTGCACTTCTCTTCCTGCCCGGTGTCCCTGCTCCCACGTTGGTGCGGGGATAGGTTTGCAGTTTGTGAATATCCTGGGAGAGTTTGCCCAGCACACAAGTGCTCAAGCCTGTGCAACGCTTTGACATGGGTCTATCCAAGCTGTTAGAGACGGAGACAAACATGCAGAAACAGGCTTACAGTCGCTGCGGCATGCAGATGAATATGAGCAGTTACATGCATGATGTTTTCTTCTAAATGTCATGCGTTTGCATTTCAAAGGCATGCTAACAGATCCATCGGGGATAAGAAAATGTCTAATTGTGGTTGGGCTGTCATGCTGTTGTCCAGTTTCATTTTCAATATTAATGTCTATCATGCGTGTTCTCTCATATTCTCCCCGATATCATGCTCTCTTTATCTTTTATATTCACATGATTTAATAATGAATGAATGAATGAATGAATAAGGTCCATGCACTAAGGGATTGTGACAGAGAATACATTTACATGAATTTTGCCATATACCTTGATAATTGATAAACACCAAAGTTGGAGCTGTTGGGCTTATAAACAAAAGTATAAATATGAAAAATGTATTATAGATTATAGATAGAAAGATAGATAGATAGATAGATAAATAGATAGATAGATAGATAGATAGATAGATAATAGATAGATAGATAGATAGAAAGATAGAAAGATAGATAAGATGACACCTAAAACTAATAAAAGCCATACCTGTTCCCATCAGCTGTTTGGGCGTCTTGCTCATCTGAGGTCATCTGCATGAACTCCTTGATTGCTCTGAGTAAACTTTGTGCATCGTCGTTTGATAGCATGACTCCATTTGACATGGAGTCCTTGATAGTTCTGAAAAACACACATTCAGATTAATCTCTCTCTTGCGCTGCCACAACAGTGGTTTAAAAAGGTCTAATTTGTCCACAAATACAAAAGTAAGGGATACGAGGGATACTGAAAACAATCTGATTGTAAATGTTCATTTTAGAAGCTAATAAAAAGTGAAATGGAATTGGTTATAAGACTGGTGATGAAGGATGAAGAAATGAAATAGAATATATTTGATTACATATGGTAAAATCATCACAAAAAAAACAACCAACCCAGTTAATCCTTTTCTTCTTAATTTTTTAAGAAAGTAAATCTCTAAGTACTTCTTCCAGGAAGCCTTACCTGGATGGAGCTGCCTGTGAGATGTACATCTGACAAATAATCAGCGCATTGGCAAGAAGGAGAGTCCACAGTTTCGGCATTATCATGACTCTCTGTGGAAAACACGTACAGTACCAAACAGGGCAATTTGCATTGTGTGTGTGTCCGCAACATTTTATGCCACGTGCACGTTTGTACAGATTTTCTCATCTACATGTATTCACAGCTATATGAATCCTCTCTCTCTGCCTCCCTATCAAATAGCCTCGCTGTCAGAGCCGCTGAAGTTGCACAGGCAGCGAGAAGAGTTATTAGTGATATACTGACATTGGAAGCTTTATCAGCAACTGAAACAGCAGCTCTGTCCATTAGCAGAATTAGCTGAAGTCTACCTACGATAGTATAACATCATCAAACCAGCAGAGCAACATCTACCCTCTGTTGACAACCAGCAGCCACCAGTATGGTCCATGTTACTCCTCACCTTCTTCATAAAACACAGCTTCATATCTGGTGTTTTCTGAAACAGACAACATAATAAGAGCAATCATTTAAAGAAGTCTTGTGCATACTCACCATAAGATAATGAATCTTCTGCAAATGAAGAACCGAGTGATAAGACTCTGAGCACTCACTCCCACAGTGCAGGGGTTTATATATGTTTCCCATGGGTTTCTGGATCAACTGAGTGAGCGTTTGATCATAGTCTATTGGCCAGTAGGTTTTTTTTTTTTTACCTCAAACTGCTGGCCAATCAGAAGACCATAGTCACTTACAGCAAGCCAATAAAAGAGCGTGTACGTAAATTACATCGATTCACAAAAAGCTGCAAGGTCTTTGAATCAGTTAGATAATCTGTCTCAACACAAAAAGGACAGAAAGATCTCAGTTACACTTTCATACAGTCCTGAGACACCTGATATTACCTGGTGTATAGTTCTGTTCTTCAGAGAATATGAGCATAATTCATTACTGTACCTATTCTTACAATGATGTCTATATAATGTTATTGCGTTGCCAATTCCTAATGACGTGTTTAAGATGAACAGGGCTTGGGACAATAAAAGGCACTGATTCCACATGTGTGCAGCACTTACTCACATACATTCATCATTCAAGATGCCTTTCATCACAGGGACAGTTGATCATCGAACAGGAAACAGTTGTTCCACAGAGAGACATCTCAATTAAAGCTACAGAAAGCTGTTTTTTTTATTGCAGAGCCTCACATGTAACCTGACATAAGATGAGAAGCCGTGAGGAAAATGATCTTCTGACCCATCCGACTCTGTCGAACAAATTCTGAGAGAGTAAAGTCATTTTATTCCTGGTGGCAGTGAGTTAGGTGTCAACATACTGTGTCTCTGGCACCCAAGTGTTAAATCTAGCCCAGTCTGCAGAATAGTTTTAATCTCCTGATTTTCAAGGTTTTATGTATGGTTGGATAAGATAATACCTTTTTTATTATACGTGAATCACTTTGAGTGATCCATGGATTCACTGGTGTTCATCCGGTTTTCCTGAGCTAATTCCTGGGCTGTTGGTCTCTGGCCATCGTCTAATTCCCCTTATGTAACAATATTGGATGATGTATCATAAAGCATCCTGCCTCCCCTTTCTTTTTTTTTCGCGTCACAAGGAAACTCATTAGGGTAGATGAGCCTTTTAGGACTATTGAGCCGACCTGCAGGCCGGGCAGACACCAGGCACTAAATGAATCTCCAACAGCTCCACAGAATCTGTCGGAAACTGCCCATGGAGGACAGATGCAGTGATCAATATGAATGGTCTTCCTCTCATTTGTGAACCCGGCAAGAAATTAGAATTTTACATATTTATCTTTTTAGGTAGCTTCTTATCCTCAGCTAATGTATTTTAAGACCAAAAACTGGACTGACATGCAAAATATTCGCTATTGATATTAATGATAACAATTTGCACTGAACCATCTCTCTAACTGAGATGAGAAAGTTCCTTCATAAGGCCACCGTAACAAACCAAGCAGCTGAGGTGGACCTTATATTAGTAAATATAACTAAATATTCTTTACACTGATGTGGACTCGGTGCTGATCCCACGCCCCAAATCACCACCGCCCGCTGCGGCCAGCGACATGAGTTGAGGCAGAGAAATTACATTCCAAGGGGGAGAGTGTATTGTCAAGAATGCAATTAGCTGACGCTGTTCACGTCCCCAAATGTTAGGCATGAATTGGTCTGGAAAATTAATTACAACACAGGAGAGCATTCATGACAGCGAGGGCAGCGCTATGCTCACTGCAGTGCTCATCAGTGACAGTCTCGGCTGAGTCAATGGGAGCCCCAGCACCAGTCTTGACTGGGAGATTTTCCTTCAAAATGTATATCATCACCTTGCATTATTTGAATAAACTGCATCAATGCAAAAGGAGCATCAGTCCTCCGCAGAGTTTTTCAAGCTTCCGGTCTGGGAAGGATGGTCTCTGCATCTTCAAACAGAACATTACATTTATATTCAGGCTTGGTGGAGTTATACACATTGAGTAAGTGTCCCTCAGCATTGGGACTTCCACCTGATGCTCTCCATTAGGAAGCGCACCAAACCTAACCTAACATTTAAACAGCTGGCCAGGAGTTGCAGAGGGATTATAAGACTTCTTGTTCCGCCCTTCAGAGTCATTATGTTGTTGGAAAAAGAGGTTCTGGACAGCGTTAGGGACGCTCAGTAATTCGATTTTCCACATGCACTTGATAATTCCACTTATTCAGGTAAATGGTAAATAATTTACTGCAGAACCACAGTAGTCAAGGCACCCACCCAAACAAATGTGTTGCCCATGCCCCACAGTATAGAAAGAACAGAAGAACACTCTTCAAGTGGTCTTATAATGTAAAGAGTGATGCTGTTCTAGCACAGTAACTGCATTAAGAACTGGAACATAGTTTGGGAATATGATGATGTACTGCATCCTGTGAGACTGTGTGGTTTAGTTTTTCCATACCATTTATATAGTGGCGGCTTTTTCTTCAACATCTTTAGCAATATTAGATCACTATAATGGGGGGGGAACTTAAGGAGTGCCAAGATCATTGTCTCATTGTGATGAAACAACATCATTTTATTCTATTTCCTGGACGGGCCTGGCCACAGTTTTAATTAAATGGATCCTCCGCAAATGTTTGTGGGACTTGCATATGACATTAAAAACAATGATAAAGCAGTGGTCAACATATCCTTTTATTCCCTGAGTCAAGCTCAAAAGACAACAGCATCCTTCATCCCCCATAATACAGTTTGATAGGTATTTCACATCGACTGTATTATAAAAAGGGACGTAGTCACCAGGTCGGGAAAGTGAAGCCAATGCGGAAGTGCCTTAAACCTGTATTCTCTCAAAATGACCAGCCGAGGGCAACTCTACTAGTTGCTATTCTATTCAATGATCCTAGTTATGACTTGATTTTTAATGCCAGTAAACATTTTCCTATGGAGTGTATGGTCTCAATCTCTAGTCTCAAGTCTTCTTCAAAACAACATGATGTTCATTTTGTAAATTATGGTCCAATTTAGAGTTGAATAGACCGTAAAGCACGGTATACATTGGGGCACGGATACTGGCTGATTGACAGCTAGTGCCATCCAATCAGTGCATTGTTGCAGGTGTAGGTGGATGTGCAGTGGACAAGCTCTCTAAATATGGTTACTTCTGGTTCTAAAAAAACCAAGATGGCGTTGGTCAAAATTCTAGGGCGCGGTCGAATTGTCCTTCCTATGTACTATTCCTTGACCTCGGTGGAAAACGTCATGAGGTCAAGGAAAGGAGTAAAGGAGGACTCGTAGGAGTTAGGAAAAGCCGACAGCGCTGCTCAGAGACCCCAACTCGACTTTCACTATACTACGTCATCATGTGACGGCGGATGTTATTGACGTGCGTCTGCCGTGGTGAAACTACAAATTTCCGAAAATGGACTACAAAAAAACGCAGCGGCTCCATCAGCATTTTTCGGTGTGTTTTACCACCGTGTGACATCAGATGTAAATGCCTCATACGTATCTGTAACGTACATGATGACGTGCATCTCTTCTGGGTCATATTCATACTCTTCTACTTCGGACTGAATCGTTTACGTTCGTTTACGTTCGTGCATGTCATGTTAATTATCGCTGCCGCAATGAATTGTGGGGCGTCTATTTCCCCTTTCCTTTCACATAGGAAAGTCCAGTTTACAATGTGCTAAAGGAGATAGGAAAGGAAGCGTTGAAGCTCCTTTCCTAGGCACTTAGAGAATCCGAACAGCTCTATTCGTGGATCAAATACTTCCCGGGTCACTTCAAGATCTTGGAAACTTTCTAGGATTTAGTGGCATCTAGTGGTCTAATAGCATGCCACGCAATACCCCACGTTGTGTTTGTTTCATCTTGAATTTGATATTCCCCGTTTTATTCTGAAGTCCATTTCCTCGTGTGTGTTTGGTGTCTTTACTTTGCCTGTGTCCCCTCCCCCTGTGATTGTCTCGCCTGTTTCCCATCACCTGGGCCTCCTCTTGTCTATTCAGTCTCTGTGCTTCCCTTTGTCAGTTCGTCCCGTTTGCAGCCTGTCCGGTGCTGTTCCAGTCCATGTCGTGCCTAAGTGCTTTTTCTTGTCTTTACCTCCTGAGACTGTAGGTCTGTTTTTTGGTCACAGTTTTGTTTTCACTTTAATTAAAATATTATTTGTATAGCACGCTGCATCTGGGCCCTGTTCCTGCACCACCTTGACACCCTGTGACTATGTCCCTTTTCATATACAGTCTATGGTACAAGCAGTAGTGATTGCAAAAACTCTTTGCTGGTGTTCAGATTAACCCAACCACTAACAAGATAATGCAACAGCGAGATGTTCATTGGATTAAAATTGACAGATTGGTTTAATGCTTCCAGAATAGCGGTTGAGTCTGGGGAGCTGGCAGGAAGCATCGAAGTCATTTGCAAGAATGTCCTCATTAGGTAACCCGAACCAATCGGACTGATTGGGGGAGGTCTGTAGAGGCCATTTGAGGCATCTAAGGGGAGAAAAAAGAAAAAGAAGCTCACCAGCTGCCTCAACAGGAATCCAGGAAACAGCTGGATAAACAACTTCATGTCTAATGAGGAGCCAGGCATGACGCACGGATCACACAGCCAAGTGGATTTACCAAAGTGCAAATTGTTAAAAGCACCTTAATGAGTTGACGATATTTACCTGGGTTAGGCTCTTTGCATGCTCTACTTCCATTACTGACCACAAGAGAACCTTGTAGGCAATAAGAAATAAAAACAAAAAAAAACACAACCGTATAATGTATCTGTAATCTGTAAGTGAAAGGGATTATTTCGAAAATATTTGGCGAATATCTTTAAGAATGCTCACACTCCACAGCGCTGAACTATCTGGATGAGTTTAGACTAAAAAAGTCTCCCACAACTATGCAAGTCTGGAATGTGGCGCGTGTCTTAACCTTTGACCTTTGACCTCGACCTTTAACCTCTAAATGTCTTGTAGAAGTGAAGGTACCTGCAGCCACTTACTGGGGCAAAGTTGATGTGTTTGAAAAACAAAACAGGGTAACACACGAACCTCCTTGACCAGGACTCCTCAGGTAATTTACCTGAGTGAACACGATTTTGATCAGCTGCATTGAGCAATTATGATTACCATCAGTGCACTAGTATAATACTGTGTATTATGGCGGACGACAGTATTAAAAAATTGTCTGTATGGAATTTGACTAAAATTTGCCTGAAATAACTAATAGAATAGAAATATGAAAACATTGTTCAATAAAAAGACTAGGCTAACATAAAGAAAAAATACATAAACACAGCAAAGTGAGAATCAAACAAAACAAAAATGTATTTCAAACAAGAGCAATCAGAGAGCACAGACCTCCTCCGTGGCTGAGCAATCCTCCGCCTATATACTGTTTCCTTTTCAAGAAGATTCCTGCATCTGGATTGGGGTCCCTCCCAAAATACCTTGCCCGAGACACACATCTTTGATTGAGGTTTCATTTTTAAATAATCCTGCAAACAAACAAACAAACAAACAAACAAATAAACAGACAAATCAAACCAATAAGTCGGACGGTTCCACCAGAGATCTGTGGAAAAACAAGGTTTGTATAATCAGGTTGTGCTTTGTGAAACCAGCATCCTCCCCACTCCTGAGTTCTTACATCGTCGTGTCAATACAGACTACATACTAACATATTCCTGGGCATTTCTTTTCTGCTTTTACGTTGGTATTAGTACGTCCTCCTTCCGTACGTACGATCTCCTTACGTGAACACGATCCTCTCAAAACACAGGTTCCATCGTGTCCTCGTGTACACTTTGGGCGTGCGTTGTTGTCAGAAGATATTGCCAAAGCAACTGGTTTTAAAAAGACCGTCATGAGAGAAGCTCTTGGTTTTTACCTTTGCGAGCACCGTAGGTTTAGTAGCTACAATACAGTGAGATGTATCTGTACATCAGGGTGGTGGTAATGTGTCAACGTATACGGTGTGTACATGGTGACAACCCGTGGGGCGGTCTTGTCCGGGGAGCGGATGGACCGAGGGACTCACGTGTTCAGATGACACTCAGCTCACCTGCGGCCTGTGACTCTGTCAGCTGGAGGCAGACACTCTCTCTCTACTCTGGCTTCTTGGACTCGGTTTGTTTGCCTGTTTGGTTCGTCCTCATCCTATATGTGGCCTCCCCTCTCCTCTTGTCCCCAGAGCAATATTTACTTTCAGCACATGGAACACAGATAACACAAATTACATGGGGGCAGGACAATATTGACACTTTGCTTAAAGGTACCGGGAAGTCCTCGGTGTTAATATCAAACGTTTAAATTGGGAGGGCGGGTCGTGAATTCTGTCATTGCAGGTTTCAAGATGAATATATATTGATCCTCTGTCTATTGATGTGTAAATCACTTAATCTGTGGCACATTCAAAAAGGAATCTGCCGTGTGAAATCTGTCTGCAATTTAATTCAGCCAGTGACCTAATCCCAAACTCTGCTTCCCCAGAAATACTTGTTGCGAGTGTAATCATAAACCTGGGGCGAGAGCCTACGGCCCACGCTCTTTAACTTGTGTTTGGCTTTTTACCAACTTGACAGAAACAGTTGTGAGAACAATTGCTGAGTTTATCCCTCTCCAGTTTCCTCTCATCCAATGACATTTTTTTAAAAAAGAATTAAAAAAAAAAAGGCCTTGATTCCTTTTATCAGACGAATTCAAGTTTAGTCATTTTTTCTTTTTGAGGCACCAGTTTTTTTTGTAATCACTTTTCATCAACTGGACCCACGGGGACTCTTCTCCTCTTGTCGGTTCTGCTCTTGTTCATCTTTGGCATTTCAGGGGTTAACCCTCCACCAGAAAAGAAGAGTTTCTTCTCCCCTGCAGCCTGCAGGACGCCCCCCCCCCCCCCCCCCCCCCCATGTAATATGATCACAAAGTGTCTGATGTGCAGCTTGCATGTTGCATTTGAACATTGATTGGAATGAGAAGTCTACATTAATAGTCTGAGCCTTTTATCAACTCAAGAGTCTCTGCCCCCCCCCCCCTCCTCCCCTCCTCCCAAAACTGATGTGGACCATCGACCCATGGGGGGGGACAAAGTTCACCAACAGTTAACTCCGACTCTCTGGCCAATCTTGGCTCTAGAGGCGGGGGATGGAGTCCGTGCAGGATGATACATATGCGCTCCAGTCGGCGCGAGGGGGAAGCCGAGGTCCGGCGGGGTCAGGGTCGGGGGGTCTGCTGCTTCTCTCCGTTCACACGATGGTTTCCATCAAGGCTCCGTGTCTGGCGCCGGGCTCCGGGGCGCGGGCGCTGCTCGGGGGGCTCTGCCTGGCCGTCGCCCTCTTCGCCTGCCTGCTGGTCCGACAGCTCTTCAAGCAGAGGAGACCCCCGGGCTTCCCCCCGGGGCCGTCCCCCATCCCCGTGATCGGCAGCATCCTGTCGCTGGCCACCGAGCCGCACGTCTTCCTCAAGAGGCAGAGCGAAGTTCACGGACAGGTAACTCGGCTGTGAGAACGGGAACGAAAGAGACTCGCCCTTGCAGCAGACGGACTGCAGCAGGAAGCAGGCGAATCAGGGGGGGGGGGGGGCTCCCACAAAAAAAAAAGAATGCCCCCCCCTCCCCAAAACATACACAGTATGCCCAGAGCCTCCTTCTGGTTCCACCAGAGCCCAACATCATGCATGTGCAGAGCTGAGCGTTTGTGTGGGACGGAGACTGTTTTCATCTACCCTCCGTCCTGCTCCAAGTTCCTGGAGGTTCGACTGATCCGTGGACGCGGCCCGCCACGAATCCCCCCCTCCCCCCCATTCCCTGCCCGCGACATGTAACTTGTACTTGACCGTGTGCGAGGGAACAAAGGGGGGCCAGTGCTCACGTCTCGAGGTGTTCTCTTCTCCTTCCAGATCTTCAGTCTGGACCTGGGAGGCATCCTGACTGTGGTGCTGAACGGGTATGACTGCGTGAGGGAGTGCCTCTACCACCAGAGCGAGGTGTTCGCCGACCGCCCGTCGCTGCCTTTGTTCAAGAAAATGACCAAAATGGGAGGTGGGATGACGTGATACGATTACAGTGCGACACGATTCCGAACGTTTGCTGGAGACGAGTTCTCTGCATGTGATTCCATTTGTCTCCCCTCTTCACAGGCCTTCTCAATTGTAAATATGGCAAAGGCTGGATCGAACACCGCAAACTGGCCTGCAACTCCTTCCGTTACTTCGGCAGCGGCCGGCGGCTGTTCGAGCGCAAGATCTCCGAGGAGTGCATGTTCTTTGTGGACGCCATCGACAAGCACAAGGGGAAGCCCTTCAACCCCAAGCACCTGGTGACCAACGCTGTGTCCAACATCACCAACCTGATCATCTTCGGACAGCGCTTCACCTACGACGACCGCAACTTCCAGCACATGATCGAGCTCTTCAGTGAGAACGTGGAGTTAGCAGTGAGCGGCTGGGCCCTGCTGTACAACGCCTTCCCTTGGATTGAGTACGTGCCCTTTGGGAAACACCAGAAGCTTTTCCGCAATGCTGCCGAGGTGTTCGATTTCCTGCTGCAGGCCGTCAAGGGCTTTTCACAGGGCAGGGTGCCGCACGTGCCTCGTCACTATGTCGATGCCTACTTGGACGAGCTGGAACAGAACGCAGCAGACCCCGGTTCCTCTTTTTCATACGACAACCTCATCTATTCGGTCGGCGAGCTCATTATTGCCGGCACAGAGACCACCACCAACACGCTGCGCTGGGCCATGCTGTACATGGCCCTCTACCCCAACATACAAGGTCAGTGGTAGTAGGAGCATCACTCCGATATGAGAACGTTTGACTTCTGTTGTGACCGAGAGAGAGAGAGCCAGATGTGTTTCGATTGACGTTGTGCGTGAATAAATGCCTGACGGTGCCTGTTTCTCCCCGACAAGAGCGGGTGCACAGAGAGATCGACAGCGTGCTGTGCACCGGCAGGGCCCCCACTCTGGAGGACAAACAGAAGATGCCCTACGTGGAGGCCGTGCTGCACGAGATCCTTCGCTTTTGCAACATTGTCCCGCTCGGGATCTTCCGCGCCACCTCCCAGGACGCCAAAGTCAACGGGTACACGATTCCTAAAGGCACCATGGTGATCACCAACCTCTACTCAGTGCACTTTGATGAGAAGTACTGGAGCGACCCGGGTGTTTTCCTACCGCAGAGGTTCCTGGACAGCAATGGCAACTTTGTGAAGCGCGAGGCCTTCCTTCCATTCTCCTTGGGTTAGTCCCTTGATATTTCTCTAAGCCTGTGAAGACTCCTGATCTAGGTTATCCGCATGGCCATGTTTTCTGCAGCTATTTCATTTACCTAAAAATCGTTTTCACACTGCAAATTTCGGGGTTTAGAACGCGTCCTCCATTACTTTAGGTTCTTTGATCGGTGAACCTGGCAGCAAAGTACAACATGGTCCTTTACAACACTGCAGTAATAGATGCCGCCAGGCTATCAACAAACAAAAAAAAACACTGCTTAAGTTCAGGAATAAAAAAAACAAACACTGCATACATGCAGTTCCACTATCATAAACTCCAAACCCTCAATTTAAAAGTGGGGGAAAAAAATTCAGTCATTGACTCCGTCACATAAACCGTCCAATTCCCCAAATTCTTTGTAGCCACCATCCTCAGTTAAACCCATTTCAAGTTTAACCCACAATCCAAATTACCTGGACGTTGTGTCTCTGTGTGTATGAGTCAAAAATGTACTTGTTTGGTTTTTTCTCTTTTCAGGGAGGCGTCATTGCTTAGGTGAACAACTGGCCAGGATGGAGATGTTCCTCTTTTTCACCACGCTGTTGCAGAGGTTTCACCTGCAGTTCCCTCGGGGAATCGTTCCCACTGTCACTCCCAAGCTGGGCATGACCCTGCAGCCCAAGCCGTACTCCATCTGCGCCGTCCGCAGGCAACAGAAAGTCCCGTCCTGTGGAGACACTCCCCATCACAAGTAGGCCAAACGGGCATTCATTTACAGCTTTGTTGAGCCGCGCAAGGCAGAATTTGACTTTTTTGCACAGCGATGCGACCCGCATGATACAGGTGCTTAAAACAAACCGTTTCACTGGCTCGTTATATCCAGTTCTGGTGCATCACAGTTTTTTTAAAAGGGCTTTCAGTGACCAAAGTGGCTCTCTACTTGAGAACGTGTGACACACACTTTATCCAGTTACTGTCACATTCTCTGACGGAGCAGCATGCATATTTGCACAACGCCTTCTGAGCAGCAGCGGGGTCGACAAGACTGCTGCGGGGACATCCTGGGGACACAAGTGTGCTATCGATTCCGATGTCTAAAGCTCAGAGTTCCCTCTGAGCCTGGAAAAAAACGAAATGTCTATGAACCTTGGTGCAGCACTGATGGGTTGGGTGTTCGTCAATGATTGACAGTAAGTACACCTATGGCGGTTCAAGGCCCTGCCTTCTTGGGACAGCTTCAGGTCAGACAAATGACACCGCCGCTTGGTACGTGTTTGGATCGAAACAGGACTAACAGACTTTCCAAGAAAGTTCTGAACAGTGTGTTGGAGCTGGACACGGGCCAAGATTGACGTCACCTGGACTGACTCTGACCCCTTCTCCCGGGAAAGCTCTCAGCGGAAAATCTGTCTCTTGGAAGGCAAACGCAACCCCGCTGGATTTCTTGAAACTGACTATGCAACACGGATTCCTGCTAAACGGTGCTTATCAGTACGAACAAAGTGCTGTTTTTTTATGTGAGGTTAACATTTGTTTGTTCTTTTTGTGCAATTCTGGTGGTATTTTGTGTATTCATAAAGTCTTTCTTAAGATACTGAAAACATTCCCCCGTCTTCTTTTAGCTCCTGCTGAAGTGCTTAAGCCCCAATTCTGAAATGAACAAGGATTTCAGTTTTATGTGTGTGTGTGTATACACATATATATATATATATATATATATATATATATATATACACACACACACACACACACACACACACACATATATGGGAGAGGACGCAGCTGTTAACATACAGATTCTGTGCCTGCCATGTCCCGGGACACCCAGTATAATCATTAATTCGAATAATCTGTAAACTAAGTTCACGAAGGTGAAAAGCAGCTACCAATGTTCTGATTGGAACGGAACTGCTCCCTTTCTCGGAAGAGAAATAGAGAAATACACCGACAATTCAAAATGTAGTGTAACCACTGACTAATGCGCTGAAAGAAAGAAAATTGCATAACGTCTTGGAAAAATGACTTCTATTGGTAACACCCACATAAGTTAACCAAACTTCAATTGAAGTAATGCTTTTAAGTTGGTGTTCCCGGGGTCATTCTGTGAGTAGACCGTGTTTGCCGCAGTAACAGATTTTTTGGGGGGGAATTTGAAGGCAGCTCTACACACATTCACATTGAATTACCGAGGTATGACCGACCTGCTAACAAACTCATAAACTTTTTCGGTTTTAAGACTCGGCACACAAAACATGACGGAGAGTGAATGAGATGTCAATCGAGGACACACACACACACACACACACACACACACACACACACACACACACACACACACACACACACACACACACACACACACACACACACACACACACACACACACACACACACACACACACACACACACACACACACACACACACACACACACACACACACACTACTCGGCTCGTATGTGTGTGTGTGTGTGTACTTCAGGAGTGTTCAGGCTTTTCATCCTCCAGTTTCCTTCAAGTGAAATGGACAAAAAACAAAAACAAAGCAGTTTTAAATAAAACATATTGTGAGTTCACACGGACACACGCAAATAAAAATCAATGAGAACAGCGGATACTTTTTTAGGGATGGTATTTTATGACAGCTATAAATAACAACAAAAATCAGTTGCCCCCACAATGTAGATAAGGGTGAATGGTTACATCAGACAAACGCACATATATCGACGCTACATCAGGGAAACAACCATTCATAGATGTATTTATGGCACGATCATCAGAGGACACTGTGGTTTGAGAGACTGCACAGTGAGAAGCCAACACAGTTTTACAACTTGATGAGCCTGAACGTGTCGGGTCGGGAGCTACCGAGGCTTTTTACGATCCAGCACGGGTCCGTGTTAAATAAACTGTATGCGGCTCCGACCTGAGTCCAAGTCTGACCCACTCTGAGCCTGGTGGAATGTTTTGACCCCGAGGTGTTTGAACGGAGAAATGTCACAGGCCCACAAACTACTGGTAAAGTTTGGCACTGGTTGGGTCGACTGAGACAACTGATGGAGAGAGATAATGAGAAATACAAGAGTGGTTATGATACAGAACAGGGAGAGGCTGGAGGCGAGTAGAACGTTGAACTCAACAAAAACTAACACCAAACCCGGGAGTTCCACGCCTGTGAATAGAAGTAGATTGAAAAACTCTGGAAACACGAACCGTAACTACAGGATCTCCGTGAACAATATGTCGGCTGCATGTAGAAAACAGATGCTTTCGTTTGATTATTTAAAAAAAATATATATATTTCATATGCACATACTCTTTTGTACAGCGGCTAAACACTTGTTTGGTATTTCAATGTGCACACGTTTCTCTTTAAATATTACGAACGTAGTTTACACTGCGTACTTAACACTCTCTCCAGAGATTATGGTTTTAATAAGGTGATAAAGGAGCCAGGCAACAACTCTGCCTTCCCTTTCATAAAACATCAGTTTCGAGTGGAATGCCAAGAGTTCTGAGGGACAAAATTGAGAACTAGTAGTTTGTTTGTTTTTAACCTGCCTCATGGCGTGTCATAAAAAAATATTGTTTATATATATATAAATATATATACACGCACACACACATACACACACACACAAATATATATATACATATATATATATAAACAAAACCAAAGTGAAATGAAACCCTGGATCCCTTCGTCACACACTGGCCGAGTTATGGGTTTGGGAGACAAATTAAAAATGAGTTATGAGGAAAGAGACGGGTGAACTTTCAGTCTGTCTAAACATCCGTGTCTGCTGACTGACCAAAACACAGACATTTAGACATTGTACTGTTTGTTTAGAAACAACGTTGAACTAAAAAAAACCCTTACACGCTCTATACTGTTGTAGAGCAAAACTTGTACAATGTGTTGTGTTGCTGCAGGGGAGACGGAGACGTTCGCAGTCTGCTGACAATCAAGATAAGTTGTTTTTTTCCCCGGTGAGGTCGTAGAAAGGTTATGCAAACAGTGTACGAACGGCCAGGAGACAGCACACATACTGTAAGCTCCTCTGTCACAGAGGACTTTTAATTGCTTGAATTTGTTTGTAGTCAAGTTGTTCATAGAGATATTACAAACTACGTTAGTCAACCAGATTTTTTTTTCTCCTTCATTTTCTTGGTTTTTTTAAAGTGTATTTCATACTAGTGACATAAATTCTTGCAAAATAATTATTCAACTTTGCAGGAATCCTGAGTAACCTTTAAAAAAATACTTGTAATCAAAGAGCAAACAAACGGAGAATCCATTCATTGAAACAGCACTCAACGGAATCTGAATGCAACGTGTTTAAACACCAGAGGACATTTCACTGATTAGCAACACAACCATCACTGAAAGGACACGCACGCACGCACGCACGCACGCACGCACGCACGCACGCACGCACGCACGCACGCACGCACGCACGCACGCACGCACGCACGCACGCACGCACGCACGCACGCACGCACGCACGCACGCACGCACGCACGCACGCACGCACGCACGCACGCACGCACGCACGCACGCACGCACGCACGCACGCACGCACGCACGCACGCACGCACGCACGCACACACACACACACACACACACACACACACACACACACACACACACACACACACACACACACACACACACACACACACACACACAAATAATAATCAAAAATGTGCTCTTGTTCTCCCTTCTCATTCTCTCCATCACATTCCCACCCCAAACAAAATATTCACACACAAACAAAATGAAGCAAGGGGGAGATAAAGGGTCCCCCATCAACAAAAGAAAAAAGACAGGTGGTACACATGAGTAAAAGCATCAAAATTGATGCAGATATAATGCTAATAATCAGTCAACATTTCAATAATGTCTCTGTGACTGAGTCTTATACAGTGTTTCGTGTCATCAGCAAGAAGAGAGAACTACACAAGCCGAGGCTCTGGGCCAACAGGGACTCAGTAAAGGTTCAGACAGGCACATTATATATATGTATGTATATATATATATATATATATATATATATATATATATATATATATATATACATATATATATGTACACATGTATATATATACATACATACACATATATATACTTCGAAAATATACCCAACACTGAGGCTGCAACAGTCTCAGTCTCTTGTCTCTCCACGTGGGAACTGTTCACTTTGGTAAAGGGAATCCATCGCTCGATGATGTCGCTTGCTTCATCACTTTTCCTCGACCTTTTCATTCTTAAATAAGACAGGAACTGTTCTGTACCTAAGGGAGGTGTAAGCGCTTCGCATTTGAGGCAGCATCACAGCCGAGTCACCGTGGAGGGCGAGTTAACGCTGGACCCCCGTCCACTCTCTCTCTCTCTCTCTCTTCCGCACCGTCCTCCTCAGTTCCGGTGCTTTCTCCTCCCGGTGCACCCGACTCTCCGCGGGGGTGAAAGTGCATAGGAGTTGGGCTCCCACCGTTGCGGCAAGGATCCGCTCACAGTAGAAAGGCCTTTTTGTTTCTCCAAGATCAATGTGACCGCTTGAGACTGCACAGTGAATCTTTCCGTGTGTGTGTGTGTGTGTGTGAGAGAGAGAGGGAGAGAAGTGTGTTTTATGTGCATTTGTCAACTTGTCGGCGTGTGTTCCTCGTGTCTGTTTGTGTTCATGTCGGTAAGAGGCAGGTGGTAGAGGGACTCGTGCCCTCGTTCTGTCTCTTGTTTTCTTTTTCACGCATTTCTGTTCTTTCCTTCTTCGTCGTCGTCCTGCTACTGGCGCTCCTCTCCCTCCTCCTCCTCCTGGATGACCTGGATGTCATCTGACGGGGAGACGGGCAGGCTGTCCGGCAGGCTGGAGAGCAGGCTGTCCGGCTGCTGCTGCAGTTTGCCGAGCTCTTTGCTCTTCTCCTCCTCCTCGATGGTCTTCTTCCACACCTTGTGGTTCTCCGTCAGGTGCTGCATGATGCTGCAGAACAGCCTGCGGTGGCTCTTTCTCCTTTCTGCGATGGACAAAAGGCAAGAATATGTTTAGCAATCTCTAGATCGTTAAACACAAAAGTAATGGTGCGCTGTTAACTCTTACTTGGTGCAAGCTCATCTTCGAGCCTCTCTTCCTCATCTTCATCTGAGTCTGTGTCGACCTGCCCCTCGTCGTCGTCGTCGTCGTCGTCGTCATCTGATCCCGCTTCGTTAATCCAGTGGCCAGGAAGTAGGCCGGCAGCGTCGTAGGAGTTACAAAGTGGTCCAACAATATGGGTGATGAAGGACTCCTGTAGCTTGGCCAGCTGCGGGAGGGAGCGGTCCATGAATGGGCTGATGGGTAATCCCAACCCAGCCTCCTCATCTCCCTACGGATAAAAAAACAAACAATGTCAGAAGACCGTTCCTCAGAGATACTTGTACTACAAACTACAGCACATCACAGAACAGTTTTACCATTACACTTTTTTATTATTCTTATATATATATATATATTTTTTGTGTTGTCTGTGTTATCTGTTTCTGCTTTGAGGAAAGACAGAAAAAAGAGGGGATGGCAGAATTGGCAGGTTATAGAGGGGGATGGATAGTTGGTTATTTCGGTTTAAGGGAAATGCATCTCCGCTCATTCCCCAACAAATCGCTGGGTATACCACAGAGGGATATTGAGATGTTGCTAATATCATTAATCTGTTTTTTGCTTTTTTTTTGTCCTTCTGGTTTTACTAACCTTGATAAAAAATATGCTTTTAACTCAAGTCTCTTTAAAAGAAATTCAATATAAACATAGAAATAAATTGGTCTTTGTCGATTGAATTCACGCTGCGATGATATCATGAAGCCCGTACCTGCTCATAAAACTCGTTGACGATGCCCTCTGTCCATTTGAGATGCAGGTCACGGACTTTGGCCGGTCCATTGATGTCGGCCAGCTTGATACACACTTGGCACACCAGCAGTCTGTCGTTCTCATTGGTCCAGTCAATCCCCGGACTGTTCACGTCGTTCACCTGTTCACAAACAAAGATGGATGCCTTATTACAACAGGTCAAACTTGTCCCGTACTTTCTTTTCTGCATTCATTATGATGCATAGTGTTCAACCAAGTTCCAACGCACCATATATATCAAATCTACATATTTTTGCACATAGAAATTAGAGGATCAATAAATAGATAATGATCTATTCTGATCACATTAAGATTCCTTCATCTCAGACCTTGGCATTGAACTCAGCCAGGAAGTCAAAGTGCTTCTTGAGGTCTGTTGCCAGTATCGCCTCGATGACGAGGAAGCGGAAACGCTTGAACTCCACGTGATCCAGGTTGACCAAGAAGTTGAACTCGGGCCGGGAGAGGTAGAGGCTCCAGGCGGACGCAGCATGGTGGTTCTCCAGCACCGAGCGGTCGTTGTACAGCACCGCCTGCAACGCACACAAGGGGAAAAAAAACGAGTGGTGACAGAGGGAAAGATGGCACACTAAGAAGATTCCTACCATTTCTGCTAGAAATGTCCCTAATGGATTTTCTTACGTAATGTGTCTGCATATGTGTTACGCAATTTGTAGTGGTTCCAAAAATAGCACGCAAATGGGATAAAAGGGACATGAGGGTATTGGTTATGAATGTAGAAAGGTTACAAGTGCAGGTTGACAGTCGTTTAAAGAGATATTAGAAAAAAGATCAGAAAGACTTAACAGGTCGCGTTAGCAGGTGGTTGGTGGTGGTTGTCAACATCATTATCAATCAATAAGTTCAGGGTTCCCTCTCCTTTCTTTTAACACACTTTCCTGGGACTTAAACAGAACCTAGACAGTGTGAGTGCTATCATTGGACATGAAAATACAATATTTAAACAGGGGCAGACGGTTTAACCCTTTCACCCCCAATATCACGTGTGACCACAGCCAGAGAGAGAGCGATGGGATTAACTGGCTGCGTGGTGCTTTTTATAAAACGATTTCAAATAGTAAAGAGTAAAATTTGATTTGATTGTAGCGCAACATGCAGTATACTGATCTACGCATCCCCTCCACACACACACGTCTCTCTATAGTTGTGAGGACACTCATTAACATAAGGCATTCCCTAGCCCCCTTACCCTAACCTTAAACCTCACAACTAAATGCCTGACCCCCGACCCTAACCCCAAACCTAAAACGAAGTCTGAAACTTGAAACTTGACCGGCTTAAATGTCCTCAAAGCGATTGGTTGTGAACCAAAACTGGTTCTCACAACTACAGAAAGAGAAGTACGGAGGTGAAAACAATATCCTGCTCGGAAAAAACCCCAAGAAAAAAAACATTATTTGGTCTTTGTTAACAGAAATTATTATTAATTATGTACGTGTTTATTAGTATATAGAGTGAGCTCCAATCACAAGTGGTCACTGAAAAGACTTTGAGACATTCAACTGCAGGTGTAAAATGATGCTCAAGCTGTCCACTTGTGATCGGATCAGGCTCGGGGCTAATGTTTAATCCCAGGTCTGAACACCGGGGCCCATGTGAGCTAAAATAAATGTGTCCATTCAATCTGCAAGACTTTCAAATACCAACAAACGCTGTGGATTACCTGAGGTGCATTAGTGGCTACTAGAAAGGCGTTTGTGCGACCAGGGTGGTCGTAGTCGTGCATCGCGGCTGCTACATAAAGGGCCATGAGCTCAAGGGCAGGGATGTTCCAGGCCAGGCAGCCATAGCTGTCATCTGAAATCGAGGAGCTCTTGGAGGAGGCGTAGGATATCCTGCCCGGAGAGATCCCACTATCTGAATCTGGAACATGACAGCAAACAAGACGGATGTCAACGAACGTCTCAGGCATAGACCTGTGGTGTTTTTCGATAATTAAGCAAAAAACTTTTCTCCATAATTTAAGTGGAAATAGAATTGACTGTAAAAAGAGGGAGGTAAATATCGAAATGTAATGTTGAATATGACACACACACACACACACACACACACACACACACACACACACACACACACACACACACACACACACACACACACACACACACACACACACACACACACACACACACACACACACACACACACACACACACACACACACACACACACACACACAGTTCTACTCTCATCTATTCACTGTCATACACAATTTCTCATATCACTGCCATTTTCTCATTCCCTTCTCTCCATGACCTCTTATCGACTGACAGCTGTTCTGGCAGCCGCAGAGGAGCGAGGGAGACGTCAGTGAATAAGCCTCAGATGATTTGTAATAGAGCTAAAATATCATCCGTAGAGACGAGCCCGTCAAACGTCTGCATTTTAAACAAAGCCATCTGTGCTCTGTGAATTAGAGACTTCATTCCGTAAAAAGAAGAAAGAGGAGAATTCTAAAAGTCACCAATAGAATCTGACATCAAGAAGTGGTCCTGGATTTAATAAATCAGTTTTTAGAAAAAGAAATCTTACACAACATGTAAGAAATGTTTTCCATCTCTTCTCCTACTTCCACAGTTAAAATAATGATAGTGACGTTCAGCAAGTAGGAGGCGAGAAAAAAACTTTGTTCTCAGTAAAAAAAGTTCACATTATCAGTCATTTCTTTGTAAGATTCTTTTTTGAATATAGCTGCTTTTAGACATTCACTGAAGTCCAGACATTTTCCTGAAATTTTTGCGGAGGTGCTGTATGCGAGAATGAAATGTTGCTCTGGACATATTCCCAAACTTTTTCTTCCAGCCACAGAGCTTTCTGGAAATGTTCCTGTTGGTTTGAACCAGTCTGATGCTGATAATCTACTGCCGCATTGTTATATGTGGGCAACAAAACTCCAAAAATATCCAGACATGGACTGACTAGTTTCACAGGTTGTACATTAAAAATAGTGGAAGAAAATGTCCTTAACTACTTAACAACTACATTTTCCAGAGTCAAGGTTTTTTTATTCTCTTTGAAAGAACAAGGAATGTTTATCTTTAGGACAGTTCCTGACTGAGAGCAGGCTCTTGAGTAGACACTTAACTAATGTTATGTAGCCACAACCTGGGCTCATCAAACTATGAGCCCACCTGTATCACTGTTGTTTACCTGTGTCACTTCCTGTCACATGCTCACTGTGGATCTGCTGGAACCCAGGGATTTGTCGAGTGGTCAGGTACCAGACAGCGTGGAGCACATCAGTAGCATGAACCCGGTTGTGATCTGTGTGTTTTTAAACACGGTGTAGGTTCAAATGAGTTTATTTTACCATGCACACCAGCAGTTATAAGTAAAACGTCATGACACAAGCGACTTAATTCCTCCAAAGAAATACACATGAACACTCACAGGGAATGTCCCTGTAGCCACTTTCCAGGGCACAGAAGTATGTCATGAACTCCCTCACTGGGATCTTGAAAATTTCAAACAGGCACGTATCCTGGAAAAGGGTGTACGTCACCTGAGGAAACACAAGCGAGATTTTACTGTTACACCAATTGGAACATCAGATAACCAGCTCTGTCATGGATGTGCACTGCAACATTTAAGTACGTCGAACGTTCTTTAAGATAACTGTGTGCACATAATCATGTTGCAGAAATTCTGAAATCTAATTTCAAGCCAATACGTAAAAAATAATTTGCACTTCGAGAACTTTGTAATAATTACAACTCAGCTGTTGTGTACATTTACATTTTCACTGCTGTTAATCTGTGGCTCGACCCTCATTTAGAGCAGGTCTCTCTCAGGAGCCTTTACAAAACTCTTCTCCTGCTAAAGAGCTGATGTGATGGGCCAACAAGTCCACACCACCTCCGCCTGCATGCTCTTACAGTTACAATACATTTCTCCTGTTCTAAACCTTTTCAGGTTTCACTTAGCTGTATCAGTACAGAATTGGTAGATCCCACAGATCACAGACTGAGCGTTTAAACTCTTTACATACCCAAACATGAGCATTTTAAAAGGTCTCGCTGAGCAGAACTACTTTTGTAAGACACTAGTGCCACTGAAGGAGACGGCTCCTTTGTGGTCGTCGTACTCACATAGCTGAGTATCCGGCCAGTCTTCCCTCCCGTTTTGTCGACCAGGTCAAAGATCTGGAAGTTCCAAGTGTTCATCCTCTCCATTAGAGCCTTTTGGTCCTCCAGCATAGGGTCGAGTCTGAACTCCTGCTCACCCTGGAGACAATCACAACATTCACAAGTTGTAAGAGATAAGCACAAATAGTATTTCTGACGCGGATTGTTCGGAACACATTATACAGAATATTGAATTAATCTGACACAGACACTACACTGCCTGGGGAATATCTGGAAGATAGAGCACACGTTAGTCGTATAATTAAGTGTTAACAACAGAATTTGTTTGCTGAATGAAATGGGATGTCAGGACAACTTAACCGTCCACTGACTATATAAACCTTAATATTTCTAAATAAATAGCTGTAGGTTCAACTTTCAAATTATCACACGTCAGAGTGTTGAATGGACAATGACTCCATTGACTCCATCCAATGACTCCATCCAAAACCTTGACCCCTACGTGGTTGATCATTGTAGGCAAATCTAGATTATGGGAGAAAAAAAAACTACAAATAAAATGACTCATTTGGAATAACTGTGCCATGATGTGCTGCCCTGCAGCGGACGGTCAGGAAGTAAGCAGACGCCCCCTGATGAATCCCACCTCTGATTCCTGAGTCTGCTGGTCTGTGCTCGGGCGCCTCTCCTTCTCCTCCGCCTGCCCCTGATTCCCTGCAACATCTGACCGCCCGTCTCCAGACATGTCCACCTCCAGGCTCTCCTCTCTGATCAGAGGCTCACCTGCGAACTCCAGTCCTTCACCTCCTGCACACCCAGAGCACAAAGACGTGTAAGGACACATTAACACACACCTACATTTAAAAAAATGAAAATAAAAAGTATAGGTTTTTTAATCGAGCATTACTTCCTCTCAAGTATTTTTTAATTTAGCTTTTGATACTAGAATAAATAGTATATAGTACAAGAAAAGCTATTCAACATTTTTTAAAACTTTACATCTAGTATTTTTTTGATTATTAATACAGTCCTTACTGTCTAACTTCAAGGTCATTCTTTCGTGTGTGTGCGCTCCTCTACACTGTATCATGTGCATTTAATGTGCGTCTGTGTACCTGAACGCCTGCGTTGAGCCTCACTGGTGAATGGTTGATGAGATTCCCCTGCGTCACAGCTGGAAACTCCCTTGGGCATCTGACGACCACAGCTAAAATGGCAACAACAATGTCATGGCAATCACAGACATGAGCAATCGCAGCACGTCACAGTCGCTGACAAAAAGTGCGGACTCCATAACAAGCCACTACGATGCAGCGGGTCTCACCTGGTGCAGAGGGGGAAGGCGGAGCTACGGTAGGCCTGCTGAAAGTCGGGTGAGCTGAGGGTGTAGGCCAACGGCTTGTGCAGGTTTAGGTTGATGCTCGGCTTTGTCAGGAAGTCGGCCGTGTCGGGGAACTCCACCGGCGATCGAGTGACGAGGGACGATGAGGAGCCCAGGCCTACTGCGGGGGAACTGTGGCTTGGTGAGGTGACTGGGCTCAGGCTAGGGGACGTGCCTGGAGTGGATGAAGGGAGCATGGGAAAGACGAATGGGACAATTTTGAGTGAAAAAATTAGCAGTTACCTAAAAATGTAGCAACCTTCGAGAAGTTTTATAGTTAATTCTTACCAGCTCTCCTAGACCCTGCATGGTAGGTGAGGGTCACAGAGGAAGACCTCTGTTTGGGAATGGTAAGCAGGTTTGCACTGGGCCCATTGGACAGACCTGAGCTGGAGCACAAAACACACACATTCATATAACTTCTCACTTTACCCAATAGTTTATCCAACATTTTAAAGCCGACCTTCAATCACATCATCTGGTGAAAAAACACAACAGTCCAATCCCGCACTTTGCTCTGACTAATCAGTCATCTAACACCTCTGAAACATAAAGAGCACGATGATATTGAACTCAAAGCAACATAGCTGTACCTGTGCTGCCATCCTGTGGAGAAGCATAGACACTGCATCTACAAGGGTCCACATAATAATGTGTGTTGTACACGGTGTTAGAGATATTGTTTACTGATTTTTAGGTTGGAGCATGTCAAAATGACCATTACTATTATCCAGCCAAACTCATTGCTCGATTAGCTAAAACTTCAGATCGGTTACTTCATTTTTTTACTCAGACAATATAACATGTTAGCGACATCTTCGCGTTCGTTGGCTTTTCAGTCTCACATTAACAGATTCTATATTCATGTTTCAGATCACCAGTCAGCTGTGAGGATTGATGAGCAGTATGGACAATGACGTGTTCACTAAGGGGTCTTTTTTTTATATATATATATATATTTTTTTTATCAATCGGACACTGTATATTAAGCATTTGTAAGGACTGAGTGATGGGTGTGTAGTTGTGATTAACTGTAGCATGATATGGATGTGAATTGAGGCGAGGAAATTGAAAAAAAGATGACCACAATGATAATATTTAAAGTTTTATATGTTGAATCCAGCTCTGAAAAGACCTATACTTAAAACCTTTGTGATTGTGATCAACAGTTCTCATGCTGTCCTCTCACCTAAAATGTGTAATACACAGATGATCTGTTTCCTGTGAAGTGTACTTTTGCCTAATATAATTTTTTATATGAAGACGATTTCTGATAAAACAAGGGTAAAAAAGGCTGGGTTTCACTGTACAAAGGTGAGGCTGAGGGTTGAGAAAAACAAAAAATACAGTCACCTTGATCAGATATTGCAGCCACTTATCAGATCTAAAATCAGGCCCATTTAGGGTAAACTATAGTCCACATGATGCTTCTACAAGGCGGTGATCTTAGTGTTATGTTTGTGCCGGTACCTGGTCAGGTTGTGGTCATGGTGGGGTCTCTTGCCACTGCTGCGCTCCCAGCGTGAGGAGGTTGATTCAAGAGGAAACAGTGCAGAGGATGAAGAGGAGGTGGAACTCCGCCTGGGCTGAGGGGTGGGGAGGCTGTTTCTGCTGCTCAAACCCTGATCAACACAGGACGCGTCTTTACACTCCAACTACACTCCGGTAATGTGACTCAAACAACATCATCACACCAAAAGGCCAGGAGCACTTGTTAAAAACCATGTTCAGACTGACAGTGGTACGTCAAAAAAACAACAAGTAGAAGGATCCTGTGGTGAAAACGTTTAACCTAGCTCGACAATGACCACAATGCAATTCAGGGTCATCTGGCAACACAACAAAAATATTTGGCCAATCAGATATACGATGGGCTAGGGATGGGAATTGATAAGATCTTATTGATACCAATACGATAGTCAATTGTGCGTATCGGTCTCATTCTTCATCCATTGCCCTATCGATAACTGAAAAAAAAGGAGGCCTACACATGTTTTCAGTGTCACTTTAGAAACAGAACACGCCTGTGACTCAAGTGTGCAAAAGGTCCTCTGTATTTTTACTATTTTCATTCAAGTTTTCATAGTCAAAGAAAAGAAATCTGCTTAGCCCGCCTCGATATCGCTTATGTTATTATAACAAAGGACATTTACCCTTGGTGATGGACATGCTGCTTGGATGTGAAGCGGTGGCACTAGTGCGTCAAATACACGGCATTTGTGGAATCTAAGCCCATGTTGTGAACACTAATCTTTCAGCATGGTGTTTCCAGCCTTTATTGAAATTAACATTTAATAGACGGTACAACCCAACACAGTCGTGTTCTTCCTCTGCTGTGACTCCTTCGTGTTGCAAGTTTCCTGGCAGCTTAGTTTGACATCATTGTTTTAAGTACAATAGTCAGAAAAACAGCCAACATCGATAAAAGGAACTAATAAATTCAGAAGGTTCTAACAATTTGGAACTGGTTCTTTATTCCCATCCCTATCAATGGTGTAATTGTGTTATCTACTTTGCTCTCATCTGAAGTAAAGATATTGGAGTTCCTTCAGTCCTGGACTTTCTAAGTGAAAAGACTTATTTCTCATCTCTTCACGTATCTAGGCCATTTGTTGGTACAGTTGTCATGTGCCCACCTTGATAGTTTTCCTGTCGGTCCTCTCGACAGGGTCCTCCACCTCGTCGCAGGGGTAGAAACCCGGGAAGGGGGTGAAGGGGTTGACCCTGGGACGGCATGAGCCTGAGAACGTCCCCATGAGGCTGGAGATGCTGCGCAGACTTGAGGTGGTGTGCGGTGACAGAGACGAGTCCATCAGCAGGTCTGACACCAGGTTCCTGGCCTCGTTGATGACCGAGAGATCCACGCCGTTGCCGCTCACGGCGCCCTGATGTATGCACACGACCATCACACAGATTAGGGGACAGGGAAGCAAAGGCCCCTCTGGGCAGCACATTATTTGCACAAACACAAAGTTACAAAGTTTGAAAAATGTTTTTGGGAAACTGTTTTTTGTCTACTGACCTAATGCCCAAGTGTACATTTATATGTTAAACAGACGGGTGTCAATCTGTTTAATGCCCCAATCTTAAGATACCTACACACTATCACGTTTTTGTTTTTTCAAAAAGACATCAATGCTGCTACATTTACATCTTCCGTCCGCAGTTGTTGAGCACCTAAAGCTGAGAAGTTTGGAAACGCTGCCTGCCCCATTTTAGTTGGAAGAATTCCAGGGGCAGCGTTGTGGTACATAACGGGCGGGCAAAAACAAAAAAATTGAAAAAGTCCCTGCTCTTACTTTTCACCATTGTTGTTTCTTGTTTGCAGCATCCTCTGAAGCTAAGTAACCAACTGCACAGTAGAAGATCGGCTTCCTGTTTTCACCGAATGGTAAACGTTTTCAGGTGTGTTAATATGGACGGGGATTATTAATGTAACTTGTGTGGACGGAGATTGTTTGACATGTGTGTGTTAGTATGTATGATGTTAAAAAGGCTGCTTGGCGTAGTGGTGTTGTGTTAGGAACAATGACACCAGGTGTACACAGTGCTGCAGACGACCCCCCACCTTTCTCTACACTCTCGCGTGCTTCATCTTCATCTCTTTTCGCAATCCCATTTTCCCACGGCCGACTGCCAATAGTAACAATTTCTAACTCGTCTCTCCCACCTCATTCCTCTCCCGTTGTCTTTTTTTTATTCATCCTGCCTCTTACGGAACAAAAAACAGTAACAACTTCTACAATATATTGGGAGGAAAATACACTGCCGCACACAAAATAGGTGTAATCTTTGCTTTTATTATTTTTTAAGGACCTGTTTTATGAGGGAAACTGTTCTGACTGACTTTGCCCCGTCAGAACGGAAACAAATAAGGACTTTTAGTCCGTCCCAGCGAAATTCTCTGACACATTTCACAAATAGCTCAAACAAGTGAAAGAATGTCTGAGTAAGATAAAAGTGTGGCATGACAACGATGCCAAGGTCACTGTAAGCCAGATTTTTACACAATGTGTATTTTGCCTAACCACAAACCAAATATCAGGGAAAGAACTGAATGTCCCAGAGGTGACATATGGACGGCCTCCTCTCACGGACCAAAGAGACAATCCTACTCGAAAAGACCTTTGTTTGCTGTGTGCTAACCATTATGTACCATTAAACACGTGAGCTGAATTGAACACAGCACTCACCTGATACTGTGGCTTGTACCAGTGCTTCAAATCCCAGTCCCACAAGATCATCTGGAAAGAAAAAAACACAAGGACACAAAAGCCGTCAGACAAATGTCATCACTGTTTACGTGTCGGTGCATAACAGAGAAAATGAAATGTATAAAGGCACAGGCTTCGACCCACGCGGCACTCTTTGAGCACATTAGGCCGTCCAGTGGGGCCACCGGCGGGTCAGCCAGAGGGCGACAGAGCCTCTGCTGTTCTATTCTGCCTGTTATCTAAACACACAGTGTAGTAACAGTTTACATTAAGGATTTCCTGCACCGCATGATGCACTTTCCACGACAGGTACGCTAATGCACACGGCTTTTTGCAACAGCACACCGAGGCCTTTCACTGAAAAGCAAAACCACTAAAACCGCCGCGCTGCGTCTACAATGGAGCAATGAGATCTTATCTGGCTGCAGCTACGTCAATTGGCAGCATTTCCATGCTATCTGTGGATAACCAAATAGCTCTCACACATTACAGCAGTGTGCAGTCGGAGCTGGCGAAGGCTGGACCTGAAATAACCTCATCGTCTGTGTTCACTATAAATACAGTACAACCTTTTTAAAGAAATTCATCAGCAAAGAGATTAAACTGTTTCTTTTTTTATGTGGTCCACGTATACTTTTACAACTTCACAGTTTTTCTTTAACACTCGCATTTAATTTTTTCTGCCATGCCCACTTGGAAAGCATTGATATCTATTACTACTTCATTGTGTCCTTTTTTAAGACTCATTTAAAAACATATTTTCATATAATGACACTAGTTTTTTTTTATTGCTTATTCACTTATATATTCCAAAGAATTTTTAACACATTAAAATATTGCATTAACTTTTCTGTGATTGCATAGTATGTTTTTTCTGTTTTATGTTTGTGAAGCGCTGGGAAAACCTTATTTTTTTTTTTTTTAAGTATTAAACAACAACAAAAACAAAAAAACGTACAACACATGGAAACACAAAGCCTGCTTTTTATGATCCACCAGCATGTTTTACTGGAAGGAAATTCAGGGTTAGGACAATGAATACACAAATGGGAAAATGAATACACAAATCAAGGCCACCATGCGGTCTCACCCCTCACCACAAGGGGGAGAGATTCAGAAGCCTTATTTGAGAAGGACCTCTAATTACAAGTTGAACCTAAATTGTAAACGCACCCTCAAATGCTTTTTGTTTACATATCAGCCAGCCATCATATTGCCAGGGATAATCAATCATATAAAAAAATCGGTCAAATGGCTAAAACTTAAATAATTGTGCATTTATACTATGCTCTGTGTCCTGCTATGATTTTACACACGCATGTTTCCAGAACACGAAATCCATAACCACGATTGCTAAATAGATCAGCGGCTCCGTCTCATCTCCCATCTAATCGGTAAACGTTTCATTGATCAAAGTGGGATGTTGGGTGTTTGTCATCAGCATCTGTACAATGCTGCCAAACATTTAATATGGCAAATAGGCCCTACCATGGCAACCCGACATAGAGGCCAGCAAACAATGCTCGGCACACCATGGCAACAGGATGGCGGGAGACGGCTGGAGGACAGAGTTGTTGGCCTTCTGCTTGTTTACGGAGACGCACGCAGAGGGGCTGAAGCAGAGAGGCAGATGGGTAAACGCTGAAGGACAGGATGCCGCTAAGCAAGGGATGGAGGGTAAAGGACAGAACTACGAGGTGGCGATCAAAGAAACAAGAGACACAACCACATTCATGTGCACTCAGCCATGTTTTGTTGGCAGTTCCATTTTCTACTGACCCTCGTGATCACATACGCAGCACACGCCCAGAGACACACTCAAAAACGTCTGCGGCACGTCACGCGATAAGGTGTAGTGTGTGTGTGTGTGTGTGTGTGTGTGTGTGTGTGTGTGTGTGTGTGTGTGTGTGTGTGTGTGTGTGTGTGTGTGTGTGTGTGTGTGTGTGTGTGTGTGCGTTCTGTCAACACCTCACCCGTACAGTTTGCACTCTTTACCCTTCATTATCTGTGCACAATGCACAAAAACACAGACTCCTCTCGCGCTCTGCTCCGAGAACAGGAAAAGCTGGATGAAGGGACGACACCACCACCACCACCATCCGCCATTGAAGCGCGTGCCAAGCAATAACTTATTTACACTGAGGGCCTTCTGCATGTGATGAGATTAAAATCTCTCAATGAACGGGAGAGATATTTTGTTCAGTGGTGTTATGGAAACATGACATGAGGGCGGACACATAGACAGAGACACAGCTCAGCAGCTGACACTTACAGACACCTGTACACGCATGGTTACACACAGACACACAGGCAGGTTGCAAAACACATTAAATTATGTCTCACCTCTATGACATTTACCTTGTTCCCTTTGTGGCTTTTTGTCAAGTAAATTGAGGTACTCGGATATTGCACATTTCTACTTTATATAACTTTAATTTACTAAAATTTATCAGGTAGCTACAATTTCTATTTACAGTGCAGAATACGATTGTAAATGAAAAGTGACTTACTTATGAAACATGATACATTGCTATAGATGTAATGACCCAAATGTTATAGGGAAGCAGTTAAAACTACCTCCAGCTCAATAGCTACAAGTTATTGTCTATCTATTTAAAATAATAATGATAATGAAAAAGGAATTAGTAATAATCTAAAAGGAGATATCCTGACTAATAAGACTGCAACTTTTACTTTACCTTAATGACTTTATTATATTTCGAAGGGGGGAAGAAATGATTTTACTCAAGTAAAAGACAAATACTTCATCCACTTTTAACTTTAGCTTAGGACACAGGAAGGTAACAAGTATAAATGACAGTGAATTATGCTAAAAACCTAAAGCAGCACTTTAAAAAAAAAAGGAGAGTTTGTTTGCGGCTGTTAATGATATTATACATCAATATCATAACATGGTATTTACCACTGAGAACATGAACCATGTCCTTCAACAATGTCAGGCGGTCTACCCCTTTTTATTCTTTTATTCTTTATGAGGTTTAATTATGGTGGAGGCATTTCCATGAGGAAACAAACCTCAAACCACCAAAACATTCAAATAAAAAATAAACGTAAAGGCAAAAAAAACAAAACAAGTGAACATTGAAATAACTCTTCACATACACACAATTATTTAGCAAGAGTCAAGTCGTAAATATTTCCTCGCAGAAGTCAATAAACCTGTGCGATCTATTAGACGGCTGGTTAGTCACACCTGCATGTTACATGAGCGAGGTTCTGACACTGTGGTGCGAGAGGTGCTGCAACTGATAAAAAGACGCTAATAAGAGTGAGTGTGTGTGTGTGTGTGTGTGGGGGGGGGGGAGAGAGGTATCAATGGCAGACAGGCGGTGCATTTGTATGGAGAGGAGCAGGGCACTGCTGACGTCAGTCTGTAACGACACACACACACACACACACACACACACACACACACACACACACACACACACACACACACACACACACACACACACACACACACACACACACACACACACACACACACACACACACACACACACACACACACACACACACACACACACACACACACACACACACACACACACACACACACAGCGTCAGCAGCCCTCCGCACATGCACACGCTGATAATGAATGGACCCTGGCTGGCAAGAACGCGCATCAGGAAGAAAAGATGACGCGGAGGGAGGAAAAGAAAGCACAGACAGGCTTGATTCTTTTAAGCCCCTGTTCAAGGAAGAGAGTTAAACAGATGACAGATCTTACAGTGTGTGTTTGTGTGTGTGTGTGTGTGTGTGTGTGAACTGCCAGGATATGGCTGGGCCTGTAGCACTGTGCCAAAGCTCAGACAGGTTAGCCGACTGTCGGCCAGCAGTTGAAGGAAGGAGCAGCGATTAAAGAAAAACTGTCTGTGAACTTTTGACCCCGACCTGCTCACTAAAAACATGTATCCTGCTCTGAGACACATGCAAAAATGACCCATGGGATACAATATACTGGAGATCCCAAACATGCATTTTGGGTTAATTTAAAAAAAGGTAATTCTACAACCTTAGTGAAGTGTTTTAACAATGTGGAATATAACAGACAAAAAATTGTAAATGTCTGCACCAACCTCCATTAATCGCATTCAACTGTCTAAATATATTTTATTTTTACTTTTTTGTTTTTTTTATTAGCTTTAAAAAAGTTAAAATTAATACAAAGCCCAATATGTCGCTGCTTTCAGACAAGCACTGGAGGCTGGACATTTTCCTGAACTTTTCCATGGGGTCTGTATGTGAGAATAAAAATGTTATGCAATTGTTGCTCCCTACAATGTCTAAGGGCCCATGTGAGTATATGGCAGAAACACACGAGGAAGATTCACGGCGAGTGAGTGACCCCTCGCCTGAATGTTCTGGAAATTACCCTGCTGTTGTGAACGCGCGTGTAACCGGACAATTTCCTGCTGCGTTCTTCACACGTGAACTGCGAACTCCGGACAAAACTTTTCAGACATTTTCCAGGGTCTGACAACAGCTCGTCACGCTCTGATCGTCAGCTGAACAGACTTGATGCGGCAAAGTAACTGACTGAGCAGCTGCCTGTCAGAGTCGGGACGAGAAACAGTCCGTCCTCCCAGTGTAAACTGGCCGGACAATCTACAGGACCAAAGCTTTGGAATAAAACTTTTTGCGTCCACGTTGTTTGGCTCACCGCCGATCCCACAGGTCAACGGGCCCAACCTGGAAAACTCTTGGTACACCAGATGGCCGGTCCGCCTATGGCTGTCACCAGAGTGGTCGGGGCAACCTGACAGGACCATGGAAAATTCTTTGACTAGGGAAAGGAGCTCGTGCAAAATGTCATCCCTCTCTTTCACACTCATCTACCACTTCACTGGACTGGTGTTGTTCAGCATCTATATGCGTCCTTTGGAGTTTGAAGTACTTCTATGACAAGATTTGTTTCTCGGTATCGGTGTGTTTGTTTGTCGTATATGGCACAAAGCCAGTGAATAAAAAAACAAAAAACTACCCATTTTTGGTCTTTTAACGTCGTCATGCCGAAGACATGGCAATAATAACAATAATCAATAACAATAATACCAGTCGCACTTGATTTCAGTGCGTCGCCAAACGAAGCCCCTCGTGGCGTGTGCTGTTTCAAGATTAAAGCGAGTGAACTAGTGCCTCTGAAGTTTTTTCAGTTTCTTATCACAATCCGAGGGGGGGCGGAGTTCCCTAAACATCACCACGGAGCACATAACTTGTTCATTTGATAGAAACCAGTGTGCTCTATGGGAAGACACCCGGGCTAATGAAGAGCATGAAATGGGGTTTGGAATCAAAGTCACGTCACACATGCGTTCAGGGCATCGTCGAGGTTGCTCTGCCTCTGGACTTGTCAGCAACTGGTGTGTGTTTACATGAGGACCAGAGGATTTACATGTAAGAGCTACGTACGTTTGGGCGCATGTTACCAAAGAGTTTTCACAAAAGATATACATTGAACAACTGAAAGGGGTGGGGGGGGGGGGTGGTGCTAGGGTAAAGGAAGGAAAAGGTGTGGAGAAATGCAAATCTATGGGGAGCAAGCAATGGTGAAGAATGGTTGTTTTGGTGAAGAATGAAAACACATGTTATAATACGGACCAGGAATGTACATGTACACAATGTATTGACAATGGAGCATCTACAGGACTGTCCCCACGACATAACCACGGAGCCCTGCCGTTATTGTTTGTAGCGCATCAGGTCACAAATAGATTGTAAATGGACTCCAGACTTTATACAACTGAGCAATGCGAGTGTTCTTCTCACACCCAAATTTATTAAATTCATCTCCAAGTGCAGAAAAGCAGGATTCTTTTTTTACGAGTATTCACTGATTTGGAGGAATACTTGGGGGTTGTCTACACCAAAAAATGCATGCTGATTTGATCTTATCGAGGATGTCCCCCCCAAAATTTGTGCTGTGTATGGTTGTGTTCTGAATCAATTCCATTTAGTGAATTAATTTAACAGATGACAGTATCGTGTAAGACGAGACTGTGCCCAATGTTTGCCACTGGTAACACAGGCAAACTTTTAATTACCAGGTTTCGAAAGTGAGGGTTGGGTTGTTGTTCTTTTACTTACTACCCGTAAAACAAAGGTACTTACAGCACACGCATTATTCTATTGTTGACTTTTAATTTAAAAATAAATAAATAAACAAGGATGCCCGTTTGTCTTATCACAGAAGATTGGCAAGAATATATCAGCGTGTATGACCTTTGGAGAGCAGTGGCAGTGAGCCCAAGTGTAAATAGTTTGAATAGTACTTCTCAAAGTCCTTTCAGCTGACATTGATTTGCTGATGTGCCGGTTCATATAACTATCCCAGGTTTACCCAGCGTTAACACCTGTAATTATTAAAGGGATTATTGACCTTGTGACGCACAGAATGTACAATCAGCGTCTGGCGAGGCCTTTGTATGTCATCGAAAAAATGTAAGCAGCTGTTTATGGAGGCACAAGTATTCGGATCTGCCTCTGACTCAGCTCTCGTGTTTTGTTTTCCTTTTCTTACAGGTGTATTTCCTTGACTCATATCAGCCCAATGTTTGGTTTCTAACAGCCTAGTAGAAGTTATCAAAGACTCAGTACATACCAGGGGACAAAGGTGATCTCAGCACAAATGGTTTCTGCTGAAACTGTGAGCAGAGGACTTTAATGTCTCAGACAAAAATCTTGGATCCTGTAAACATGGAGGTGCAAATTACACTTTTGCTGTCTTAATTTCTCAAGTCAATTCATTTACAATCTGGCTTTACAATGATTCAAACTAAGATGCTTATTGAAATACCAACTAAGACAGTAGAGAAAATAAATCATTTTGAATTGTGTGTATTGACAGACACGTGGGATCATGCAATTTTTTTGTTGCCCATGTTTTTGGTGTGATTTCTTTTTTTGCTCCCTAATCTCTTGGCACTCTAATTTTAATTTTAACCCGACAACAGCACTGTGTCAAAAACCTGCAGCCTCCTCATTCATTCCAGTGACAACAATCAATCCCAACTGGCTCAACCTCGACAACAATGCAACACGACGTCATACAGAAAACCTGTTGAAGTGGCAAATCAAATACTGTCTATGCAAGTGCACATTCTAGGAAGTTAACTTTGTAATGTGGATGTCAAACTACTAGTGAGAACATGACTTTATATCAACTGAACTGAACCTTTGTAAAAACAATTTTGGTAATGATCTCATATAAAGCTGTTAATTGGTTGATTAACATAAAATTAATGGGAAACAACTTCAAGACTATTAATTACATAAAAAATGTAATAACAATGATAAAAGATCAGATTATGTCGACACAGAAATGTTGCAGTCATTGCAAACCGTGTAAGCTCAGGTTGTCAAACTTTTATATATTGCACTTTTAAGTAAACAATTGGTAGTACATTTTCTTTTCTGCCAGAGATTCTGCTAATCTGATGACAAATAGCCCATATTCCCAGTATATTCTAACTTGGCTATGGTTTCTCTCTATCAAAGTGTAAACGTGATGCATGTCCTTCACATGCAACCTTTTTTGACCAGTGTGGAGCACAAGAGCGATCTACAGTCTGGAGGCTGGGAGGCCCGAGTACAACAGGAAGGTTATACCTGATATGGACATGCGAGCTCGATGAGGGAGGCTCAAAGCCTTGTAAGGGAACATCTGGTTTTATCATGGAATCAGTGCAGGCTCCTCTCATAAACACAACCTAACGCCTGAGCCCTGGAACTCTGGCCAATAACAAGCATGCGAACACAAACGCCATCCATCAGAGCCGAGCAAAGGGGGGAGGAGTTCACAGGGAAGTAGAGCGAGTGAGACAGCCACAAAGAACAGTGAGAGAAGAGACCACAACAGAAATTGTGTGTTGGGTAAATCATTTACAAGCCAGTGACCAATGCTAGCTGTACTCAGCTTCTCAATAAAAGAACAAAACAAGAAAAAGAAAAACTTACAAAGGCCATAATCAAGATGGAAAAGACTTTAATGAAGCACCTCAGCATCTGTCAGTGTAGTTGTTTGAGTTCTTTAAAATTATTTGAGAAAACAGAGTAATTCAACTAAATGGAAAGCTCTCAAGGAAAATTCATAGCAAGAGTCTGTTTGTGTGCTTCATAGCAACAAAAGCTTTGCTGCATCCTGTCCTTTCCCTCCTGTGTGGATCACAGAGGCAAAGGTCAGAATCATATGGAGCTCCAACGTGTACCTTTCAAAATACCTCAGCTACCAGTTTTTGAGTTGTTTTTGTCAGGATGTTCGAGCTGGATATTATTCTTACAAGGTATACTACACTGCAGAAACTTTATAATGTAATTTACATTAAGTATCTTTGAATATAAAAAACAAAACAAAAATATCTGCAGTTCTATGAAGCCTTTTAGCCCGTGATGGATCATTTTGGTTTTGCAGCTGTTCACATTTCACAAATGTGACCAAACCCTGTTTATAGCAGCAGGAAGAAGCCAAAGGGCTCTGACTAAAAATCACTGTACATTACCTGCCGAATGGTGACAGACATAGTTAGGGTGATGAAAGTTAAACATATCACCAACCAAATAATTTTTTCTCAGGAATGGGGGAGACCAAACCAGAGGTAAAAGGAAGGGAGGCAATGTTGGACTTATGTTGTCTTTAGACCAAACGCAACACAACAGAGCCATTTTCGTGCAATGTCATTACATACAAAGTCAATGCAAAGGCGCAAATATTTCGCGTCACGTCTTGGTGACATGAATAACGCGATGATCCAGAAGCCAAAAGGTGTTGAGATTCTCCCGACGTCACTGACATCCCCAAATTGTGTCAGAAAAGTAGCCAACTGTTTGCTAACTTATGAACGTTACAACATTATAAGAGCATGTAAAAGCTGCGTGTCTGTAGGAGATACTCTGCCCCCTGGCTGCCAGAATCAAAAATGCAGCTTTAAGGTGCTTGAGACTGTACTGCAGTCGTCTCATTCTACTTGGCACAGATGTTTTGGGGTAAAAAGCCCCTTTTTCAGTGTGAGGCAATTAGCCACAAGTGTGTAACAATTGGCTTCCCCATGGTCTGGCCAGACAATGAGCAACTGTGCGCGTTCTACAACTCTTTCTGTGTAGGCACACTTTAAGGGCAACGCTGCTGATGGTTTGCAGAACTAGGTACATATGGTCAGGGACTAAACCTTACAGCAGTGTAAGGCTACGAAATGTATTACGGTCCATGTGAATAATCCACCCTGGCTCGGTACAGAGGTGGGGTGTGTCTATATTTCACGTCGTGGAGTCCGCGGTGTTTAGTGCACACATAACGAAGTAAGACCGTTAACCTGTCAGGAGGCCAGTTTGCTCTCGGTGATGAATGCAGCAAATAGAAAAGAGAGAGTGAGCTCACGAGTTAAATGAATCAAAGGAGAAAAGTGAGCAAGATCAGCTGAGGTCAAGAGTGACTGAAAAAAAACCCCTGAAATTATGATGTTTATCCGTAAAACAATCTTTATAATTTAAAATCAGGGCAAACATACACATATTAACAACCATGGAGATACAGCAGCAAAAACAATACTGTGAGCTTAAGCAAAACGTCCACTAGTGCTCCACCACAAAAGAAACACACTTTCCTTCCTGCCTTTAAAAATGACTGCATCAACGATATTTGATTTTAAATATAACCAGGGGCTATTCGGGGGTGACCTTCATCACAGGATGCATCAGTCACTCCTATTGCTCCTACTCGTACAACAACTAAGCGCGGGACATCAAATTTATTTGTGTATAATTATCTTCTGCTATCGATGCATTCAACAAACACGAATCTCTGCACACTAAACAAAATGCATCCTGAACGAAGAGGGAAAGAAATAGGAGACTGTGATGAAGTGCAGAACACAGTTTGCAGATAACAGACCAATAAAATTGTTTTAAGAGACAAATCTACACTTCCTGCTTAAATCCAACCTGCAGTTTGCAGTTTGAACACAGATTCCCCGGTCAGGACAGCTGGCTTCCAGAATGTCCCGTACAACAGAACAGGCACTGCTGACTAAGTGTGGGTCACAAAATGATGCTGGAACCACCGGAGATCAGCGTTTTACATCTTTAAGTATAAACCCGGAGCTCGGCGAGCTTTGCCTGCATCACCTGAGACATTTGCCACATGGCATAAATACTGGAACACTGGCTGACTGTCAGATGAGTCAGAGTCACACAAACCAGAGGCAGGTTTACTAAACAAGAGTTAAGGAGAACAAAGGTGATGCCTACATGTACCGAGTTTACTAAGATTTGTGTAGTATACACATTTTCTTTAACTGGAGGACCTTTAAATTTCTAGGTATTGAAGCACTGTGGCATTGCTGTTAAAGAGCACTGCTGGTCACAAAAAATATATATATATATATATATATATATATATATATATATATATATATATATATATCAGCAATACCGCCAAACATTGATCACAGAGAGGAAGAATAAGGTAAAGGGAGAGCTAGAAAATGTAAATTTGTGATGATCATCATGATCCTCAAGTCAATACATGTGACACCCATTTGCACACATCACACAACAACATATTCAACACAATGTCTGCCTCAGATATTGTGTTGAATAAATTACAAAGTCCCTTTGAAACTCTGGTCTTAATTTTATTATTTCAGAAAAAAGGGTGACAGTATTTATATCACTTTAGGTTGTTGTCATGAAAATCTGACACACTGGATCCAGGATGGACAAAAAAAACGACAATGATGTTTAATATCAACTTAGGGATTGTTAACTCAATATTCCATTGCAGTTGCTTTACTTTGAAGTTTGTTTTGAGGAGTAGTTTTCTCTGAATGTGACCTTCAGTTTTTTTTTCTTTCACTGCTCCGTTGCTATCAGTTCATTTCAGAGCATTATGTGCGTGGACAGATTATCATGTGCCAAAAACATGATAAATGACCGACACCTCCATGACACTTTGGTGGTAGTCTTTGGTCGGGCTGCTCATTTTGTTTTTGGCTACAGAGCTACATCTCCCAATGTCAGTGACGCATGACTGACCTAAGTCACACTATTGGTCGGCCTGCTGAGTTTTCTCACTGGCTAGTGATTTTTTTAAAAGCACCTACCCACAAATACAGCGGCTTTTTGGGAAAAACCTTAGCTACTTTCCATACGAGAGTGTGTCAAAGGCAGAGCAGCAGTTTTTTAGAGGCCACAGACGAAAGCTGCTTGCACATGCTCAGTGCAACCCTGAACTTTTCTAGATTCTAGGTTCCTCGGCGATGTGAACACAAATGTTCGAATCAGTTGAACCGGATATTAAACAGACTTTATCCTGCCAGCTCCCCTAGTACAAAGTCTGTGTTGTGTCTGATTGAGCTGATGTGCAAACAGATAAAGGGCTGTAACCAGCCGACACTAGGCAGAATAGAAATACGATGCAATGACGTCAAGAAAATGTAAATTGGCGTAATGCGGTTTCACAACAGTTTTCATCTACATATTAAATTTCCCTCATTGACAATACATAGTCCAGACATATACAAGGTTTTGAGCCGGTCTCGTTTAGCTTCATCAACCTTTGCTTCGACAAGCAATTAAAGGTGATTAGTTGCCATACTGATGCTTTGGCCCAGGCCAGATCTGGTGCATCACAACAAGCACTTCTTCTTAACAGGTACAATGATTATAAATGTGTCATTCGAGCACAGTGTGATGAATTGGTCTCTGTTCCCTGTCGTGGCTGTGGCTGCAGGTAAAAGCAGTTTTACTATTGAGGAATGCTCCAAATGTAAAAAACTAAACAAAAACAACAACCCTCCATTATTTATGTTAGGTTGAAAAAAATTTATCATTGTTGCAGACTATTTGGGTCCGGTTTATGATTTTTACAAGGATATTAAAGACAGTGTTGTTGTTTTCTTTCAGTTGAAATACAAAAATAGATAGATTAAACTGGGCATAATGATGGGGGATTTAGCGAGCCCTAAGTAAATATATAGGAGACTCATTTTAAAAACAGTAACATCACTGTACTGAGCCTCTTGTCAAAACATGGCTTGTGGCCATTGGCACCAGGAAAAAAGCCCATTGAGGAATGAAGAAAGAAAATAATGTTTTTTGCAAACTAGCTGGGCAAGAAAAATGTAAAATGTAATTTGCATTGTTGTTTTTTTATTCCTTATTTGTATAAAGCCTGTGTTTTGGCTACGGGTACAAACAGCCGACCTGGTGCGTCAGCATTTTTGGATCACTTAGCAACAGTAACACAACAGTAACTTTCTATATGATCTATGCTAAAATAAAAACTTTAATCTATGCCTAACCCCGGCTCACTCCTGCTGTCTGCAGCTGAGCACCCGAAGCCGAATGCCCCGGGTCTGTGGTACCGTGCCAGGGGGCCTGCTGTTGATCACGACGGTCCTTTGATACAGGGTCACACTGACAATTCAATACATTGAGATATATATAAATATAAGTAGGACAGAACATGTCAAAGCCTTTATAGTATATGAACACATTAATATGGTGTTTCTTTAGCTTGTTTAACTCCACAGTATCAGGTGAGAGGGATTCAGCCTACATCCACATTACTTTTGGTTTTAAATGCATCACTCCTGCTAAGTTTACACCTGCTGTCCACACAACTCCGGAGTTTCTGTTCGCTTAAACAGAGAAGTGTGGAAACCCTGCTCGCCATGTTTTAGTTTGGAAATGCCAGTGCTGCGTTGTAGTATGGAGGGGCATTAAACGGAGAAGTTTGGAAATAACGATGCAGTCGCTTCCTGATTGGTTCTTATTGGTCACGACTTGGCAAAACGCTGTAAACTCTTTCTTCAAGACTAGTTATACCTCAGCATCGGTCTAGGGTCATTTTTGTTATTTCTCATTAGTACTACTTTCTGTCAAGGTGCCGAGTAGTCAATCTGCTTCCTGTTTTCACCAGCACACATATGCCCAGTGTACATGAATGGTCAAGAGAAGTACCTTTTCAGGTGACCGGGATTAAAACTTATACGGAACTGAACGCTCATCTGGACGGAGATTGTTTTAGTTTCTTTAAATGCCATTTTAAAATTAAAATGTAGTAGTATGGATGTAGCCTCAGTGTCTTTTGGTTTCACTGCAGTTTGTCTGAGGTGAACTGGTCCTCTGCTTGAAGCAAAGGCTCTTTGGCCACAAAACCCCTGCTGATCAGGACTAGATCCATGACTATCAGTCTTCCAATGCTCTCATGAGCGCGTCATTTTGGTTGACAGTTTGGGGCGGACCACAGCTCAGACAGTATCTGAACAGCACAGTGTGCATTAGCTGCAGGGGGGTGTTGACACTCTGCCATCAGTGAGCTCCATATGACTCTGCCCATAGACCCCCAGTCTCTGATGTGCAGGTTCACCTCCGGCGGCAGCCTGTATCAGCCATAACTGACATCACAGTCTCTTCAGAGCACAGATGCGACAGATATGACGCGTCTTCTGCTGGATACGGACTGGTTAATTCCTGTGTCGAAGCTCTTTTAACTTTTGGCACATAAAAAAACAAGAATATTGTCTTGTGTCTTTCAGGCAAGCGCAGGCAAATTGTGCTGGTTCAGTACTGAAGCTCTGAAGCAGACAAAAGTAATTTCACACTGCGACTGGAATGCACTGAATTCTTACAAAAATATTAAGCGATATCAGTGTAACTGCTTATGAGAGTTGAGCAGAAGAAGTTTATCTGACGCGTTACAGGTCAAATTTCGTGAGCTGTCACAGGAGGGAGAAAGGAGGTGGGGAGGGAGAGGATGATACAGGTCCCTGGGAATTGATTACACTGAACAATGGTGAGCAGATCAAGAGCAACCTTGGCCTGATGGGGGAGATATCACACTGAAGCCCAGAGTCAGAGACCTTCGTCAGACACAAGGTCTATCTACAAAATCTCACTTACATTATGTGAAGGGAGGGGGGGGGTCTGGCATTTGAGCCTGTGTGTGTGTGTGCGTGTGTTGGGGGAGGGGCGGATGGGGGTTAAAGTGAGAAAAAAAGGGAGACAGCACAGACTAAAGAAAAAGTGAAGAAAAGGGGGTGGGGATTGGCCGGGTGCAGTTTCTCCAAAAACAATTTGTCTAAACCTCATCGTTCCACTTTGGAAGATTTACTTTTACAATAAGTCCTCAGAATAAATCGTGCACAGTTATTGGAAATGCCGATCGTGTTGGTTGAAGTTCGGGTTTTCATTGCAGTGACTAATAGTGCTTCACAGTTTTGCCCTTTTCAGTGGGATCTGCCCTCAGCTGCTAAACACACACAAGCCCTCCTCTGTAGCTGCGGCTGACGTCAACCGTCACTTAGCAACAGCCTTTTGGTGTAAAAGCAGCAGTGCTGACACCGTTTTCAAAAGAGGCGCACAGAGAGAGACAGAAAGAAATTCACAGAGCAACCAGAGAGAATAAGAGAAGAGTAGGAGAGAACAAAACGAGGAAAAGGAAATTAAGAGGAACAAAGTGAGTGTAATGTTACGGTGAGGATGCAAAAACAAAAATTATAACTAATAATTTTCAATGCCACAAAAATATCACTCTTGTCTAAACATCCCTCTCGATCATCAAGCAAAGCCTTGAGAATATTGAAGGAAAGGGTGATGTTATAACAATAAAGTCATCTGGTGACTATCAGTAAAACCTATTGTATTTAGTTATTTAAATAAAAAGAAATTACTACACCCTCACCTCTATTTCTGCATTCTGCTTTAATTCCCTCAGCAGAATATTAAACAAGGGCTCCCACCATCTATGTCACAGCGTTCTAACACAACCATAACACCCCATGACAAAAAAAAAACAACCTACCCATGCTCTCTCCCTCTACTCTCACCCTGTCATTGGACTGAACAAACAGCCAACACATGCAAGGTTCAACAACCTCATCTTGAACTAAAAAGCTCAGCCACCTGAAATGTTTGCATTGTTGGGAACCGTGTGGTGTAATCAAAGGCCGTTGAGACGCGCTGAGCAGAAAACCTCCAACGTTTCCTCAAACTAAAAAGCTCAGTTGTGTTGCAAATCGAGCCAGCGGCTCGGGGGGAACATTTTGTCATTACTTATCTGATCTAGCCACTTCACATTTGCCCGTTTTTCATGTAGTGAAAACAGGCAAAGTATGGGAAGCTGATCGGCATTGGCAGAAAAAAAAAGAAGGTCTAATTATCCCAAACTCAGTTGATGGCACTGGTTCGACAGCCCTCATCTCTCGTCTGGGCCTCAATAAACTCAAATAAGCTTTGAATAGATAACAGAACAAGACCAGGACGTCACATCAAGACCAATTAGAGAAAAAAAACAGAAAAAGGTCATGCAGCACAGCTCTTTTTCAGCTGTTCAAAACAGAGTATCTAAAAGCCATAACACTACGTCTGTTCTAAAATAAAAATAATAATTGATGGACTATTTTTTAAACAAAATGTTTGAGGAAGAGGCAAGAACGAATATTCCTCTTTCAATGGCGACTTTTCAGACACCGGAGTCATCGGGCTGAGCTCTGGTCGTCCTATCATGAAAACTAAAGAGCTGCAAGCTAATTGCTGGTGATCATGACGCAAACCGTTTCCAGGGTAACCTGAGTTTTGGAGTACCCGCTCCAGCATTTCCTCATCTGTTTGCACTCACACCAGCAGGCTGACAATGCAGTCGCTGCATCCTGTTTCACTCTGCAGTCAGTCAGCTACACACACACACACACACAGCACCTCGCTCGACTTAACCCTTTCTGCCGCTACCACTGCTGCTGCTGCGGATGAAAAATTAAAAGCAGGTTTGCAAACTAGTTCTGGCATTAAAGGAAGTGGGAGTGTAATTCAACAGACACTGTCAAACCATCTGGGTCCAATACCAACATGCCACATTTTGATCAGTGCGATTCCCAAAATAATAAATGTACAGTGTACCATGTACATTTCAAGAGAAACACCTGGGGGGAAAAATTGTTCATAAGTGCTGAATCAGACCTTGAGTTGGCATTTTACAAAATATTCACCTGCACCATTAAAGCTACCTGTGGCACCGATAAGTTGTTGCTGAGCAATGAATTATGACATCTTGGTTCTTGATATTGCAACTGTTATACAAGCTCCTAAGCACTGAGGTTAGCGTCACATGTCATTCTCCCTCAGCTAAACAACAGCTCGGCTTATATTACATTCCATCGAACAGAATTACAGAATGTCATAATAATCAGCTCAAAGTCACACGAAAAGCACTTGTGTCCATTTTAATTCAAAAGGCAAACATTTTAACCTAAATTATAAAAAATGTTGCTGCCACATAAATGTAATACTTTTTAAACTTCACACAGACGACTCATTTTTTTTTACACACACACACACACACACACACACACACACACACACACACACACACACACACACACACACACACACACACACACACACACACACACACACACACACACACACACACACACACACACACACACACACACACACACACACACACACACACACACACACAAATTAACTAGAGATGACCTAAGAAATGTAATGGTCAGCACAGTCTTTAGAGGTTACAGTTAATTCGAATACCAGTTATATAATGTGTATAAAATGAAAAGATTAAAAACTATAATTTAGGTTCTTTTTAATGTTTTTCTTTAATAAACAAAAAGGAAGACGAAGAAAATACATTATAGACATTATTAGAAATCATATTGAAGAGGGCCAAAGAGGCACAGCAGCAAGTCCAATAAGGTTCAATTTGTTTATGCTTTACATATTTAATTGTTTAAAGTAGGATGGACTAATAAAGGTGCAGTGAATTGCATGTGTGGGATTTACTGTGTACTGGAAAATGAAACAAAATCAGCATACACACACTCAGACACACACATTTATATAAATATATATTTCAATTTGAATATAACACATATTGTTCAGACAGAAGGGCAGACAGTTTCACTAAATACATGGAGGGTGAGACAGTATAAACACCACATGCAGTGTAATTTAATTTGGTCATGATTGTTATTTCATTAGACCACTAATATAAATTTAAAAAAAACAACCGCATTGTTTTACTATAAATATTTACATTTAGGATAAAACTGATTATAATTATTTTCAGGATAAACAAGCTAAGAGGACGTTAAGCGCAATTCTCCGTGGCACCTTTTTTTCCACCTTAATATTCTTTCTATTGCAACACCGTCTGAAGACGGACAATGTCTTCCTTTCTCATTACTGCTGGAGGCAGACACTATATTCTACAGGGCGATTAATAAGACTTGGCATTTTTTCCCCCCCTTCTTTGCAATCACCCTGTGGTACGTCACTGGGTTGTGACGTCAATGTTATATCATTCCACATGGCTTTACAGCAAGCGAACGTGACAGCTGAGAGCTGCTCTGCGTTTTCACTGCTCTCCCTTCCAACCTTTCTCTCTGCAGCCTGCCTCTCTTGTTCTTGTCTGGATGAGGGGTGGAGGGGGGTAGTTAAGTATATTATTTACGCCTGCCTGCCCCCGTGGAGTGGCAACCACACAAAAAGTAGGCCTTCTCCCTGAATCACAGCCTGCACTGCCTATTGGGCCTTACTCATGACATAAAGCTTTTAGGTTTCTGCCATGAAAAGCTCAAATGCAATAATTCTACTTCTAACCTCCACCTCATTCTCTTTATTTAAAATAAAACTAACTGGTTCCCCGAGATGCATGTTGACATCATTTTGGTGAAGAACAGGTTTACCATTCAGGTTGGATAACAACAATATCAATATTTTGTAAAAACAGATATTTGAAATACATGATTCTAGACACCCACGACCAAAATATGCAGCAGAAAATGTGTAAACTTGCCAATAGTGTTAACCAAATTTTAAGTCTCAATTTGTGACCCTTGCGATTATTGGACAGTCTCAAATTGTGAGAGTAATCTCGAAATAACATTTGGCAAATACAAAGTTACACAAGGCTTCTTCACATCTACATGATTAACTGACTTATTTATTTCAGTATGCTACTGAAGGAGAATTTAACTCAACTTAGTGTCACAGTTAATGCAACAAATCTACCTCTGTCCCATTCCAAGATTTCATAATAAATGCTGTTTCAATAAATGGGCCATTTGCGGCATTGACGCACAAACAGATGGATTCTTAGGAGCATTTTAGGAGAACTAGTTTTTCCTCGTACTTGAAATTTTAGGAACAAACAAAATTCTCGAAAAGGCCAGACCTCCACAGCTCTTTACAGGAGGAAAGCAGAGTCCTTTGAATTGAGAATCATAGTGGCTTAATCCCAATGAATTTTGAGTTCAATATGAAACTGAAATAGATTTTATAAAAAACATAGATTAAAAACTTACGCAAAGCAAATATTTGACAAATTCCTGCATGAGACAAAGATCAACCACGAAGGGTCCTGACAAATGTAAGGATCGCACCTACGATAAAAAAAAAGAAGAGCTCAGCTACAGACTGCCAGCGTTCACTAACGCATAGAGGCGAAGGAAAACCGAGCAAGAAACTGACCTTTAAGAAAAACAAAGTCACTCTTGACGTACTGAAAACAATTCTCGTTATTTGTTTGATTCTTGCTTTACGATCACAAATGGATCATAATGGTATGATTTATTCAAATGGGGTGGTGCAATTCTATCAGTGGCTGTTAACTAAAGATGCTTTAAATCACTGTCAAAGAAATATCAATCTATGTTAGGCCTTAAAATAATCTCTTCGCTTGTCCTAATGAAAAAACAACAAGAAGAAAATAATACCAACTAAAACTTTAAGAGTAATAAACAACATTTGCTTGACTGGAATGTCATATACTTAAATCATCTTGGTGCTAAAATAATACTCATATGACACAGGAAACTGACATCAACGTATGGAAACTGGAAAGACGAGTATCCGTTGAAATTTGTGCCATAAGACAGCTGAATTTGAATTAGCCGTTCTAAATCTGTACGTGATCTGCGGAGCTGTACAGTGTGTTGGCATTTGTTGTAACATGTAGCCCTCATTTATTAAAGCTATGCCTTTCAAAGTCAAAGACTTGGAAACCTTTTCTGTGGCACTATACACGGTAGGTACTTAGAAGCAATATACGTTTGCTGAAATACTCTTCCTATGAAAGCTTTGATGGGCTGAAGAAAAAAGGCGAGTTTCTTGGAAAACCTAAATATGTGTTTCTCAGTACAAGTGCATGCTCAGTCTCGTTCAAACTACGGGTTCCAGTCATTTGGTTTTAGAAATACACTAGTTAAGCAAGTGCACCTTTGTGGTCTGACATTTCCACTTGCTGTCTCCTTCTCCTGAGTTACTGGCCCATAGCTGTTTTTAAGGACACACTACCACCTCCAACAATTAACAAGTAAAAATGTGTTAATCCAGGGAATGCCATTTATAATTTCTATCACACGGCCAGAGATGTCTGTAAGAAAACATTGTTTTTATGACAGTTTGACGAGGCCAAACTACCAACAGCAATATCCTAGAAATATAAAAAGTAGGAGCAAGTAGGGAAAGCTAACATGTAAATAATGAAATTAAAAACTGGGAAAAGCACATATATACAGTCGCATGTTCGCGCTGTTAGAACACTAAAGACAAGCTGCTCATTAGAAGCGTTGCTCTACAGCACTACTAGTGGTCAAAAATCTTCAGTGTAGTTTAGGAACAACAAAAGCAAGACCCTATGACTTAACCTAAAAGAGATGCGCATCCATGGTCTATGTTTTAGAATTTACGCATACTTTACACACTGCACCCTGAACTAATACGTATTCAGCCACTTTAAATCAATTTTTGGTGTTTAATACCAGATAATACTTTTAGCTGGATCAGGGGTCTGTCAGAACTTCTGGTGTATACTTCTGGTGGATGAAGAAGTAGTTGTATCATCTGAAACCTTCTGAAACTTTGAAAAATATATGTTCATACTCCTCATTATGAATTGATTTACAAATAAGAAAAACTGGGATGGAAGCTACACATGATTTTCGGTACCAGGTATTACAACTTCTTGTATGTGCTGTTGCAGCTCTTTAATTCCTAATCATTCATGACAAATGACAAGCCTAAAAAAACAAAAGCAAGCCAAACTATTTTAATTATCAAAATGCTGACCCTACAAGCGTTGGGCTCAACCTCAGGTGTCTGTTGGCTCAACTCTCGCCCCGGTGTCTTTCGGGCCATTGGGCACTCATTTGTCTGAAGCAGCACTTTTGCCTTGAATATTTATGATGCCGTTGACTTGCAGTAAATCTGAGTCCACATAAGTGGAGGGGTTGAGAAGAACACATTGGATGATTCCACCATGAATATGAAATGTCAAATGGATTTTCACAGTGTGAGAAATGTTCCACGGCACCGGATCGAGATCGCAAACTCAACAAATAGTCAAATCTCAACTTTGCTTATTTCCAGTTAACAATCAATAGAAAAATTGCCATGGTGGTATGACAGTCATTATTGCATACGTCTTCAAATCTACGTCAGTGTCAACACACAAGGGGTGTCATGATATATAAGTAAACAGATGAAGAGTATTGGGACACATATACCCTGTTATACCCTGGTCAGTCACCACGTGTTTACGCCATTACCCCTTTTGTAAGTTTGCTGGCCGTTAGTCTTAGTTAGATTCTTCTTGACAGTGAGACTAACTGTATCTGTCTCAGTTTAACAGCGTCAAGTACTGTCTCTGTCGTTACCTGCAGTAAAACATGTAATCCACATAATTAAAGGCCCTTGTTGAAAGTGTTGGGGGTGTCTTTTTAGGGATGTCCTGTAATATGATTTTAACACACACTTGACAGTTTAAAAAAAAAAAAAAGCCTTTGGTGACAAAGTGTTGTTTAAACTGTTTCGAGCGCAACATTGTCTACATCTGTTAACTGTAAGATTAAATTTGCTCATTTGTGTCCGTTATCCACACCAAATTCAACATCATGTCTAGTTCATCTGCGTGACGCCAAACCATTTGTCCACGGTGATGATGAACTTGCTTTGTATGTAACCACGTGCTGATGCGACACCAAAAACAACCCCCCCCCCAACCCCCTAACCTCTTTGCAACCAAAAAGCAGCGACCCTCTCAGGCAGCAGAAAGGGGGGGGGGGGGTTTGACCGTTTTGTGTGCAAAATGTGTGTGAAGATGAAGAACATGCGTGACATCACCAGTGAACCCTGAGTGACTCCTTTCAAAGTCTTCCTTTGTGTCTTTCTGTGCCCGTCTCTGACGCAGGAACTGATGTTTTTTCTATAAAATCAATCATTAATGTGTGGAAAAAAATTCTTATACCCAGTTTTTTGTTCTTCATTTTTGATAATCAGGCTTGGTGCAGGTAAAATTTTAAACATTTCTGTAATCTTGAAGAAGAAAAAAGGAATTTTTTTCTCATTAGAATCTACATACAATCTAACACAGCTTTTCTCCAATGTTATGGGCTATTATGGGATATCATACCATCCTGATGAGTAAGATCTATTCCCAGCATGCAGTGGGCACAATACACCGGACATGTTGCTGGTAAGCTTCCCCGTAGGGCTGACGCTTACAAACAGACAGACACAACAACCACACACTTGCCCCAAAACTCACTACTAACAGCCAATTCCGACTTCAGTGCATCTCTAATAAGACGTCCACACAAACAGGTGTATTGTGGAGTCTGTGTATGTTGTCTGTCTTTTTTAACTCATGAAAAACAAAAAAAAATATTTACTCACGAGGCTGCCAAGTGTTCTTACGGACAGTGTGACGATGACGTGGGTGATAACAATGGCCTTTGGTTATATTTACAATGCATGTCAGATATTCAGCTGATAAGATGTCCATGACTTTACTCAGTCGTGGACATCTTTGAACAAGTTTGTGTTGTTCTTTTCATACGTTTCCCACATTCCTGTCAACACTTTGCATTCATGCAATTTCACACACTGGATAGCAAATCTGTTCGGGAAGGGGGACAGGGAAATGATTGGGTGACTGAACCACTCAATTAATGTATCAATATAAAAAAAAGATTAGGAATTAAAAAAACTAATGTATTGTTTGAACTGTCCAACTGAAAAAAAAAAAACTGAAAATGATAATGTGCCGTGCGCAGTGTATACAATCAACTGGAAAACTAATCTTGGTACATAAAAGTACAGGTATTAATTCATACATTATGTTTTAATGATCCAAACTGTTTTTCTGTTTTAGTTAAGGCCCAACTCACTGTGACTGCCAACAGCCTAAAACACAATGAGGTGGAAAAACAACCGCTGGAAACAGGACAACAACTGAGACAGACTGGATGTACATTCTTAGTTCTCTTATCGTTCCTAACTACGCTCGAAGGACACAGAAACAATGTGTGTGAGCTGACGGCCACTGCAGAACTGCATTGTTTTGTATTGAAATATATTGTTTGCAATAAAAACCACTGTCAATCTGTCTACCCTGTCCACACACAAACTGAGGCAGCAGCTCTCTTGAGCTATTTTTCTTTTTTGTTTGTCTCGCAACACACTGTATGCAACACGATCATCCTCTTTTGGTGCGGATACCACTCGATATTGGTGTATTGGTTTACAGAAGTCGTGCAGAGGGGAAAGGAGCATCACTCTCTGCGGTGGACCTGCTGGCTACCGCATGTAAACAGACTGTTTTCATGCAGCTTTGCACGGGCTCGTGGACGCAAGGCAAACAAAACATTGAAGAAGAAGAAGTAAAGAAACAGACAGGGAATAATCCCTGCCTTTGCTCACTGTCGGTTTTCTGTTTGTTGACAATACTACAGTCATGTGGGACTGAAGGCCACATCACTTGGTCGGCTGCTGGGTTTGATACTGTGATACTGATGCATTTCATTGATTGGGAACTTTTAAATGAATGTATTCCCAAACGAACGCGGATGGACATCAGTAATGGCATGAAGTACTATCATAGGAAAGTATGTAGGAGTTCTGCTTAAAAGAGAAATGCTGCAGTTGAAGTAAACAAACGGTTTGGACAAAGTCCCTTGCTCGATATTTAAAAAAAAAAAAACCCACAATAAATACATCACCTTGAAGTCTGTGATATGACCAAAGCAAACCACTCACAAGTCAGTGTTCTCTTTTACTTCAGGTGCTCCCTGATCATGTGCTGTGTTCATTCCTCCAGGACTAGGCTGATGGAGCTGGTGTGGTTCTGCAGCTCAGTGCTCTTTGTGGCTGTTTGTCAGGACCTAAAGTGTGGCTGTTTTCCTCATCACATGGACATGTGGATGATCAGTGGGCCCTACTCTTGCACACTATAAAGCAGTAGGATCTGTAGATACTCTTGCACACTATAAAGCAGTGGATCTGTAGATACTCTTGCACACTGTAAAGCAGTAGGATCTGTAGATACTCTTGCACACTATAAAGCAGTAGGATCTGTAGATACTCTTGCACACTGTAAAGCAGTAGGATCTGTAGATACTCTTGCACACTGTAAAGCAGTAGGATCTGTAGATACTCTTGCACACTGTAAAGCAGTAGGATCTGTAGATACTCTTGCACACTATAAAGCAGTAGGATCTGTAGATACTCTTGCACACTGTAAAGCAGTAGGATCTGTAGATACTCTTGCACACTATAAAGCAGTAGGATCTGTAGATACTCTTGCACACTGTAAAGCAGTAGGATCTGTAGATACTCTTGCACACTGTAAAGCAGTGGATCTGTAGAGAGAAGCCCTACCTGCTCTCTGGATATGCAGGGCAACGAGGGTCTGCGAGGCATCTTGCAACTGCCGTAGTAGCTGGTGGACGTCTCCCCCAGGGACACGCAGCTCGACCTCCTGCGCGGTCGGATCACGGGGACCTTCTCCTCGGCGCCGGCGCCGCCGCCCGGCGGCTCCCTCGCCGGGTGGCGGCGGTCGAAGCAGAGCCCCAGCAGGGAGCCGCACACCCCGGCGACGCAGGCGAAGAGCGGCCGGAGCAGCGCGGGCAGCCCGCTCAGACTCGTGTAGGAGACGAGCCACACGACGCTGGCGAACAGCAGCACCGGCACGCTGTGCTTGAGCCGCAGCGTGGGCACGAGCGTGAGCAGCCCCACGCAGCCCAGCACGAACAGCAGCCGGCCCACCATTTGCATCTGGTGCTGCTCCTCTCCCCATTGCAGGCAGCGCACGACCAGAAAGTCCCCGAGGTAGCAGGAGGCGGGCAGCGACACGAGCCAGCACCTGCCGCTCTCCCGCTTCTTCCGGCGCAGGTAGAAGGTGAGGAAGAAGAACGCGCAGCCGATGCTGAACAGCGGACTGACGGACTGCGAGAAGCCCCACAGGAAAGTGCGCAAGTCGCCCGGCGGGTCGCCCTGCAGGCTCCTGGCGGCGAGCAGCGCCGCCGCGAGCAGCGCGACCGCGCCGGCGTACAGGGCAGACACCTTCCGCGGGCTGGAGTCGAGCGCGTCTTCGTTGCAGAGCCCGCACGCGCTCAGCAGAGAGCCCCCGCGACGGTCCCGCTTCAGCGGGGTGACGCAGCTCTTCACGTAGCCGTTCCTGAAGCCCTCGGCGCTGTTCACACTCGCGGTGCCGTCGTGGTGCCTCGGTTTGCCGTGCGGGACCTCCCCGTCCTCCCGCGCTGCCATGGCTCGACTGCGGCCCCCGCGTGTCCACTCGAAGAGTACCGGGGTCTCCCGCTATTCACGCCGCGTTAACGCCGAACTACATGACAGCGAGCGCACTCCATGGTCACTCAAACGTGCTCCAGCACTTGGACTAAAGAAAGGAGGTGAGATGTTGTTTTTACACGAGCGGGGGGCTCTGTGTCGCCGCCTACAGGCCACAACTCGCAGCGCAGGCGCCTTCGCCAAATGTGGGAGCGCTGGACCAATCGTGAGCTGCACCATCGATATCGCATAATCGATATACTATATGGCTGCAGTTTATAAGGTCCCCCTTTAATAAAAGTTCACACACCAGTTTTATACTCGGCTACAACTGACTTTTTTTGCGGGGTATTTTTGTATTTTGTTTTTTAGACTCGATTTTTACCTGTACAAAAGGTGAATATCACACTCTGCTTAAAATGGAGATGCGTTATAATGAGTTAGCTTGACCGGTTTCAGAGGTACAGTTCCAGTTTTCAGTGCCTCTCATAACTCAATTTCACACCAACGAACGTAGTGCATATGAGCGGCATTACATTGCTCTGGGATCGATTAATCGTCCTTCAGCCTTGGAACGATTGTCGATTAAAGTGATCAGAGTAAGTGCTGAAGTGCTGGTAAAATACCCTTATCGTATTTATACTGTTCAAGACCACATATACTTTATATAAAGATATAGCTATTTATGTTCATGACTTTTTAAAAGAAAAAATGCAAATTAAATAACTGGCTAAACACTGAACTGAAGATAACTTTTCAGTGAGTACTGCCAATTCAAGCCAACAAGAACCCTCTCCTTCATCCACACGACGTCCACTTGTATTAACTTTAGTATTTGACTCTTTGTTTTTCACGTTTGTGTCTTGTTTAAGTTAATCTTTCACCTAACACAGATACCTCATCGTGGAATTTATTTTGATTTGTGGCAGCATGGAGGTGGTGGTGGGGATGCAATTAATAATATTAACGTGACCATGTACCCTGTACAATTAAGTTTAGCCAATTCCAGATTTCCTAGCATTCTGCATGGTAGAGCACTGGTATGTATTATTCCATTCTTTAAGTAAAACAGAGCAATTTTTTTTAAATTGAATTAGTCAAACCTGTGTCTCTGCTGCTATGACAAGTCAGAGTGTGTGCATGGTAAACTTAGTGTGCTTTACACTTAAATACTTACAGCAACATACAGGAGAACACACACAACAAAAATACAAGGAAAGAACAAATAGAAACTGGAAAAGAAATGAACAAGAACACACACCCTCCTTGTGGAACTGACAAACTCTGCTCCCACTCCAGAGACACACAAACACTAAAAAGTGCAGCAGGGGCTGGTACAAATTGATGCTTTTTCGGTGGCAGCCACAGCAGCCACTGGCCTGTGGCTGCAGCTTCCGCTGTTCAAAGCTGTAGCCAGCAACGAGCCATAGCAGCACTGACAAGCCACTGCAACTGCTGCTGTTTATGGTGGCTGCCACTCACCTGCCAAAGTTGCTGTATGCTGATCAACTATATACTTATTTATTAGTGACTGCGATTATTGACTTGTGAATTTGACAGCTGAACTTTTTAAACAAAATACCAAGGGTTGAGTGTTGGTCATGTAAGATGCCAAGGAAATGCCACTGCAGCTGGTGTGTGTGTATGTGTAAACCTGTTTCTCTCTGTGTTCAGTCAGTCTCAACAGCACAGTTGTTTGTGATGCACACAGCAAGAAGAGCCATATCATGTAAGGCTGGAACATTATCATCCCAGCTGTTGTAAACTGCACATGGCTAATCAAACATAATAGCCTACGTCTTGGCTGGTCACTGGCTGATTCTGGGAGGTATCACACGTGTAGAAAACAATGCATTTTACAATGCATTTTAAATGATTTGTCTGTGTTTGTGTTTGTGATACACCCTGAAGGAGACTGCAACAGAAAGGCCTGATAAAGCAATGCACTTTGAACTGGAAGTTTTTGGTTAATGATGGACATTCTCCACCACAGCAACAACTTTGAAACTGATACTGAATACTTGGTAATGCACGATACGTAAATACGTATATGTTCGTCGTTGAGATAAAAGATCATATTGAGCAGCTCATCTTCGGGGGGCCATACAGTCTCTGGTGGGGACCCAGGTCAGACGGTGAGGAATGTGGATTTAAATGAATAAAGGTCCTTTAATCTGAAACGTGGCATGTACTCGTTCATATCTGTCTAACGGGATTATATTGTTTTAAAACATACAAAATCAAAATACTTTTTTTCATATTTTTGTCTCACATTGTTGTTTGTAAACAGTATTATTTTTAGTTTTTTATTTTGTATCTTTATTTTACCATGCGCGTTCGGCGTCGTTGCGCCGATGTTTGAGCCTTCCGGTGCACCGTAGCAGTGATGTGGCTCACCAAGTAATCTTCCACGTCACTAGGAAGTGGTGGACGGACAGCTCGGCCGAAAGGGGCTTTCTCTTCACAGATGTAAATATCCAACACTGGATATCGAAGGCCACTTTGGAGGAATAGAGTCGCGCACTTCGGTGGGTTACGCTGCTTAGCTTCGATTCCTTTCGGACGAGTGTTGCTCCCGGAGCCGTGCTAACTACTTAGACCACAATGCTAACGTTGCCTGTCCTCCATTTCACTGCTACACCGGTCGGAAGCTAAGCTGGCGTTAGCCACCGCGAGCAAGTTAGCAACCAGTCATACCTCACGATGTAATGTAACATTTGAGTGGTCGACGAGCTCACGGGGGTTTGCGTTTTTAATTCGCGTTTTGCGACACAGCTCTCGCTGCTAACGCAGTTAGCGTCATACGGCGCTAGCAGCTGCGGTGTCCGAGGGTGTTGAACGCGGCGTGACACCGTTTCTTGACTTGTTGTGATAATTGCAGCCTTGACGAGTCAAACGCTGGCTTCTATTGTAAGAGACAACTTGCGTGTGTTTCTGCGACGCCAGCACTTTAGTTAGTTTCTTTTTAAACGATCAAATACAACAGAGCAGGCAGGTGTGTAAACACCACCGCCATTCTGTACTGTAAAACTATGGTCGCCTGCTAAATCACTCCAATTACACCTGGAAGTCAAAATGTGTGTACGTATCAAAGAGTGAAGTACTTCGTCAGCGTTGACACTGTAATTTGTGATATTTCCCAATAAACGACTCGACTTCATGTTAATGTTGAAATTCTACACACTGTTGGGAAGTTGTTTTCTATGACCACGCATGGTAAATATTCCTATCCCTATAATTAAATACTGAAATGCAGTTACATCATGTATGTGCTTGAATTGATCTGTTCAGCTGTAATGGAGCGCATGGTTTTCTCTTCTTACAGCAGGAGCTGTGTTACACACGTCACTGTTTCCTCTGGACAGAAAATCATCCGTGTAACTTGCAGGTCATCATTGTTTAAGGGTCAGGTCGATTTTTATGCGACCCAATTTTTTTAAAGAATTTAGTTTTTGCTATGACCTGTGTTTTTTGGCTTTGCACAGGTTCCTTTGACATAGATGTGACCTACTCGCCATCAGCTTGTATTTTTATTTATTTACTGTTTATGGTCATCACAGCTACCAGAGGCCCATGTGCCAGACGCCATTTCGAGGAAGACGCTGATATTAAAATCTTTAACCTGCTGCAGTTCCCGTAGAATTGGTCAAAAATGCCTGTCCAAAAATATATCCTAAAATAATTTGATTGCTGCTCTTGAACCTTTTAGAGCACATGCATGTTCTTGGTCTCTTTGGAAAAGTAACAGTCTGAAGTTTTAAGTGCTACTGGCATTGCGTTATCTCCGTGTAAATGAACTGAATTTGAAGGATTTTTTTTTAATCAAATGTCTGCAGACTGACTCTAACTGGGACCTATTAGCTGGAAAACACAATGAGACCACAGCATTAAGCCTTACATAGTTCCAGTTCAAATTTGATAATAATACAACAAAAAATATATTTTTTACACATGTTTATCGAATGATATGTCCAGGCTAAAACAATTGGACACTTGGACACTACACGGCACAGTTGGGTGTGATTGGCTCATCTTGGAGCCGAAAAAAGACGCGGCCGTACGTCTGTGTAACACCAAACCAACCCGTTCCCTAATCTGCTGGCTTTTAAAAAGGTCATTTGTGCATCTATGTAAATGTGTACTCCATTTCTTAAATCTATTTTCCCCCCTGTTTCTTATAGGTATAATCCTGTAAGCAACATTCACTGGGATTCTTCCAACCAAGTAGAAGCCCAGCAGCAAAATGACGGCTGCAGAGAACGTTTGTTACACTCTGATCAATGTCCCATCTGACTCAGAGCCCCCTTCAGAAATCAGCCTCAAAGCGGATCTAGGTAACTATTCTAACTTTTTTTTTTCATTTTCCTTGATAAACCACCCAGAGGGTAGATATTTCTAAATTTCTAAAGCTCCACATCAGTAGGTAGGTGCCCACAGCATTCAAAAATCTAAAACAAAACATCACTTTTCTGAAACATTGTCCCTGTTACAAAGGACAATCATCATACTTCACTGTCACACTACTTTCTTCAGCAGAAAATAGTTCCTGTGAAAACTGTTGAGTTCTTTGGGTTGAAAAGCTTTAACCAATGTTGGTTTTGCATGATAAATGACTAAAACAATGAACTGCTAATAACAAAAAGGAAGACTTTGAGGTAAAGATCTGTAATTTTTTTTTATTAATGCTTGAAACTATGGTGATCATGTTATAATTCTAAGTAATAATCATCATCATCATCTCTACAGAAAAGGGGGAGATCAAGGCAAAGACTGAAGCCCTGAAGAAGGTTATCATCATGATCTTGAATGGTGAGAAGTTGCCAGGACTACTAATGACCATCATCCGCTTCGTGCTGCCACTTCAAGACCACACCATAAAGAAGCTGCTGCTGGTTTTCTGGGAGATTGTCCCCAAAACAACTCCAGATGGCAAGCTGCTTCAGGAGATGATCCTTGTCTGTGATGCCTACAGAAAGGTAACGCTAACTAAGAGTTGTGATCAACTGAAAACATTGACCCGCACATGCATGATAGCTTACATGACTTTCAAAGTCCTTGGATCGCTGTGCAGTTCACACTACATGACTCGTTGTCAAGCATTCAGGAGTCTTGCAGTCGTTGTCAGTTCATTATACATGACTAACTGGTGACCGGGGATCACACACTACCCGATCTTTCACCAGGAGAATGCCCCCACTACGCCATAGTCCTCCGCTCTGATTGGCTGTAGTTGCCGTTGATTCGTCTACATATTTACACTGCAAGAAATCTAGTTGAAGGAGGCAACGTGTCAGTGAGCCTCTCCAATCGCATCTTAGAATAGTTCACACACAGTGACTGCTGATATCAATTTGGAGCTTTTATCCGCCACTTCCAGAGTTTGCCTGGAAGCGGAAAATCTGGCAAATAAGATCAGGTAGATCGAACTAGGGATAAGTCACCAACGGGGCTCTGGGAACGACCAGAAGACCACTATCAGCTGATTAATGATTGTGCCTGTGCTGGGTTTGTGTGAAGCATTAAAAGTCATCGATTCATTTTTAGAATCAATACGTAAATGAACAGGAGCACTATTTACCAAATTATTCCCTAATTAAAATACCTAATTGGTCAACTGAGATTGTAAGATGTACACGTAGCAACAAGTGGCTGAACAACAGTTTGGCAGGGTTGTGTGTGTGTGTGTGTGTGTGTGTGATTGCTCATCATGTGAAATCTTTCTTTCAATATCAGGACCTGCAGCATCCCAATGAGTTCATTCGTGGCTCCACTCTGCGTTTCCTGTGCAAGTTGAAGGAGTCTGAACTGCTTGAGCCTCTCATGCCAGCGATCCGGGCCTGCCTCGAGCACCGTCACAGCTATGTGCGCCGCAACGCTGTCCTGGCCATTTACACCATCTATAGGTATAAATCGTTCAGTCACCTTCCCAGAAGTGTTGGTTACTCCCTGTACTAGTGAAAGACAAGCAACTGATGATATTGATTTGTTTTAGGAATTTTGAACATCTCATCCCAGATGCACCTGAGCTGATCCATGATTTTCTTGTGAATGAGAAAGACGCCAGCTGTAAGAGAAATGCTTTCATGATGCTGATTCATGCAGATCAGGTCTGTAGAATGTTGTCCCATTCTTACTTTTTCCTACTGTTGTGTGCCACCAGACCTACAATATGTTTTTCAGAGGCCTCACTTGAATTAACTCATTCTCATATTCACATTACACAGGAAAGAGCTCTGGATTACCTGAGCACATGTATTGACCAAGTGCACACTTTTGGTGACATTCTCCAGCTGGTCATTGTGGAGCTGATTTACAAAGTGAGTCAAGGGCCTTATTAGTCTATTTGAATTTATTTTAGCCCAACAGCGTGCTACCAGAATAGCTGTTAATTGTTTTGCTCTCTGTCTTTTAGGTTTGCCATGCTAACCCCTCTGAGCGCGCCCGGTTTATTCGTTGCATCTACAACCTGTTACAGTCCTCCAGTCCGGCTGTGAAGTATGAGGCTGCTGGTACTCTTGTAACACTCTCCAGTGCTCCCACAGCCATTAAGGTACGTCAACAAGGGTTTGTCCATAATCTTTAGTAGGCATATACTGTCTATACAGCACTGATATTGTACTATATTTCACCAAAAAGCAGTAAAAACGTTGGTCAAGTACAGTCTCTTATGCATTCTTTGATGGATTCCAGGCTGCTGCCCAGTGCTACATTGATTTGATTATCAAGGAGAGCGACAACAATGTGAAGCTGATTGTTCTTGATCGCCTGATTGAACTGAAGGAGCATCCCACTCACGAGCGTGTACTCCAGGTACTTTGAATTATGTTTTGATTTGCACCTAAAATTAAATGCCTTATTACCTGCAAAGACCATTGCCCTCTTAAATGTCATTAAAAAGAACATAAACCAAAATCTAAGCCCTACTAAAAACTGAAAATTAGTATCCATTATATTTTAACTTAAACATAATAACATTTGTATGAAAATGTATATAATTTAACTAAGAAGTAGCAGTTTTCTGCACCTACAGTGTATTAACTCTGTTGACTCAAGCTTGTTTTCACCAATGCTTCTGTTATCCAGGACCTTGTGATGGACATCCTGCGTGTTCTCAGCACTCCTGACCTGGAAGTCAGAAAGAAGACCTTGCAGCTGGCACTGGACCTTGTTTCATCTCGCAATGTGGAAGAGGTCAATGTCATGCACAGTACATCATTGCTGTTGTTGTTGTTGTTGTTGTTGTTATTTTCATGTCCTACAAGGAACACAGAGAAAAAAAGGCAATATACTTAAAATATAGTGACATCTTTTTGTTTTCCAGTTGGTGATTGTTTTGAAGAAAGAAGTGATCAAGACGAACAACGTGACAGAACATGAAGACACTGATAAATACAGGCAGCTGTTGGTTCGCACTCTTCACTCTTGCAGTGTGCGCTTCCCTGACATGGCAGCCAATGTCATACCTGTGGTAAACTTCCTATTATTTATGCCAATCGAAAAGAAGATGCACTTCTGTGTTTGAGAGATTTCAATGTGGTTGTTTGTTTTTTTTATATTCATGGACTTTTATGTGTTAATATTATTTACAGCTGATGGAATTTCTTAGTGACACTAATGAGGCAGCTGCTGCTGATGTGCTGGAGTTTGTACGAGAGGCTATTCAGAGATTTGACACCTTGAGGCCCCTCATCATTGAGAAGATGCTGGAAGTCTTTCACGCCATCAAAACTGTCAAGTAAGGCTTTATAGGCACATTTAGGTTATATTATGCAGGTCCTTGGTTAATATCTTTGTATCTTTCCAAACAGTTGTAAAAGCAGACCACATTTTTGTTAGCCTGTTTGATTTAGATAAATAGCAAATGCCTGCTCCTCCACCATTTTAAATGTGGTGTTCCTCAAGACTCTTTCCTTGGCCCACTGCTATTTTCAATGTACCTGCTTCCTCTTAGACAGATCTTTCAGAACCATGTTATCTCCCACCACCCTTTTGCAGATGACACACAGCTATATGTTCCATTTCAATGTTATGTACAAAACAAGATAACTCTTAGGTTTTATCAGTAGATCACCTGAATTTAGTGTCCTGTCGTAACCTTTTTTTAATTGTCATGTTTGTCAACTGTTTCAAAGATTTGGCTGAGTTTTTTAATTATTTATCACATTTTTATGACATTTGCCACCATTTTTGTATTTTAGGATCTACAGGGGAGCGCTATGGATCTTGGGAGAATACTGCAGCACCAAGGACGACATCCAAAGTGTGATGACAGAAGTACGCAGGTCCTTGGGAGAGGTATGTTTGTCCATCTTTTCATGAAACACAAGCCTACCAGTTGGTCCCAATTTAATTAGAGTTGTCCCAAACATCTGATATCTGTGTCTTAACTTGGACAGATCCCAATTGTAGAAAATGAGATTAAAAAGGAGACCGGAGAGGTGAAGCCAGAGGATGAAGTGAGTGCAGCTCCAGCCCAGAAGCTGGTGACAGAGATGGGCACCTACGTGACACAGAGTGCCCTCAGCTCCTCCAGGCCTTCAAAGAAAGAGGAGGACAGGTAAACATTACACATTGTGGAGGAGTGTCGATGGAGTTTTACAATCCAGCTCACTCAATAAACACTGCTTTTGTCATTCCAGACCCCCACTCAGAGGCTTCCTGATGGATGGAGACTTTTATGTGGCAGCTTCCCTGGCCACTACACTAACAAAAGTGGCCTTGCGCTATGTTGCTATTGTTCAAGATAAAAAGAAACAAAATGTAAGAAGTCGTCCCCTCTTCACAGTCACTGAAATACAAAACCCCCAAAAAAATAATTCACCCCACTGCCGCATTCCTCTAATCCTTGCTTTCATCCTGTCCCCCTCAGTCGTTTGTTGCAGAGTCCATGCTGATCATGGTTACTGTGCTGCACCTGGGCAAGTCCTCTCTGCCCAAGAAGCCAATTACGGACGATGATGTGGACCGCATCTCGCTGTGCCTGAAGGTCCTCTCCGAGTGCTCACCACTTATGAATGACATTTTCAACAAGGAGTGCCGCAAATCCCTGTCACATATGCTGACTGTCAGACTGGAGGAAGAGAAACTGTCACAGAAGGTAATGACACTTGACACAGGCCTGAATTCAATACGTGACCTTCTGAACATCGAGCACAATTGAATCATTATCACAAGTACAGAGAGTGGACACATTTTGGGTATCAATGGCATATTTTTAACCCATCTCTCATTGTTTCCAAATCTTGAAATGTGTATTTATGTTTGTCCGACAAAATTCTTTATCACTTTACAATACAGCCCTGGTTTTCCTTAACACAAGCATTGTCACTCTATTTTTTTGTGTTCAACCTGCACAATAGAAATTGCAGGTATTTAGCACATGTTGATATGGTTGTGGGTTAACCATGGGCTTCATTATCTCCCTGAGAATAACCGTGTGTTTCCTTTTCTGACCACAGAAAGAGTCTGAGAAACGTAATGTAACAGTGCAGGCAGACGACCCCATCTCCTTCATGCAGCTGACAGCCAAAAATGAGACGTCTTCTAAGGAGGACCAGTTCCAGCTTAGTCTCCTGGCTGCTATGGGCAACACCCAGAGGAAGGAGGCTGCTGATCCCCTCGCTTCAAAACTCAACAAGGTGCACCATCAGCCCTGCAGGAATCTTAGTATACAAGACAACTGGTCATTGTGTCGCAAAAAAACATTTGGGCTGTAAATATCAATCAGTCTAGTTAATTAGATTTTTTGTTTGTTTTTAAAACTTAATTAATGTTAACTATTTTTAATCCTTGCTTTGATAACACATTTTTTCCTGTTTGTGTGTGTTTAAATTTTACAAAATAGTCTAGTCTACTGTTAAGTTGTGGAAGCTGACCAGATTACTGTTATTTCAAGTGTCATTTTTATTTGACAATGACTAAAATAGTTTTCTCTTGAATAATTTTTTTCGTTTTTAATCCTGCTGCACTTTTGCTTAAGTCTTGTTTTTATAGCTGAAGTCACTGCTATAAAAACCTGTTACAAATTGACTGATGAAAGAAAACTCTGCAACAGTAAATATTTGCATTTCTTTGTTTCATTATAATTGATGATAAAATATATAACATTTTTGTCCAATCTAGGTGACACAGCTGACGGGCTTCTCAGACCCAGTGTACGCTGAAGCCTATGTTCACGTCAACCAGTATGACATTGTGTTGGACGTGCTGGTGGTCAACCAAACCAGTGATACTCTCCAGAATTGCACCCTTGAGCTGGCCACTTTAGGTAAGTGTAGTTTATTTTCTGCTGCACTGGAGAAATGTTCGGGTTCTCTTCTTCAGTGATGTTGATTCACATCGGTGTTGCTCTATTAAACCATCTACATACTTCACTAAAGTGAGTTGTATCTTTCCACAGGTGATCTTAAGTTGGTTGAGAAACCTTCACCTTTAACTCTGGCTCCTCATGATTTTGCCAACATCAAAGCAAATGTCAAAGTGGCTTCTACTGAGAATGGCATTATATTCGGCAACATTGGTAAGAGACACATTTTGTATCTGTTGAAGGTCATAGTTCAACTCATATTGGGTTTGTTTTGCTTTGTGTAACCAGGGCATTTTCTTACCGATTCTCTTTGCAGTGTACGACGTGTCGGGAGCTGCTAGTGACAGAAACTGCGTCGTCCTCAGTGACATCCACATTGACATCATGGACTACATCCAGCCGGCCTCCTGCACTGACGCCGAGTTCAGACAGATGTGGGCAGAGTTTGAGTGGGAAAACAAGGTAAGTTTTGCATCTTGAGGGAAGTTCCCAAAAAATGACTGGCTCCATAAAAAAAATACTTTGACCACATGTTATGAAGTTAACATTCAACAAATTCACACAATATTTTAAAAAAATGAAGAAAAAAAAGGAAACATTGATGAATGTTCTTAATTGGTCTTTGTTTCTTGTAGGTGACGGTGAACACCAATATCACTGATCTGAACGAATATCTCCAGCACATACTGAGGTCCACCAACATGAAGTGTCTGACTCCTGAGAAGGTTGGTATGAAATATTACACACAGCAACCCAACAAAAAGCAAACCAGGTTTTAAATCTTGTGGAACTCATCAAGATCGATACAGCGAGCAATAAAGAAAAAAATCAGAAGTGGTAGTCGTCCGGTTAAAATGGTCATCGTCAAGGCCATCATAAAAAAAAGTGTGTTAGCAATTTGTGGTCCTAATAATAATAGTAATTCTTTTCTTTTTTGTCTTTTGACCCAGGCCCTGTCTGGCTTCTGTGGCTTCATGGCTGCCAACCTTTATGCTCGTTCTATCTTTGGAGAAGATGCTCTGGCTAATGTCAGCATCGAGAAGCCCATCCACCTGGGGCCCGATGCGCCTGTCAACGGACACATACGCATTAGAGCCAAAAGTCAGGTGGGTCACAGCTGCTGCATCACAAAGTAAAGGCTCGGTTGAATTTATTTGCTCTCAACTCGAGCAAAGCGACCAGTTCGTCTTATGGAGGGATAACATTAATGATACTTCATTGAAAGAATTGGGCCGAACTTTACAAGGAAAAAGAATATATGAAAAAATAATGTGATGTTATCAGTAATTGTACAATCTTACAATAAATCCTCCCACCTTCATTCCACAGGGGATGGCCTTGAGCCTCGGTGACAAGATCAACCTCTCCCAAAAAAAGTCAAACATCTGAGTGCAACTCTGATCCAACTGATCCCTCTGACTTTGTAAAAGTCACTGTTGTCTCGCATCGCCCATTTTACAGCCTTTTCATCACAGCAAATTAAGAACTCTATATGATCAGTTGCTTCTGTGCTCTTTGTCTTCTATTTTCTTTTTCTTTTCTTTTTTACATCACCTCTGTCTAAAAACTACATCTCAGCAATATCCCTGTCTTGTTTATTTTCAATAAACAATTATTAAAAGAATGAGAAAAAGGTTTTGTGCAGTATTCATTGAGTCATGTCTCATTTCATCTGCCACTTATCATAATTAAATAACTGTTTGAAGAGGGAGATTTTGATGATACTCCTGTATGGGTTTCTTTCTCCTGGAAAGTTGCATTGTACATGTGAAGAAATAAACTTAAATGGAAATGTTTCCGAAAGGAAGTTGTCTCAAAGTGAAGCGACTCCTGTCCGGAGCTCCTGCTGTGTCCTGCTTCATAGCTCTGGACTCTTAATTTAAATTTCTCTGATGCCCTTAGTGATATGTTTCACAGTCTGAAACTGGTGGAAATGTTCTTTCAGGTACCTCCAAAGTGACAATGACATCATGAAGACACAAAAGTGCATATGTATTCTATGCAAGAACATGATTTCTTTAGCCTGGGGGCAATGAAATTTGTTAGCGATTTCAGAGGTGCTCTCTGAGCCAGCTGCGTGTTTCACACTGGCACTGTGATAAAGAGATGGAGATGGATTAGTGTTGGCACAGACCTACATGTTCCACTCGCCCTCTTGTTTATGATTCATGAGTCAAGGGACATTTCTGGGAACATGCCAGACTAAAGGGTCACAACTGTGGTCATACATTTACAATATCTGTGAAATATGTCTCTCCACGGAGGAAAACAAAGACTGAAGGTGGCTTCGAGGTCGGACCTTCAGCTTTGAGAGCAAACAGTTGACCAGAGTGTCGCAGACAGCAGCTGTGTGCAGTGTGCAAACCCGTCGAATTTAGTTTAGACATCGCTCATATATGTTACAATCACAGGCTGACCCCATCGCCTTAGGTTTGACCTTTTTGAAACTTGTGTTTTTGAACAGATTTTCCTGTTTTGTCAAGTTGTCGTGTATGCAGAAAGTTCTCCCCTCCTCTCGTACACAGGATCACTTACATTCTTAAATTCATAATGTTTGACAGGTATTTTAACTGTCAGTGGAGACTTTATTATATTTTGCATCTAGGCCCATATTAAAGCAACTTCTGCCTTCCACCCTGTAAAGCATCCTTGAAACACTACTTCTTCAGACACATGGAGTTTCACTGTGATGGTTTTATTACAAGAACTGCTCCAGCAAAATTACTTTTCATAGCTTTCTTAGCTGTTAACTTGGGTGAAACTGAAGTCCTTGCCGCGCACTGAAAGCAGCCCTGTCTGTATTGTAGATATATATTTTTTTATCTAAAAAAACATTTTCATCCACTTTACCACTCTCTACCAAGACTCTGAAGAGCACAGGCATCAACAATCTCCGCTCCAGTTTCTCTCCTTCCACACCAGGTGGCACCACAGTTGCCAAAGCAGATTTGTGTGGTGGTTTCTTAAAACACTGGAGTGTAGGATTTGTCATAACATGACTTATAATTGACCCGGTGGTATTATACAACTTGTGCTTGTATACAATGAAATAAAATCTATCATTTCACCAAAAAGGATTTGATTCTGCACTTTTTGCCAGAATGCCTGCTTTGTGACAGAAATCTCCATCACTTTTTTTTCCCCAATTTGTTCTTAAATGATTAGAATAACAAGGTTGTCTGCCTCTATGAAGTGGGCTTGTAAATTAATAATCACTGTAATGGAACCGTACTCACTATATTCCATTAAAGGCACATGAGGGTAACGAAAAATCTGTTTCTTTATGGTATATATTTTTATTTTATAACAGTATATTTAGCCGATACATTTTTTCTATCAACCTATCTTGCTTTAATTACCAATTTGTAAAGCAAATTCCTTTATTAGGAACACCCATCAGAGTGTTGCTGCTGACCATGTGCCTCCCTCAATGGCCACAGTTTACCCTCCTCGAATTGGCCCCTTTCCAGTTGCAGCATGACGATGCACCGTGTAAACAAGGGACAAAGTCATTTCAAACTGGTTCTCACCAGATCTGAATCCAATCCGACGCCTTTGGGATGTGGCAGAATGGGATCAATGTGCAGAATGTGTGTGATGGAAATCATGTGAGCGTTGTGAGAAGCAAGGTTTTGAACGACGTCACAAAAAGCCGAGGCTGTGTGCGAGAGCCAAAAAAGAGGAACTTCCCAAGAGCATTGTTGTGTGTTCCTGATCAAAGTCGTGCATGTAAATCAGTTCAGAGTAGTCGACCAAACATGCAAACACCATAAACTCACATAGTGAGATAGTGAGCAAAGTGACATTATGATGTTATGTGACTTGAAAACAATATTTAAAGTAAATAAATGCAATAAGGGTGGAGGTTTGCATGGGTGATAGCTGCGGTGGGGGGGGGGGGGGGGGGGGGGGGGGGGGGGGGGGGGGGGGGGGGGGGGGGGGGGACTTTATTATCGCCTCATGACTGGTTGTAGACACACAGAGAGCTGACATGGGCTTTTGTAGGTGCAGACAAGTTGTGTTGGAGGAGAGGAATGTGACTGCAGGGGTCCCTGGTATCAGTCAGGGCTGCAGGGCTGAATGTGTGTGTGTGTGTGTGTGTGTGTGTGTGTGTAGAGGAGGTGTTGAGGCAGTGTCTCACACACACACACACACACACACACACACACACACACACAAACAGCCTGTAGAAGGGCCCCTAGCGCCAGACTCCAGTACTGGTCCGGGCTGATGAATCTCTCTCTCTCTCTCTCTCTCTCTCTCTCTCTCTTCCCCCCCCCCCCCCCCCCCCCCCCCCCCCCCCTCAGTCTGTCTCACTACTGGAGCCACCTCTTGGATATCGCAGTGTCGTCGAGGAGGCTGAGACGCGGACCAGGCGCACGCAGCTCCCGCACCCCACCCCACCCCCCCGCCGGCGCCTCTCTCCCCGTGCACCCACACGGACAGCGCCGACGAGTCCTGCTTTTGTTTTTTATAGTTGTTTTTTTTAGGTTTTTTTTTACACCACATATCTGGAGTCTTTTCCCCCCCGATCCGGCGTCTCCCCTGCAGGGCCTCTTCAGTCACACGAGAGGGAGGGAGGGAGAGAGAGAGAGAGAGAGAGAGAGAGAGAGAGAGAGAGAGAGAGGGAGAGAGAAGAAAGTGGGTGTTTGCTGCTCACTGGTGTTGCGGCGGCGGCGGCGCAGCGCGGCGCAGTGTCCTCGATGGCCGGATGGAAGGACGCCTCGGTGCAGGAGAAGTACCGGCTGGTGGTGGTCGGAGGCGGCGGCGTCGGGAAGTCAGCCCTGACGATCCAGTTCATCCAGGTCAGTCGCGTTCAAACACCCCCCCCCCCCCCCCCCCCCCCCCCCCCCTCTCTCTCTCTCTCTCTCTCTCTCTAGACGTCGCTTTGATTTTCATCCGTTTATCCGAAAACACGGCGGAAGAAGGAGAGTAGTTCGGGGAGGGAGGGGAGGGGAGGGGAGGAACCCCGTAAGCGGACACCGGGACTTTGCCGAGGCCTACAACTATTTACCGACGGGTTTATTTTCTGTGGGGGGGGGGGGGGGGGGGGGGGGTCGTTAATGACGCGCTGTCACTTTAACGCGATGGTTCCACTTCCACTTCGCTCCGCTCGGCGCCGACAGGCCGTCGACAGGGAACGGAGAGTGTGCTCTCCCGAGCAGGGCCTCCGGTTCGCCAACTCGGTGATGTGTCTGGAGCAGGTTGATCCAGTCAAAGGACGCGGGCAGCCGTGCACGGAGGAAGGGCTGCACACTAGCGAGCCCCGAGCCCCGAGCCCCTGCTGCAGGAAGGCATGTTCCACATGTCAGCAGAAGCATGTGAAGGAGCCAGTCCGCGAGGGTCGAGTGACTGTACAGGGTGTCGACCCCCACCGAGCTGCGGGGGTCAAGCCAGGTTCGAGGGGACAGGCAATGCACGCTGATGTGCATATTCCTAATAAACCAAAGTGCCGCCACTCAGAGGGAATCCAGTGGCTTTTGTGTAGCAGGGCTCGTCTGTGTCACACACATAAAAAGGCATGTAAACAGTTTACCTCCCACCATCCCTGGTTACATTCCAGCACGCTGCTGCAGACACGGCCTGCCTCGCTTTGACCTTCCAGGCTTTTCACAATAGTCACTTAGGAGGACACACACACACACACACACACACACACACACACACACACACACACACACACACTCTCTCACACTCACACACACTCTCTCACACTCACACACACACACACACACACACACACTCTCACACTCTGTGTGGAGGCGATGACAAACTCTGCCCTTTGCGCCTCCCCTACATGTCAGTGTGTTACTGATGCTGGCTCTGGCCTCCAGGATACCAGACTGCAGGCAGCTGCATGTCTCCACACTGTCAGACAATAGTGGGCTGGCACACGTCGCAGAGTGGGGGTTAAAATATTCTGTGTGTGTGTGTGTGTGTGTGTGTGTGTGTGTGTGTGTGTGTGTGTGTGTTGGGGAGGGGGGGCGACTTGTGTCTAATGAGGGTTCAAAAAGCTCATTAACCGCATACCGACTGAAAAGGGATCAGATAGCCGTGGAACAGATTTCTTTTCTTCTTTTCTTGCCAAAGCCCAGTGACCCCACTGACCTGAAGCAGGGGAGCGTTTTTTTACAGCTCGTTGTGAAACGCACGCAGAAAACATTTCACTTGATTTCATGCGGAACGGTAACAGCTCAGTAGTGATAACCTCGAGGTTGCAACAGTTAAGTTTCTCGTTTGCTATGTGGAAGGAGCACATCATGCTGTTGCCGATAGAACAATATTAATGAAGGAAAAAAAATTCAATGATTGTAGATTGTAGGTATCTTAAAGCAATACTTGTAGGATCTGACCGAGATTGGTTTACCATTGCTTTTAGGCCGACGTACATGCTAACAGATTGAGATTTTGCAATTAAACTGCTGGAGTCGCTCGATGTTTCCTGCCACAATAATGGACAGTCATATCAATCAAAAAGTCGTCCTTGCATTAACCAAGAGTGTTTTATTTCTGCTAGGTGAGTGAGTTCAGTGCCATGTGCTACAGTGTCTTAGACGATATGATCAAGCTTCCTGCACTGTGCGCTTTCCATGAATTCAATCCTGCTATAAACGGTATCGATAGTGTCAACAGATATTGTCATTTTTTCCCCCACTCTGTGTATTTTGCATCAAGTGTGATCCGCAGTTAAGTGGCCTCCCATGCTCTCCTCGCCGCCGACTGGCATCATCTCGTGCGTGAAAGTGAAAGATTGTTGACTTGCAGGAGGGGAACCCGCATCCTCTCAAGAAGTTTCTAGAAGTCGCCCACCAGGGGAAAAGACCTAACAGCTGGTCGTGAAGTCCAGGCTTTCCCTAGAACTATGTTGAGAGGGTTTTTTTTGGGGGGGGTTGGTGGCAGGGTGGTGCGGGTGGGGGTTGGTGTCTGAGTCAGCCTGGGTGGGTTAATGGTCACGGACCATGTGGAATTTGCCCCTTCGGCAAAGGAAGTTCCTCTTAGGTCATCTACTGCAGCTCTGAGGACCTCCTGGTTCTGTGTGGAAAAACATGACCCGCTTCCTGAATCACTGGAACAACGTGTGTGTGTGTGTGTGTGTGTGTGTGTGTGTGTGTGTGTGTGTGTGTGTGTGTGTGTGTGTGTGTGTGTGTGTGTGTGTGTGTGTGTGTGTGTGTGTGTGTGTGTGTGTGTGTGTGTGTGTGTGTGTGTGTGTCTGTGTGTCTGTGTGTCTGTCTGTCTGTCTGTCTGTCTGTCTGTCTGTCTGTCTGTCTGTCTGTCTGTCTGTCTGTCTGTCTGTCTGTCTGTCTGTCTGTCTGTCTGTCTGTCTGTCTGTCTGTCTGTCTGTCTGTCTGTCTGTCTGTCTGTCTGTGTGTGTGTGTGTGTGTGTGTGTGTTTTGTCAAACACTTAATGTTATTTCCATCAAGAATATTTGAAGTATTACTTTTATTACAGGTGGCTATAACAGTACTTATAGTACAGTACAGCAGTAGTACACAAACCCACTGCCGGTGTTAACAGTCCTTTAAAACACTTGGTTGATTTGCTGGTTCGCAATTTGTACTCCTACTTTTTTCCCACGAAAAAAACATGTTTACTTCCATTTCTTGCGGACATGTTCCTGTCAACCTCACCACCGGAACATTGATTTGATGTCGTGTTGCCCGGCTGCTGGTGAGACAAATCAACATCATTTAATATCCTGTCGTCAAGTAGATAACTTGTCGCTGCAGCGTTTCCTCCGGGATCTCTCTTCAGTAGCAGGGGCAGTTTCCCCACAGACATTAGCGTGCATGCTAAGTGCTGGCTCCTACCAAAACGCAGGCACTGTTACGTTGATGCGTGGCGTATATTAAAATATATATATATATATATATATATATATATATATATATATATATATATATATATATCTTTTAGAAACCGATAAGCAGAAACGAATAGTAACTTTTTTTCTCAAAACACCTTTTTTTAATCTAGCGAAGTATACCAAACTCTTTACGTCGCCTTAACACAAGCGGCTGACTAAGAAACATTTCTATGAACCATCTGCTGCCCACTTTGAATACAGTTTTCAACACTTGACTCTGTGGGTACATTTAATTCATTTCTCAACAGTACTGAGGTTCAGTACCCAGCGCTGTGTCTGTGACACAAAACAGACTCTGACTTCACTGCAGCAGTGATACGTCAGAAGAGCACATAAGAGGATATCGCCTGTATGGGCAGGGTGGCAGGTCGCTTGCTGTCGGCCACCCCATTGCCGAGCAGTTGACTTCGAGCTGAAATAGCGCGGGGATGACATAACTTTGAGTCATCTGACAAAAGTTGTGGAGCACAGTGTGTCGTTTAATGTGACGTCTGTGAGGCAGGAAGTGTCCCAAGTGAGGGAAAACATTACTCACCGTGGCCATGAGAAGACGGCGCGTGGGGTTGTACGTGTGTCTGTAGGGTTTGTTTTTATCCTAGAAATATTGACATATAAAAGAAATAAACAGCTGATTTACTAACCAAAGACATTCCTGGAATGAGAACTGGCTCTATAATGCGATGTAGTGTTGTCTGATCGCGGGCTGAGACGCGTGGTGCTTCTTGCTCACATGCTCAGCTACATTAGTGGGGTGGCAGCCGTCGGGATTGGAGATTCATGCACGGGAGCAAAACATCCTGACTGATCAAGTCCAGACAGATTAGATGAGGATTTTTTGGTAGATTTACAGCTAGGGCACATACGTGACCCCTCTCTGTGTCTCATACTCACACTCCCGTTCCACATACCGTATCTCACATATTTCCGAACGTGGCTTTGATTACTTTGGAAATGAGGTCACCGAGGAGGAATGTTGCCACAAGTAGTAATTCAACAGAATAAACATGGATTGTAAGGGCAGCCCTCCGTGGGCATGTGGAGGCAATGTGTGGAAACGAGAGTCGTGTCGGGGCTCAGTGCGCTGGGTACCGTTTCATCTGCATTTCCCAGAAACAGCCACAAGTGGTTAGGCAAAGTGTTTTGCAGCAACACTTTTTTTTTTTGTGTGCATGTGTGTTCGAGACTTCGTTCAGAAGTGTTGTTACATGCAACGCCAAGCGCGGCATACTCTCGGCCCATTTTTGGAGGCAGGCTGTTTTGTAACTCGGCCTGGCTCGGCGATATGTCACATGCCATACTGAGTGGAAACAATTCCATTTATTTTATGAACGGCGTTTCTTCATCTCCTTTAAGGGAGTTCGTGGCTTTTCTTTGTAACAGAAGACTGAGGCACATGACAGTGAGCTCTTTCTTAGTGGAGGCTTTACAGCTGTGGCAGTTGCGTGCGTGCGTGTGTGTGTGTGTGTGTGTGTGTGTGTGTGTGTGCGTGTGTGTGTGCGTGTGCGTGTGTGTGTGCGCAAGCAGGTGATGAGAGCTCATTGTGTATTTAGCTCTGTAGGAGGGTCACCTGTTGATTTCTCACACAGCATAACCCCGATGAGAGCAAATGAGCAATCCGTTGGTCTTCACAACAGGACTTGTCACCGGTAAGCTTTAAAAAACAAAACAACAACATGTAAATACACAGAGAGGCAGGAGAAATTTGTAAATAATTCCTATAGCGCTTCTGTTTTTTCGTGAAAGCGTTCACAGTCACTGTGCTCGTGAATCATTCATCCAGTTGACAATATTCACATGCACGTATATATTAAAGAAAACGACTCGTGCACTGTATCCATCTAGAAACCGCAAGGACTGTGTGTGTATCTGTAGCCGGAAAACATCATTGTATTAGTCGTGGTTGTGATTTCTTTTTTAAGATTCAGCCCCAATAATAACATAACAATGATATTTTTAATAACGATAGCTCGCACGCATTGAGCACAGTTCCACAAAGTCAGTGTAACTTGTGCCTCCGATTCTCGTTTCCCACCACCACTTCCACCCTAACTTGACCCTTGTGCTGCTGCACTGCTCACTGTTCTCATACACAAATATCAGTTTTCATAGGATTTCTGTCTCCTTATTAAAAATGTATGTAACAGCTTACACCGTGTATAGATTGGGTACAGTATAATTCATGTTTAAGAGGGCTGGAGCTCATTTCCAACCGGAAGACAAAAAACCCTCTGTTCTTTCTGCACCAAAAACACTGGGTCGTGATGAGCAGCGTCGAATAACATGCACTGACCCGTTAAATGCGCAAATGCGAGTTCATCCTGTGTCCCTGTGTTGTTTTGAAAGGGCCACAACCCTGCTCTGATAGGAAAATTTTTTTAAAAAAGTGAACGTTTCAGAATAAAATGACCAACGAAAAAAAATGTGTCTTTACCTCCGTGAACATCAGTCTCTAACCAGATATAGATGTCATAAGTATCCGTCTGAATACAGTTCGTGTGACCAATCAAGTATGAATTCACCGGGCCGTGTGGTCTGTGTCTGTGCAGCACTGAGGCCACAGGGTTTGTAGTTTTCAGAGCTTACATAACTCATAACTGTGTGGTCAAGTTTCTGAGGTGTGTGTGAAAGTTGTCATGTTCTGGGACCAGTGGTCATTCTTGCTACTCAGAAGATTAGTTCTGACATTGCAAGTTCCCCCCCAGCCCCCCACTAGTGCCACCATCAGGCGAAAAAGGCCAGCTTCTCTTATAAGATATCTTATGTAGCAGAGCCCTCTGTGGAATTTGCTGATCACATTAATGCTTCCAAGGAAATAAACCCCTTTGATTATAATAACTCCAAAGACTTTTCCTCTAGCGCCGCATTAAATGCTAAGCCCTATATTGTTTGTGCCAACATGTAATGTGGGATATGACGAACATTGCGGCACAAAGGCTTTACCTTTTGTGTGAATGCACTGTCGGATACAATCCTGTCGGTTGGATGATTTGCTTGAATCTGGAGGAAAACCGCCGAGCAGCACACCAAAGGAATGTTCATGCTGAAGGGAGATCGACACTCCCACCCATCTGGGAAAACTCAAGGGACTAGCAGGTCATCGTTCTCGCTCTGAGCTAATGAGAAACTAATGACTGTCCTGGTTGGAAGAGCACTCTTAATCAGCAATAGCTGAACGTACGATACAAGACACGACGGGATCATTGTATATTTTTGTGGCAAATTCTACTCTGATTATTTATGTTGTACTTGTGTTTTACAGTGGATCTGATATTTAGGATTTTAGTAGAAACTAATAGGAGAAGAATTACTGTAACACAAAGGGTTTTACACATGTTTTTTTGGTCACGCTTCCAAAAGGAGCGTGACCAAAAAACACAATACTTCCTTATTCTTCAGTGAAAGAAGAGCTCTATCCCCGATGTCGGGATGTACAATGTTTATTATTCGGCAGGAGTGAACGTACGTCCTGTGCGGTGTAGTATACTGCATCTTTAACAGAAATTATAAGCTGCGAGGGGATCAGATGCATCCTCCTCTCTCTGCTGTGCGAAGTTGTTAGCTGCAGGCGAAGGTGTGAGCCAGAGAATGTTGCCCACCAGACATCAACAGATCTGAGATCAGATGAGATCGGCCGCTCCCAGCTCGCTGTCTTTCTCTGCAGCGCGCCGCAGGACAGAATAATACTAATGAATCCTGAAGCGTGTCACCACAAGTCAGAAAGTCAGAGACTAGAAAAAAGAGCAAAGAGTTTTAATAGTTTTTAAAATCAGTGACTAAAACCCAACAATTATTTCAATAAAATGTCCAAATTCTAAATATAAACTTAAATCCGATTAAACATCTGCAGTGAACGATAGTAAATGCTTTGTGTAATTGGTCATAAATACGTTTTGTTTATTGCAGAAGGCATGCCTCAATAAAGGGGAAAGAATTTTTTTTTATTTTCAAATACTGCACATTTATTCCAATAAATTGCAAACAGATTTGCTTTTCAAGTTTATATGCAATAATACATAACTGTATCAAGCCAGTGTATGCTAAATATGTAACCAAAAGTCTGTTTAAAGGATATATATTAGTGATAGAACTTTGGTTTCAATATATATCTTTCACCTGCGATATCCCCACTTGTTTTCAGGTCACTGCCCCTCAGAGAGTCAGACAGACACAGAGGGCGGCGGTTGTTTTTGGCTATTGTTCTGTTGTTCACACATCTGTCTGTTTCAGAATAACTGGCCACAGTATCAGGTCTCACATCTCCGAGTCATATACCAACAACTCTGGCTATGAGAAACTGACATGCTGCTTATTTTAGCGACCCACCCCCAGCACCTTCTAATCCAAACGTATGTACCCCTTTAACGAACGTGCTGCTGGTGCTCGTGTTGATCGTACACGGTGTACAGTGTGGATTTGTGTCTTTCTGAACCAATGCTATAATTTAAAGTGCTGACAGTGCGACACATTCAGAGGAGACATTGTTCACGCAACTTGGTTGAAAGAACACGGCGAACGGTTCTTTTAATACGTCTGTGCTTGTCGCTGATGCCCGAGCCCCGAGCGGCCTGCCAGGCAGCTGGTGGACATTTGGCACGTCGCACGCAAGCGGTGTCCAGAGGCCTGTGGGACACCTGCTGTCCATCAGTGGGAGGTGAGGCATGGAATGAGACAACCCCGACAACAGGTGACGGTAGAGCGCGACCCACTGTCCAACTGTGCAGATGACAATGGCCAAGTGTGACTCGAGCTCCCGGGTGTCCGCCCCCGGATTCAGGATGATAACGGATTGAAATCAGAGAGGCTGTTTGTTTCACGAAGCATCAGACACGCGAGTAGAATATTCGAGTGAGTCAGGGAGCCAGTGACGCAGTTATTGTGCGTGACTGTTGTGTTGCTCTCGCACTCGCAGCAACTGCGTGTGACTCTGTGTCCTCGGCGCCAGTTGGTGTTGGCAAAACCGATGTAGAATTTCAAATTGCCACACACCAGTGCACACACCAAGTCGACAGCTGCCAAAATGTGTGTCTGGTGTGTCTGGCCAAAATATTGTCCCCTCACTTGCCACCGTGCCTCTCTTGATGCTACTTAAAGCACGCAAAGCCCACGCCCGGCCACATCCACAAGACCTTTACTTTGTTGATATGCTGGCTAGTTGTTTTTTCTACCAGCGAGTCGCATCTAGAATTGACCCACCATTAATTGCCTACATCTCATCCAATCAAAAGCAGGGTACGGCTGGGCCCGATTGAAAAGTGACACAGGCTGCTCTCAGACATGCACTGACGTTCGGCCATTTTCAAAGAACTCTTCCTGCCAGCCCCCTCGTAAAAACCTTTCGGGGGAAAGAGTCCATGTGAGTGAATACAGCAGGAAAATCTCCGGAAAATCTCACAGCGTGCGAGCGGGCGTCGTGTCCGGCCTCCTGCATGTTTGACCCAGGTGCCAACCCCCTCGCCTGGGTGTTTCTGAAATGTTCCTGCGGCTGTGAACGCGTCTGACCCAAACTATTTTTCTGTGTTCATGTGTAAAAAAACAACAAAAAAAAAAGGCCAAAGTGGCACAACAAAGTACATTTAGTACAAAGTATCTTTCCTTTTTTCTCTGTACTGTGCCGTTTACTCCCCCGTGGCATTTTCTTTACATGGTGTGTTGTCATCAATGGGAGAAAACTCTCAGAGTTAACGTCACAAGCCTACTGTAACTGTACGTTTGTAGCTTGCCACTGGTCACCAGGCCAGCTGTGGGATTTTTTTCGGAATGCATTGATTTTGCCGTTTAAATGCTGACGCGACCCGACCCCGGATTTGCGGTTGAAGGTGAGAGTGAGAGAGATGAGAGATGTTTTTCTTGTAATATTACATCCATTTGTATTTACCTTCTTCCAAGAAATTGCAGCTCATATTCACGCAAAATGACTTTACCGGATGCCGGAATACTGGAGGGCCCATCGGACAGAAGAGAAGATGTTCCCATTTGGTCTAATTTATGAGCGGCTGCTTGCTAAACTAATAGATTTTCTGCTGCTCCTGCTTTAGGAGTGCCAGCCTAAAAGCACACAGCAGTAATGCTGCTGTGTATCTGACATGATGCCAGCGCGCGACCCCATTTCCTTTGACATACTACCGTTCTGCAGCAGTGAACGCTGACGCAGAAACTGGCGCTCAGCAGTTGTGCCGAAGGAGGTTGTGTAGGAGATGAACACTTCCCCACAAGTACTGTGCGGTTAAATCTCTTAAGAGGTGTTTGGGAAACAAATTGATCATTTCAAAGTAGCTGGGAGTGGAAAATTATTTGTAATGGAGAAATGTGCCAATAATAGGCATTTCTGTGGTTTTCTGTGTCATAATAACGATTCATCTTCTCGGATCTTTTTTTGCGTTTTCCAGTGCTGATCAGCCTCTTATTATTTATTCAGTCATAAGGTTTTCCTGACAACCACACAGACGATAGACTGAGCCACACTCCACTGAGTGACTTGGTCACAGTAGTTTCTCTGTCCACGCAGCCTCTGCAGCAGCTGGTGTCCTCTCGCACTGAGCCGCCACAATAGCGCTTTGTTGACGTGAGCGCGTGCAGGGCTACGTCTGCACAGAGGCAAGAAGAACTGGACAAAGCCGACAATGAAACGAATGCAAACGCTCACACTGAGATGACGGGTCACATCAAGGCTCGGTTCTCAATATGTAACAATATACCTAATGTTTAAAGCTACCGTGTGTAATATTTAGAAGAACTTATTGACAACTATGTGTTCATATATGTACAATCACCTGCAACAAAGAACCAATGTTTTTTTCGTCAACTTTGAATGAGTGGAATATAGTTACACGAGGTGGACCCGACCTCCGTGTGAGTCGCCATGTTTGCCACGTCGTGTTGAATGCGGTTGTTGCACAAAACGGTCCAGAATACGCGGCATTCGCTGTAAATTTTCAGCGCTGCCAGAAAACTGGAAATGGAATCAGCGGTGCGCCACCATAAAGTGTCCCCCGTCGGTTGTTCGGTTGGTTGCGGTTTGCCGCCAGAATTACAAAAGAAATGACACGCTGGGGCTTTAAATGTTGGCATGGGGATGAGCTTTCTCGGTCAACGTTAGAAGCTGCAGGTACGGCTATCTGTCTTTTGCTGCATCTGGTTAGTGTTACAATCTTCACTCCTTTACTGCATCAACCTCACCGCTACATTACTAACTGCCAGTGCCTCGTTTCATTAATCCTAAATTGTTTAGATTTTGACACAGCGTCACATGGGCCTCGGTTTTCGGGCCATCGATGAAGACTCACCAGAGCAAAATGCAGTCAGGGGGAATCACTGTGTTTTTATTAGAGAGTAACTCTTATCAAAATAAGTCTTTATTCACTGTCTGTCCGAGCAAAACAAGGAGGGGCCCCAAAAAAAGAGCGTCATTGATAACCCACAGTGCCGGGGCTTAGAGCAGGCTTAATGTCCGGCAAGGTGACGTCACATGATCACTGAGAACAATAAGAGCTGTTCACACAGTTCTCCATCTTTGTTTTGTTCTGTTTAATCAGTTTGTGGGTGTCTGAAGTATTTACACAGGTCTCCACTTACAAAATGCGCTTATGAAATGGAGATAAAGAAAAAGTTTGTGGTCTGACCACTACAGAGCAAACAGGCGGCTTTAAGCCCAGTGATCTGGTGGGAGGGAAAAAGGGCCTTTAAATGGCACCACTTTGATTCTGCGCCTTTGAGCGGGTTCAAAAGTGTTCAGAGTCCAGCACACATTGATATTTGCCCGAGCGATTGAAGTCTTAATGCCACAGAGGTTAGAGGAGAGCAGGGGGCTTGACTGCGCCGGGAGATCGCCTACTTGGTGGGGCATTTATCCTCTCCTTTATTCTCTGCATGAGTGCTATCCCCAATTCTACAGCCGTTTGTGTCCAGCATAGTTGTGATCAATGCAAGTATGATTTAATTATGTTTGATTGATGCCCACAGGTGAATACATCGGCAACGTTCACTACAATCTTCCAGGGGCACCTGCATTGAAAAACTAATATAAGTACTGTGCTGCGGGTCAAACCAGTGAATGGCATCGCAAAATCTAATTTACAATGACATTTACTTGAGCTGAAATGATAAGACGAACAACCTTTTAGCTTTAATCGAATCTGAATTGTTTGGATTAGTAAAGATAGTTAGTTAACTTTCAGTCTCTTTTCAAGCCAAAATAATATGAACTAGAATTGCACTGAGTACTTCCGCCAGGCCCAACAGTCCCCTTATGAAACCACATTTAAATCCGCTAGATCTGGATTGTTATTTGGATCTGCACCAAACTGCACAGTGCTCACTGATGTCAGTCCCCTAAATATGCCATATTTTATTTAATGAAGAACCATGTATGATTATAACGCAATGTTAAAGAAAGTGATTATTAAAAAAAAAAAAAAATCCTGGATCCATGCTTTCATCAAGTTTCTTTGTAATCCATTGTGTAGTTTTTGCGAAAATCCTGCTGACAAGCAAATCAACTGTCAAACAAACGGACAGGGGTGAAAACATAAGCTCCGTGGCAGAGTGTTCTCACTTTTAAAGATGTCAGAATCAGTTATTTACTCACAGCCCGTGTTGTCCAGTAAAATATTTCACATAACCTCATATAATAATGGATAATGTCTTGTCACACAAAATGTGACAAAATCAAGAAAAATGTACGATCAGCTGTTAGCATATGATAAGATTGATTGATTGATTGGTGAGAAGCAGAGGTCTTTTTGCTTTTCATGCAAAATATACTAAAAAAGGGTGAATGAGCAGCAATTGCTAATGCGGTGGTATTCAATATAATGTACTGCAATACAATGTTTTTGCGAGGGTACAATATTTTGAAAAGTTGACCTCACGCAAAAAAATATATTTTCTAATATGCATAAATATTTGTTAATATAATTTGAATTGCGTTGAACGTTATTAGGGGGATTTATCGTCGGATTTACTGATCTGCTGCCATTCGAGGACAGGGCGATAAACAAAGGGACGGGCTATTGATCTGCCGTGCATTAGGAGGAGGAGAGCTCGTCAGAGTGATGTGCACAGGCTCATTTCATTCGGCAACAGGCCAAGGTTCAACGCTGCACCCCGGCTGCCTTGTGTGACTGTAGATATCCAACGCAGGTCTTGTTACTGTGGACGTTGAGTGTGCAACGTGGTCGTTAATCCTCACAGCAGCGGTAAAAGAGTTTTGAAAATGAAAATGAAAATCGAAAACCTTCTGTTATTTTCAAGTGACTGTGCAGCGACGCGCTCTGTCCTGAAGCGCTCCCAGCCTTAGCAGAACGCTCCCCGGTGGCCCTTTAAGGCACTGGACACATTGTGCGCACTCTTTCTCTCCATGTGTGTTAGGTATTGAATAAGGGACCTTTCTGGTTTGTATGAGCTCATGGGAAAAGTGGGTGTTTCCACAGGAAGTTAATGCCTCTCCGTCCCCCCCTCTTTTTCTCTCGCCCTCCCTCTCCGCGGAGCCGACAGTCTCCCTCCCCCTCGAACCTTTCAGGTCCGTCTTATTCTTTCCACCATTTCTCACTTGAAGAACTCTCGAGCACTCATCCAAACAATGCACCTCGCACAAATTCCTGCGTCTCTGTGTGTGAAGTCCTGCGAGGCATGAGAAGAGAGGTGATGACGGAGGAGGACGCACAGTGTAAAGATGTTAAGGGATGGGTCGTCACTTCCATGCGTTTAAAGTCGAACCCTCATGGTTGCTGTTTGTTTAGTCCAATCACCAGTCACGCTCATGCATTGATCATCTCAGATTTTTCCTTTCTTAGGTCAGACTTAGGCAACCATACAACAGTAGCTCTCAGCAGACTGAGAATTTAGTTTAAGAAATGTGAATGTAGGCACCTGTCATGAAATTATATCAATATCAGGTAAACTTCTGTGGAAAAACTTTCATGTAGTATTTATGTCATTAGACTTTTTTTTCCACACTTGAATAACAAGTAATTCATCTGCACAGCCACTGAATATCCCGTACACTTCCATGTCCTTACAAACATTCTTATTATTTAAAAAAAAAAGAAGCATTTTAGCATCTGTGATGTATTCATATGCTTGTACAATTTATGGGTTGATCTTGTCATGTTATGATTATGTCAGGAATGGGTCCTCACTATGCGTCACATTCTGCCACCGTCTGAGGTTGCAACTTGGACAGACTCAACACTGTCTGGCATGGAGTTTGAAATTGTCGAACTTTTGCTCCGGTCCACTGATCAAGTGTTACAAATGGCTTGTTTCACCTGTCACCAGTCACCTGTTTCCCCCCCGGCCCGGCGTCCTCAGCGTGGCCAGTTTCTTGGTGCTGATGTCTCTTGTCTATAGCCGCGTTTCCACCAAAAGCACTATTAGTTCCCGGAACTACTCTTCCAGGAACTAAAAGGATCCTGTGGCCCATTGTTGTCTGCGTTTCCACCGCGGCCTGAAGTCCTGGGAAGCGAATGCAAATCAGGCCGACAACATATTTTTCGTTTCGCGTCACCATTTCGAACTCCCACTGGATTATCGACCTCGGCCTCGTCGTCGCTCCATCTATCGTGGCTTCTCTTCTGCGTGTCCATGACGAAGCGCGGTGGGAAAACAAAACAGAAATAAAATGCGGCGAGTACTCGACCAATCACAATGCTTGAGCACTGTAGCCCCGCCCCCCATAGTTCCTGAACCTTCGGTTAGTACTACCTCCCGAGCAGCGTCTCTTTCGAGGGTAAATAAATCACCCGGGAACTAAATTTAGACCCTGGTTCCTCCTTTAGTTCCTAGTTCCTGGGTATAGTTCCTACGGTGGAAACGCGGCTGAAGAAGCAATTTGTGTTGCTCTGTCAGCAGAACTAACAGCAAGGGCCTGTTTGGTGAAGCCGAAGCTGAACATGCACTGTAAGCCAAATATGCTGTATTCTCAAGTGGGCTCACTCTGACATTTTTCAGAAATTTTCACCGTCCGGACGCGGCTTTAGACAGACGCCATCAGAAGCCAGTGAGGGCAGCGTCCTACCACTGACCTGCGTTGGCGCATTTAAAAAAGTTGCATCATTGAAAAATGTTCCCCACAGTGACAAACACAATGACTCTCTCGTCAATTTTTTCCATGAACAAAGCTCACGGATTAGAATTTAGCACGAGTCCTAAGAACTGCGCATGAAACTGTTGTTGCTGCACCTTCGGTTTATTTCTCAAAATGAATGAAACTAAGCTCAGCTCATTTTCCCTCCCACTCCTCCACCCAGAGCTATTTCTCTTTTGTTAGTTCACAAAATGTGTAGTGAAAAGGCTCGATGTGTCTGAGGTCTCCCGCAATTCAAAAGTAGGCCTCAGATTTTAACTTTCGCTGGGGGAAAACGTTGGCGGTTCATGGTGGCGTGTTGGTGTTGGTGATTGAGGAGGTTGGGAATATTTTAAATATGCAGATGCTGACAGATAATTTTTTTCTCGGAATAACACACTTTAATGGCATTCAATAGCCACGGCTAATGACTTCCAAGTCGAGGTCTGTGAATTCTCATTGGGCATTGGACCAGATGCATGAGCCAATTAACTCCTCACTGCATTGATGAGTGTTTGTTTTAGCTCAGCACTGTCTCTCATTATGATAATGTAGGAGGCAGGTTCACCGTTTCCCCTCAGCTGTGTAGGTACAAGCGTGTTTTTCTTAATTGTCACGGGGGTTGTTTTTTTTTCCGTGTGCGTGTGAAAAATCTCAGTTTCGTCTGCATTGTTGCTGAATCTGTGGTTTTGTCCCCAGCGCAGTGAAGGACGCTATATATTTGTTTACAGTCAAAGATGCGGCTCCAACCAAACAAGTAGGATAACTGACACAGATGGAAAAGGGGTCTATATTTAGCGTTTGCGAGGCTGTTTGTGTGTAGAGGAAGTGGCTGCATAGTGCAAGCACGATGTTCATTACACGCCTACACATATCAACCATTCTCGCTTTCCTTGAGGCTGGCAGCCAGCAGTTGTAAGGGAGCGGTTTCGTTGCTTTTACGTTTAGGCTGAAAATGAAACCCGAACAGTTGCTTGAATAAAATTGTCTGTATTAATTCAAATTGTGAAATTCTGATGTCATCAATTAATTAGTTTGATGACATCAACTTGAACTTTGTGACGGTAACGAAGTGTGTCCATTTTTGCAATTTTTTGGGACATTTTATAGACTAAATGATTAACTGATTCATCTGAAATAGAAAGACATTATTTGATTATGACAAAATCATTATTTGCAGGCCTGATTCCTCGACTTTGTGCGGTAATTTGAGCCTGGCACAAAAAGCTGTGCTGCACTTGAGAAAAATCACCCACCGTCCGTGTGTGTGCACGGTGAAATGTTTTCCTGGTTTGAGCGTGCATGTGCCTGTGTGTGTGTGTGGGTGGAGGGCTGGGGCGTATTGCTGGAATGCCGGAGGGGAGCTGAGTGACGGGTCTGGACACGGAACACGTCGTCTGTGACATCACCGGCACCCGAGGGCTCGGCCCGGGCCAGCTGCCTGCTGCAGAGGTGGAGTTTCCGTCCCGCGGAGCGGACCGGGGCCTGAGTGTGGCCCGGCCCACCTTTCAAACCAACATCAACTGCACTGCAACTTGGTTCTGCTGGGCTTTTTTGGGATTTTTACTCTCATTGTTTTTATTTTGTTCTTATTGCGTTGTGTTGTTTTTAAAGGAGCTGACAATTTTGCTTCAGCACCAACTGTACTGATAGTCTTCGTTGTAAATTTGAGACGTCCTGGTTTGATAATCCAATTGAAATTAACTTGACGGCTGCTCGACGGAGACAGCAACACAGGGATGTCAATAATCGTGGTTTTACAGCCCACACCTGTACGCACCCACAACGGCGGTCATGTCAGAACTGGCCCAATGACTGCTTCAGTGAAGCTTGCGTTGTTCTTGACTTTTTTAAGCATCATTCCTTGCTCCGTGCAAGGTACAAGTTGTGATACAGCAGGCTGACTCTGTTTAAATAGTCACTGTGCCCAGCTCCGTGAATCTGCTGCAGAACACCTCTGTCGTAAATGCCTCAGTAATTTGTTTTTGCAGTCGGCCATTTCATCTGATTGGATGTCAATGTTTTAAGATTTAACGCACACAGGCTACTGTGCGACACGTGTGTGTGTGTGTGTGTGTGTGTGTGTGTGTTTGTATGTTAAGTCCAAACTATGCTCACACACTAAGAACCGCTGACCCCAGTGCCCCCGTCTCCTTGTGACAGCTGTCAAATGTTTCTCGGAAATTTGTCCGGGAATTCGTCAGTTGCCTCCTCACGTACCTGTGAAATGGTCTGGCAGAAAACATCGAGCACGCTGACGTGGCAGTTTGTCTTAGCGCCGAATTGTTTGAATGCCATTTGATTTCATTTGCCCCATGATAACAGTACGACGCAACAATAAATTACTTTAATCATTTTTTATAGCTTCTATGGTGAAAATCTGATTTTTTTTTCTTTGTTCATTGAATATCATAATAAACTAAATATCTTTTAATTTTACGAAAACAAGACATGAGGATATCACTTTGGGCTCTGAGGAAAAATTTCACCTTTTTTCCCCTCACATTTTATAGACTCAAAGAGGGGACGATTTTGATTAATTACAAAAAATGAAATGGCGGAATAACTGACAATAAGGAAAAAAAACATAGTTTCAAAAACAACAAAGGAACCATACAAAAATAAAATGGTATGAAATTGGTCAAGGAATTAAAAAAAGAAATATCTGGTCAAAGAATTGTAAAAGAAAAAAACACAACAGAATTTTAGGACGAGTTTCTCATAATTGACACATTTTGGCTGGTGGTACTTATGTTAGACAGATGGAACGTATTAGTAACTTTTGGGTTAAACTTCTCCTCAGAACTCTGGCTCGTCCCGACTCATACGGGCGGATTCATTCTGTTTTAGGAGCCTGTTTCATCTGATGAAGTCTTTGACCAAAAAAAGGATTTATAGGTCATATTACCGGCCATGACTCAGGCTGGCTTATGTCACGTAGTTATCGGAAGTCCTCTTGAGTCACGATGCACTCCCCTCACCTAGCCCGTCGCTCCGTCGCTGCCCAACTACAGTCCCTGTTAGTGCTGGCTCTGGTGCTGCTGGCACTGCAGAACATCCTCATCTATCATGGGAAACGGCTCCGGGAGAGAACCGCCTCAGCCAGAACAGGGTGCAGCAGCAGCAGGGAAGGTATAACCAGAGGAGTGCGGCGCTTTATGCTGCTGCCCGAGGTTGACAGAATAGGAATAAGAGGTTGACGGGAAGCCGGGGGTCACGTGCTGAGGCGATGCCTGGGAGAGTGGCAGCGGTGTTGGGAGGGACAAGAAACACAAGCAGCTTTTTTTTCTTCTTTTCTCCCTCTCTCTCTCGCTCCCTTTCTCTTTCTGTCTCCGTCTGGTCGTCTGACGGCACACTGGCAGCGCGGTGCAGTGAAGCACGTTCTTGGATGCACAGTAATGCTGATGAATTATTTAACAGTGGGCGAGTGGATGTGACACAGGCCACCATGCTCGCGTGCTGCAAAAAAAAGCGACAGGGAGAGTGTGAGGGAGAGATTCACCTGCATCTCCCGCAACAACAGGGAGCTGCCGGTGGGACACAGTATTTGTATGCAGAGGATGTACGAGAGTACAATTATGAACTCACACATACCAAGTAGAGCTCGACTATCAGTGGACTCTTGGAGCCTTCACTGATATTGATATTTGAGGGTAAAGTGAAAATATCGGACGATGATACGTCAGCCAATGACGTTGACATAAATAAATGACATTAATTAGGTTATTGGTTTATTGCTTCAAGATATACCAATTACTGAGCAAGGCTTTTATCAGCCAGTGCCTTCTGCAAGACAATATGATTAAAAACTGCAATAATTAGTTGGTTTGATTGATTAGTTGATAAACAGAAAATTGCCTAATTGTTTTAATACATTTTCAAACAAAACGGCTCAAACTTAAGCTGGTTCACCCTCTTAAATGTGTTTCATGGTGGTTGTTGCTATTTTTCTTTGCCATATATGATTGCAAACTGAATAGGATTTTGAACTGGCGGTCAAATAAAACAAGCAATTTGAATACATCACGTTGGACTGGGGAAAAAATTTGAACCTGCATTTGAATGATTCATTGAATAATCAGGACAATAATGACTGAATAGTACTGAAAATAATCACTAGTTAATTGAGCTGAAATACAAACTGATAAGCGAAAAGCTGTAAGCTGTGTCGGTCAATAACATTGGTCGCACAGATCAGTGATTCACCGGCCTGTTTTCTTCTATCTGTATCAGTATTACTCCCTGTGTCAGAGATGTGATGCTGAGTGCACACAATGCAAGTCGTCTCTCGCCTCCTTCGGCTGCCAAATAACCGCAAAATAGACAGTACGCCGCCTGTCGTCGTGTAAAAAAATCTTCACACGCGAGCAACGCGCCCGTACCGGTAAGAGTTTAATTTGGCCTGTTGTTGGAACAACGGGGAGTCTGGTCTGCATTTTATGTTCTTGTGTTTGCTCTGTGTTTTAGGGTGTCGGTTCCACATTCCCCGAGCACTCCCCTCAGCTGTCACCACTTAACTAGTCCCTGAGGAGAGCGGGAACTACAAAACATGGGAAAAATGTAAAAAATGCATGATTCCTCCTCCTCCTCCCCCCCCCCCCCCCCCCCCCCCCCCCTGGCCCCACCCTTCCAGTGTAGGTTACTAGGAGACCAGATATTGGCTTTGGGAATCAAAGCTTGCAGGAGTGAGCGGCGTGTGTCTGCTGCAACTGAGGAGAGGTTGTGTAAATGTGTTGTTAGAGCGAACACCAGCCCGCTGTCTGAAGTTAAGCAGCAGTAGTTGTTGTGTCGTGTGGGGGAATATTTACTTCACGCTTTTGGAGCGAGCGTCTGCAGGCGGTGTGTTCGCCTCCTGTCTGCAGGATATCGGTAAAGGTTGTGGTCACTATGGCCTGTCTGTGCTGTTCTAACCCAAAACACAAGGCCACTGTGGCGTTGTTTGTCGTTTTGTGCAGGATTTCACTATGAACGGTCAAGTATGCAAAATAAAGTCTACGCGGAGCAAATAGATTAAAACGTACGAGACTATCGCTGATGGACACCATTCTTCTGCCATGCAATGCAAAAAAAAAAAGGGAAAAAAGCTGCTTATTGCTGCAGAAACTTGAATAGTTTATGGACATTAATCGGCTTTGAAAGGAAAACAAAGTGTCGCTCTTTTACTTGGTGTGATTGCCTTTGCATGGCGCAGGTATATTGCTTCATTTGGGTAATATCTTCATGTTTGAACGCACTTATTGTAAGACGCCTTGGACAAAAGTGCCAGCTTAATGAATGGAATGTAATGTAATTTCCTGTTGCAATAAAAAACGATCAGTACGAAGTGAATACTGTATACGGTTAATACATAATCACAGAGCCCAGACGTACTCACGGTTCTTCCCCCTCTCTCTCCCTCTCTTTTGTCCTGCTCCTTCTCTCCTGCAGTCCTACTTCGTCACTGACTATGATCCCACGATCGAAGACTCCTACACAAAGCAGTGTGTGATTGACGAAAGGGCGGCCAGGCTTGACAGTAAGTGCACTCTGCTGAACAAACACTACACACACACACACACTCACACAAACACACAGGCCGTTTGTATGTTTCTGCTGCACTATATTGAAGAACCGACCGCAAAAAAAGTCCATTTTGCAGCAAGTTATTCTTGTGTGTGTGTGTGTGTGTGTGTGTGTGTGTGTGTGTGTGTGTGTGTGTGTGTGTGTGTGTGTGTGTGTGTGTGTGTGTGTGTGTGTGTGTGTGTGTGTGTGTGTGTGTGTGTGTGTGTGTGTGTGTGTGTGTGTGTGTGTGTGTGTGTGTGTGTGTGTGTGTGTGTGTTTGTGTGCGTGTGCGTGCGCGTGTGCACGCGATCACGCTCTCTAGTCCTCGACACGGCCGGACAGGAAGAGTTTGGAGCCATGAGAGAACAATACATGAGGACAGGGGAGGGCTTCCTGCTCGTCTTCTCCGTCACTGACAGGGGAAGGTGAGTGACAATTCCCCGTCATGTGCAAACTCGCCTCACACAACACACTCGTCTTTTCTCTCTCTCTCTCTTTTCTGTTAGCACATCTCTGTTTACTGTTCACAGTGACACGATCTCATTCTCCCCCTCCTCTTCCTCGCACTCTACCCTAACCATATATCTTGCTCCGATACTCTCACTCGTCACCCCTTTCTACTTCCGGACTTGTTCTTGTTTTCATTTTCTTTTCGTCGCCCTCAACACCTCCTCCCTCATCCTGCTCTCTTGCAGCCACTCATCTGTGTACCATAGCTTTCTATTTAAAGCCCATATGCTTTAATGATGCAGACTTTCTCATTTCAGTATGTGTCGGGCTGAATTTTAAGGAAATGTGCATAAAACCCAACTGTTTTCCAGTGAATCATTCTGTGTATAAAGATAATCATCTAGATCTTAAGACCATAAATCGTCTAAAAAAAAAAAAGGCCTGGGGATTACAACTTTAATGGGAAATAAAGGGACCAAAGTAGATGATAAGAAGGAGGGGAAAAAAGTTAAAGTTACTTTGCTTATACTATCAGGGCTTAAGTCACCTTTAAGATTTTTTCCACATTGCACTGTATTGTATTCTCCATGCAGTCAGTCTGTCACACCCCATCCTCTCAGTCTTTGTGTCCCTGCCCAGCAGTGCAGTGAGCGGAGGTCCCCTGCCCCCACCCAAAGCCCCCTCCCAATGTTTATATTGTAAACAGTCTTTCCTTCCTCCATTTATATTAGTCAAGTCTTTCCAGATTTACTATGTGCTCAGCAAGCGGTCTGCGGGCCAGTGGCTGGAATGCCGTTCCTGGGCTTGTGGTCTCATTGTGCCTCTTTTTTTTTCTCCCAGCGGATTGACATTTTTTTAACTTGGTTTTGCATTGGGGGGGTATGCACATGGCATTTATATTATAGTAGGACAATGGTCAGATCAGTGCACTGGTCCGGGGGGCAGAGAAAGACTTTGTATGTTCCTGTAATAGTGTGGCTGACTTTTCCCTCTTTGCTCTCATGTTCAACCCTTCGGTCTTAATTCACAGTTATGACACCATCTTCAGAGTTATTGATGTGTTTGTGTGGATGGGTGGGAGGTCGACACATGTACATGTATTTGCACAACCGCTTTTGTAAAAAACATGCAATATGTTTCACAGCTTTGAAGAAATCTACAAATTCCAAAGACAAATTCTCCGAGTCAAAGACCGAGATGAGTTCCCGATGATCCTTGTAGGAAACAAAGCAGATCTGGAACCACAGAGACAAGTAAGTACAACAAATGACCCAGTGACTGACAACATATGTTACCCTGTTGGATCATCCGAGGAGATTATATCAACCAGCATGGAGGATTCACAATTTGCATACTGCAAAGATAAAGCAAGCGCTGCAGCTGCAGCTAGATGCTAAGACACGACAGGATGTGAGGGAAAGAATAAAAGAAGAAGAAGTCGGGAGGAAGGATGGATGGAGAGAAGAGGCGGTGTGACAAAATTATGCATTTTCTGGCTTTTGGTGTGTTGTCACTCGTCACTTCCTTCAGTGAGTTAACAGCGCCCCCTATTGGAGGAAAGGAACGTTACAAGCTCATACAGTTAAAATGGGATTTATCTTCTGAAATTAGCTTTTAGCAAATATGTGATGATTTATTATTTATTCTTCTCCCCTTTTTCTATTCTTTTCATTATTAAGCCTCATAAGCCTGTAGATGCCATAAACATTACATTGGACAACATTGTATTGTTGCGTTTACCACTGTTGCTTGCTCTGTGGGTGTTTTATGTGGTATGTTGTTGCAATATATGTGTATGATATGCACCGACGCTTCTACACAAATTAATTTCCTAACGTATAAATACAATTATTTGAATTTAGTTTAATAATTGTGATAATACTGTAGGTAACAGTAACTAAGTGCGTAATGAGTTTCTATTATACGGGCAGCCTAATAATAGAAGTTTAAATTATTCAATCTAAACAAATGATAGCTGAATGGGTCAAACCAGACAGAGCAATATAACAACCAACCTATCAAATATTGGTCAGTATTTTCACGTTTTGTATCCTTTGAGGCCATAAATAGCCAAGCATTGGACATATTGTAATTCATTTTGCATTATTTAGTCCCAGATTATATGCACAGCTGTGTCACAGAGATCGGAGGAGGCAGATTTCTCAAGTGTAATGTAAGTTTACACTTGAGAAATCACAAAACAAATTTTAATTGAACACCGTACATGTTTGCAAAACTACTTTTTGGTGTTGATCACTATGTAATTATAAGAGGAGTTCCATAGGGTTGTAAAAAGATGGCGGATGATAAGGTCCAGGGGAAAGTCTATCAATGAGCTGAGATCAAAATCCAAAAGGGGCCATAGGTCCGGCTGCCGTCGTCTTTTGTGTTTACGTGGTCACAAATGTAATTAGTCGAGGGAGCCCTTCAGCTCACGCCGGCATTTCATCAACACACGGTTTGTTTTAAGTGATTGTGGAACATGCTTTCACACGTACCAGACCTCGGCTGAGTTTCGGCCCATCGTCATCATTATCCTCGTCTTCCCTCTCCCTCAGGTAACCCAGGAAGAGGGCCAGCAGCTGGCCAGACAGCTGAAGGTCACATACATGGAGGCTTCAGCCAAAATCCGCATGAACGTAGACCAAGCTTTCCACGAGCTGGTTAGGGTAATCAGGTAGGTGGTTCGTCATGTTGGTCCGTCGGTGACTCAGATTTAAAGTGGCTGTATTTATATATAACGGTTCCTAAAGAGACAAATGTTCAGATACTGTGATGAACTCAGAATACAGTGACACACGTTGCTGTACCATTAAATATTCATGACTCGCTGGTCTGGGGTTTGAGTCCAAAATTCAGCCATGGACCTTCTTTTGCATGTCATTCCCCATTTCCGTCTCTCCTCTTAATCTCTCTACTGTCAGATTGCCCTAAAGGTGATGAAGAAAATCTAAATAGGCAGCAATCATAATTCACGTTTTGAATCTTTGGACATTATTTATTTAGAGTTTAACACAAAATGTCTTCTGACCTGCTTCATCGAGACTGCGTGGGTTGTGACGCAGTCGACCTCTTCCACTCAGGTCAGAGGAGTTTTAAGGGGCAAAGTGCAATAGATTCAAATTTTCTTTTGTACCTAGTGCAATACCTAGGTACCTTTTTAATAATTCACCTTCATCTTTTTACAAAAACACACTATAGCGCTATAAAATTTGCATCCAATCCACATTCATCTTTAAAAAAAGACTAAAAACAATGAAGGTGGTTGTGCCTTCACAAAAACCCACTCTTATGTGTTATGTGCTTTCTGTTGTGGTTTGTTATAATCTGTGCTGTGCCGCAAGCCAAATTTCCCCTGGCGGGACAATAAAGTGCTGAACTGAACAGATCTGGTTTCATCAGATGTGATTAACTGCCATCACATTTTGATGCAAGTATTTCTAAATTCCGATTGGTACGTGGCAGTATGTGATGTCACTGTTGTCCTCGAGCGCCTGGCTCACTTCGAACCAGTGAGAAGAGCTCAGGTGAAACGGCACAGACATATATCTAAATATAAAACAAAAGAACTGTTCCGAATTTGGTTGACTACGCAACGCATTTTTAGGGATGTTTAAAAAAAAAAAAAAAAAAAAATTCCGTTTATCTCCTCCGTTGGTAAAAACAATTCACATTCCTGATGGTTTTCGCTCTCTCCCAACTCCCAGGAAATTCCAAGAACAGGAATGTCCACCGTCGCCAGAACCCACAAGGAAAGAGAAAGACAAGAGCGGCTGCCACTGTGTGATCGTCTGAGTCGGCCTTATCACTGTATCTCATGCAGCTACTCTCGACCACCCCACCCACTCTGCCTGACATCACATCCCAAGTGGATGACCGCTGCCTTCTCCACGTGCATGACTCCAGACAGCCTTTTCTGAGATACTTTGACCAGGAACCGCTGTCCCCAGGACATCACTATGGACAACTGGCAATGCCAAATTCTAACACCACTCTACCTTCAGCCGTAATCTAATCCACACGAGAGAGTCCCAACACTAAACATTGCCTTCTAAATCAGCCTGACAAATTAACGTTTTGTACTCTGAAGGACTTCTCTTGCCTTGTAGTGACATTTGTACCTGCTACCGAGATTGAATGAAAATGATATATCTAGAATGTTAATGACTTTCTTTAGTTTCCAGTGTCTGATCAGAGCAGAGAGATTATCTTATGAAGCTTTGTGTATGTTGTGCCATATCCACCCTTACTCCCATGTGCTAATCTGCTACTGTACATAAGTGACATTTGTTGTGATTTTCAAAGTGTATTTCTAATGACCTATTAAATCACCACAGTACAGTGTGTGAGGTTGAGTTTGGTTTTACACATATGAAAGTGAATATATAAGTATGTATATAAATATAATACCTAGACAGCCCTTAAAGCTACAATGATAGAACGTTCTACCATTCTGCTGTGGATTCTTGACTTTGTCTGTGGTCTCTGCTTGCGTCTCAGTTGCCAAATACGGAGTGTCTACTGTAACAGATTTTTCTTTTCAAGTCTTATAGATTGAATGGTTTTTATCCTGGGCCTTCTCCTCAGTGCGCCGACAGAAGCAACTTTGTCTGAAGTTCTCTCCCAGAAGGTGGCGATTCAGTCGAAATTGGGCATCGTAGGTTGTTTCTGATTTCTAACAAGCAGGAGAGACTAAAGTACCGGGAGCACATTTGTGGCGACTTTGGAAACTAACACGATCTCAGATCAAAAAACACTGAACGCTGTTTGCTCGATATTCATCTTCTGACAAGTAATGTTAACAAACGCCATTTGCTGCAAACCCGAGAAGCTTTCGGAGCTCAGTTTAGTTCAGATCATTCCAATGTAATGCATCATTTCTGTCAAACATTTAGTCGACAATATCACTGTTCTATCATTCCAATAACACAGTGGCAATGTATTTCTTTTTTGTTTTTGTCCTTGAATCATTCTGTTAAACAACCCTTTTTACCCTGTGGTAAAAAAAACAAACATCCAGGACAATTGGAAGCACGAGATGCACATCATTAGAAAAAGAGAAAGGAAAAAACGACCCGTCTCCAATGGGACATGAACTCATCAGACCTGCCACCTGTGGATCTGTCATCACCACAGGCACAAAATACTCTTCCCCCTTTTCCACCTGAATACTTCAGTCCGGGCAAACAAATCAAGTACTGCAGTTTGTTTTTCTTATCATTGTCTTGTAATATAACCAACAAGAAAATCAGATGATAGAAGTAATGGACTTGATTAAATGTTTCTACTCTACTTTTATACATTATTTTCTTAACAAACTAGTTAACGAGTATTTTTATATGTTTATAAGTGAATACATGTTCACAGCCCAGCTGTGCATAAATGTAAAGAGGAATATTTCATTCTCTTATTTTGAACTTAAGATGACGGTCGGCCCAAATTTACAAAATTAGATCTTTTCACCCAAATGCGACCAAGAATGTGTTTTTCTCATCGTGGCTTAGTAATGGATTATTAATATTTATATTGGGGTGTTGACCGCCATCTCCGAGTGTAACATGCCAGATCAGGTGGGAGACAGTTTTAGAAACGATTCTGGTCTTTACACGGGAGCTTTAAAACCACACAAATGAATTATTATAATCACTAAGAGTTGAAATACCCACTTCCCATCACATTGCAAATCCTAGTGTACATCCAAATCATATTGTTTTTTTTAAATTCTTTTTCTTCCTTAACAGTGTCTTTTGCCCTGTGTCTAGCTTTTGGTGCTAAAATAAAATCTGTCATTGAGCCAGATGGGGTAGAGAATCTTTCTTTTAGATTCAAAAAGCTGCACAGGATTCAAGAAAAATCCAAGCACTATCCCATCATTATCCACAGTGTGACTCCAACCGGTATCTCATCAATGTGACCTCTCGTATCTGAGAAAGCGGGAGCCAAAAGGAATTTATGGAATACTGGATTTGATAATTTTTTGTGCACTCTTAACAATCCTATTCGTTCATTTAATATATACATTGATGCAAAATTTTCAATGCAGACACTAACGGAATCTCTCTCCCTGGGTTTATATTGTTTTAATTTTGCTTTGCATTGAAATTTCCTGAAATCCCCAAAAACTTGGCCTATTGTTGAATTTTGCTGCCTTCTGAATAGGATAAATTTACCTTTTGAGTGGCAATGTCAAAGTATATTTACATCCGAGGAAATGTATTTGAGGTCTGAACATTACTCACAGATACTGATTCAGAATCCCCACAGTTCCCTCAGGAGTTACGGAGTTTGATAAAGGCTGAAATAATAATGTCGGGATATGGGAAACCTCCAAAATATCACGGTGCATCATGTGCATGACCAGTTCCTTCAGTCAGTAGATTGTGATATAAAAAGTGAATTCTCAACTGGATGTCTTAGAATACCTTCCTCGGGGTGTGTTGACATAATATGAACCCAACAAATCATCATCATCATCAACCCTCAACACCGTTTGGATGATATTTTTGTGATGAAGAACGTTGTCTTAACATGTCAGTTTCCAATAGGTTTTTAAATTGGTTTGAGATCTGGTGACTGCTAAGTTTTTAGCATGAGATTCATATAATTTTTATCAATTTCAAAAAACAATTGGTAGTAAATCCTGACTAATAAATCCGTGCATGAATGGCTTTTATGTCGGAAATTCTATATGGAGTTCAGTAAACGCAGCATTAAGGGCAACGCCACTCTGACTTACTTTTAGCGTCTCTGTATGTTCCTGATTTCTTTCTCACGGAGCAGTGAACTCCTCTCTAGAGCCGCGGTGTGCCTTGAAAACTTTTTAGACTGATTCCACGTGTCTAACTTGTTTTATATAGATATGCATTTTGGTACATTCAAGCAATTCCTTTAAATTCACTGCACTGCAAAGGTCGCAGACACTGAATTTGAAAGTTTCAGTGCTGGACCACAGATCGATCTGTCCCGAGAGTACAATGCCTCCTAGCCAGCTCTTTTAAGTGCAAATGGGGATAATAAAAATTTAAGAGTAAACACAAAAAGGAGCATTAAGGTCTCCAGTGTTGCAGATTGTGGTCAAGTGGGTGTGAATATAAAATCTCAGCTTTATTACATTAGAACACTATGCACTGCTACACGTTCACATTGTGCCAATCATTATCGGCATTTCAGTAGTTTGGTTTTGTGACATTTAAGAATTAGCGTATGCCATATTAATGTTTAAAATGTTTACATGACTCATCAAGATCTCTAAGATACTGTGTAATGTTCAGCAAATCATTGTGACATCTGTTATATTTGCTTGAAAAAGAAGAACATGGAACAAGAAAATGTGTTCATTCGGTGGAATACAGGCGACCTCTGACCTCGGCTGTGATGAGCACACAAGAGGAACAGAGGCAGGTACGGGAAGGTAGAAAAAAAAAAACACGGCCCTACTTTTTGTCCCATTTTTGGCTTGAATGAAAGATATCAGATTCCGGGGTATAAAAATGGCAGCTCAGGGTGGATATTTCTGCTTTCCCCCCCTTTCCCCTTATTTCCACATTCCACCCGCTCACCTAATGGAAGGTTCCTGTAGAACCTGAAAACATGGACAGCCTACGTTTTCACAAAATTACATTCGTGCAGACATCCGTTTAATGACTGTAGAAAAGCTGCAATCTTAGCCGCGAGGCAGTACGAAGGAAGATGTGTGTTGTGCCTGATCCTGGGAGAGAGAGAGAGAGAAATTCCGCCTACCTGTTCCACTTTGCATTAAATTACACCTCTGGCAAATTACTTCTTGAGAGTGCACATGTGCATGCAGACACAATTCCATTAAGCATTTCGAAAATGGAAGAAAAGACCTTTTTGTGTATGTGGGCTACGGCAAAGCTTCTCCATCTGCCTCTCTGTATTGATCAGTGTTCAGTGCCAACAGTCAAACAGAAACAAATCACAGATCCGTCCATTCGAACGAGCAGCCTCATCAGTGTGAAAGTGTGTTGCAGGCTGTATTGACACGCAGGACACAGTCAGCCGGGAGTCGACGGTGAAATTAATCAGTGTTTTGCAAAGGGGTGAATGAGAAATAAATCAGCCTCCGCGCGTGCACGGCGAGCCGATGGCGCGCGCCCCCGTCCCCCCAGCACCACAGCCAATAGGAGCGCGTCTGGCTCCGCACAGCCTCGCTGCTACGGCGATTTCTTCCTCAGCTCATGTTTCTGTTCGCGAGCGACGAGGGACAAGGGGAGCGTTCACTCTCTCTCTCTCTCTCTCTCTCTCTCTCTGGGCTTTTCTTTTTTGTGTCTGTCATTCAATTTTTTTTCTCAGCAGCCAGCCCGGTCCACCCGACATCATCTTCATCATCATCCGCCGCCGGAGACATGGAGGGAGTCAGCAGCAACAGGAGCATGTCTTACAGTAGATGGAGTTACGACAGGTAAGAGAGCTCATCCCCAAGTGAACGTGATAGTTTCACCCCCCATCGCAGTGTGTTGGCTTTTCGTTCGTGGTACAGGCCGAGAGGTGGAGGCTACATCTTGGTGGGAACCCCCCCCCCCCAACATCCCACATCCCCCCTGCGCAATAAGTTGACAGGTACATTGGATTTGGAAAATGACAGATGCAATGCGAGTTTATCAAGTAGTCTGAGCATCGCACTGTATCTGCTGTGTATGTTCCTCTCACTCTGTCTGCATATGTGTGCATCACAAAGCGATCGACCTAGACAGCCCACCACCACCACAACACAGGATCAGGGTCCACTGTTTACATTACTCATGGTAGACCAGCTGATGCTATTTATAGTCTTCAGCTTCATTCAATAACACCCAAGCAGTCAGTCAACCAACCAACTAGTCAGTCAGTCAGTCAGTCAGTCAACTACCTATCCATCTATCCATCTATCTATCTACCTATCCATATATCCATCTATCTATCTACCTATCCATATATCCATCTATCCATCTATATATCTATCTATATATTTATCTATCTATGTATCTATGTATCTATCTATTTATGTATCCATCTATCATCTATCATCTATCTATCTATCCATATATCCATCTATATATCTATCTATATATTTATCTATCTATGTATCTATGTATCTATCTATTTATGTATCCATCTATTTATGTATCCATCTATCATCTATCTATGTATATATCTATCTATCTATCTATGTATCCATCCATCTATCTATCTATCTATCTATCTATCTATCTATCTATGTATCCATCTATCTATCTATCTATGTATCTATGTATCTATGTATCTATCTATCTATCTATCTATTTATGTATGTATGTATGTATGTATGTATGTATGTATCTATCTATCTATCTATCTATCTATCTATGTATCTATTTATGTATCTATCTATCTATGTATCTATCTATCTATCTATCTATCTATCTATCTATCTATCTATCTATCTAAAGTTTTGTGTGACCATGATCATTTACTGTACGGACTAAAATAGAGCTGAGAATATCTGTGT